>NC_090271.1:614545-919318 GCF_040414725.1 Anabrus simplex
GTACTGCCGTGTAGTACCGAGTGGAGTACTGTGTGCATACTGCCGTGTAGTACTGTGTGGAGTATAGTGCCTGTACTGCCGTGTAGTACCGAGTGGAGTACTGTTTGTATAGTGCCGTGTAGTACCGAGTGGAGTACACTGCATGTACTGCCGTGTAGTACCGAGTGGAGTACTGTGTGTATCGTGCGGTGTAGTACCGAGTGGAGTACATTGCATGTACTGCGGTGTAGTACCGAGTGGAGTACTGTGTGTACAGTGCCGTGTAGTACCGAGTCTAGTACAGTGAATGTATTGCCGTGTAGTACCGAGTGGAGTACTGTGTGTATAGTGCCGTGTAGTACCGAGTGGAGTACTGTGTGCATACTGCCGTGTAGTAATGAGTGGAGTACAGTACCTGTTCTGCCGTGTAGTTCCGAGTGGAGTACTGTGTGTATAGTGCCGTGTAGTACCGAGTGGAGTACAGTGCCTGTACTGGCGTGTAGTACTGAGTGGAGTCAGTGCCTGTAATACCGTGTAGTACCGAGTGGAGTACTGTGTGTATAGTGCCGTGTAGTAACGAGTGGAGTACAGTGCCTGTACTGCCGTGTAGTACTGAGTGGAGTACAGTTCCTGTAATGCCGTGTAGTCCCGAGTGGAGTACAGTGCCTGTACTGCCGTGTAGTACTGATTGGAGTACAGTGCCTGTACTGCCGTGTAGTACCGAGTGGAGTACAGTGCTTGTACTGCCGTGTAGTACTGAGTGGAGTACAGTGCCTGTACTGCCGTGTAGTGGCCAGTGGAGTACTGTGTGTATAGTGCAGTGAAGTACTGAGTGGAGTACAGTGCATGTACTGCCGTGTAGGCCCGAGTGGAGTACTCTGTGTATAGTGCAGTGTAGTACTGAGTGGAGTACAGTGCTTGTGCTGCCGTGTAGTACCGAGTGGAGTACAGTGCCTGTACTGCCGTGTAGTCCCGAGTGGAGTATTGTGTGCATACTGCCGTGTGGTACTGAGTGGAGTACAGTGCCTGTAATGCCGTGTAGTACCGAGTGGAGTACAGTGCCTGTACTGCCGTGTAGTACTGAGTGGAGTACAGTGCCTGTACTGCCGTGTAGTCCCGAGTGGGGTACTGTGTGTATAGTGCAGTGTAGTACTGAGTGGAGTACTGTGTGTATAGTGCAGTGTAGTACTGAGTGGAGTACTGTGTGTATAGTGCCGTGTAGTACTGAGTGGAGTACAGTGCCTGTACTGCCGTGTAGTCCCAGGTGGAGTACTGTGTGCATACTGCCGTGTAGTACTGAGTGGAGTGCAGTGCCTGTACTGCCGTGTAGTACCGAGCGGAGTACAGTGCCTGTACAGCCGTGTAGTACTGAGTGGAGTACATTGCCTGTACTGCCGTGCAGTCCCGAGTGGAGTACTCTGTGTATAGTGCAGTGTAGTACTGAGTGGAGTACTGTGTGTATAGTGCCGTGTAGTACTGAGTGGAGTACAGTGCCTGTACTGCCCTGTAGTACGGAGTGGAGTACTGTGTGCATACTGCCGTGTAGTACTGAGTGGAGTACAGTGCCTGTACTGCCGTGTAGTACTGGGTGGAGTACAGTGCCTGTACTGCCGTGTAGTCCCCAGTGGAATACAGTTTGTGTAGTGCAGTGTAGTACTGAGTGGAGTACAGTGCATGTACTGCCGTGTAGTACCGAGTGGAGTACTGTGTGTATAGTGCAGTGTAGTACTGAGTGGAGTACTGTGTGTATAGTGCCGTGTAGTACTGAGTGGAGTACAGTACCTGTACTGCCGTGTAGTACCGAGTGGAGTACTGTGAGTATAGTGCCGTGTAGTACACAGTGGAGTACAGTGCCTGTACTGCCGTGTAGTACTGAGTGGAGTACAGTGCCTGTAATGCCGTGTAGTACCGAGTGGAGTACTGTGTGTATAGTGCCGTGTAGTACTGAGTGGAGTACATTGCCTGTACTGCCGTGCAGTCCCGAGTGGAGTACTGTGTGTATAGTGCCGTGTAGTACTGAGTGGAGTGCAGTGCCTGTACTGCCGTGTAGTACCGAGTGGAGTACAGTGCCTGTACTGCCGTGTAGTACCGAGTGGAGTACTGTGTGCATACTGCCGTGTAGTACTGTGTGGAGTATAGTGCCTGTACTGCCGTGTAGTACCGAGTGGAGTACTGTTTGTATAGTGCCGTGTAGTACCGAGTGGAGTACACTGCATGTACTGCCGTGTAGTACCGAGTGGAGTACTGTGTGTATCGTGCGGTGTAGTACCGAGTGGAGTACATTGCATGTACTGCGGTGTAGTACCGAGTGGAGTACTCTGTGTACAGTGCCGTGTAGTACCGAGTGGAGTACAGTGAATGTATTGCCGTGTAGTACCGAGTGGAGTACTGTGTGTATAGTGCCGTGTAGTACCGAGTGGAGTACTGTGTGCATACTGCCGTGTAGTAATGAGTGGAGTACAATACCTGTACTGCCGTGTAGAACCTAGTGGAGTACTGTGTGTATAGTGCCGTGGAGTACCGAGTGGAGTACAGTGCCTGTACTGCCGTGTAGTACTGAGTGGTGTACGGTTCCTGTACTGCCGTGTAGTCCCGAGTGGAGTACAGCGCCTGTACTGCCGTGTAGTAGTGAGTGGAGTACTGTGCCTGTACTGCCGTGTGGTACTGAGTGGAGTACTGTGTGTATAGTGCCGTGTAGTACCGCGTGGAGTACAGTGGGTGTAGTGCCGTGTAGTACTGAGTGGAGTAGAGTGCCTGTACTGCCGTGTAGTCCCGAGTGGAGTACATTGCCTGTACTGCCGTGTAGTACTGAGTGGAGTACTGTGTGTATAGTGCCGTGTAGTACCGAGTGGAGTACATTGCCTGTATTGCCGTGTAGTACTGAGTGGAGTACAGTGCCTGTACTGCCGTGTAGTACTGAGTGGAGTACAGTGCCTGTACTGCCGTGTAGTCCCGAGTGGAATACAGTGCCTGTACTGCCGTGTAGTACTGAGTGGAGTACTGTGTGTATGGTGCCGTGTAGTACCGAGTGGAATACAGTGCCTGCAGTGCCGTGTAGTACAGAGTGGAGTACAGTGCCTGTACTGCCGTGTAGTAATGAGTGGAGTACAGTGCCTGTATTGCCGTGTAGTCCCGAATGTAGTACTGTGTGTATAGTGTTGTGTATTACCGAGTGGAGTACAGTGCCTGTCCTGCCGTGTTGTACCGAGTGGAGTACAGTGTATAGTGCCGTATAGTACACAGTGGAGTACAGTGCCTGTACTGCCGTGTAGTACTGAGTGAAGTACAGTTCCTGTAACGCCGTGTAGTACCGAGTGGGGAACTGTGTGTAAACTGCCGTGTAGTACTGAGTGGAGTACAGTGCCTGTACTGCCGTGTAGTACCGAGTTGTGGACTGTGTGTATATTGCCGTGTAGTACTGCGTGAAGTACAGTGCCTGTACTGCCGTGTAGTGCCGAGTGGAGTACTGTGTGTATAGTGCAGTGTAGTACTGAGTGGAGTACAGTGCATGTACTGCCGTGTAGTGCCGAGTGGAGTACTGTATGTATAGTGCAGTGTAGTGCTGAGTGGAGTACAGTACCGAGCCTGTACTGCCGTGTAGTCCCGAGTGGAGTACAGTGCCTGTACTGCCGTGTAGTACTGATTGGAGTAATAGTGCCTGTACTGCCTTGTAGTACCGAGTGGAGTACAGTGCTTGTACTGCGTGTAGTACTGCGTGAAGTACAGTGCCTGTACTGCCGTGTAGTACTGATTGGAGTAATAGTGCCTGTACTGCCGTGTAGTCCCGAGTGGAGTACTGTGTGCATACTGCCGTGTAGTACTGAGTGGAGTACAGTGCCTGTAATGGCGTGTAGTACCGAGTGGAGTACAGTGCCTGTACTGCCGTGTAGTACTGAGTGGAGTACAGTGCCTGTACTGCCGTGTAGTCCCGAGTGGAGTACTGTGTGTATAGTGCAGTGTAGTACTGAGTGGAGTACTGTGTGTATAGTGCCGTGTAGTACTGAGTGGAGTACAGTGCCTGTACTGCCCTGTAGTACCGAGTGGAGTACTGTGTGCATACTGCCGTGTAGTACTGAGTGGAGTACAGTGCCTGTACTGCCGTGTAGTACTGAGTGGAGTACTGTGCCTGTAATGCCGTGTAGTACCGAGTGGAGTACAGTGCCTGTACTGCCGTGTAGTACTGAGTGGAGTACAGTGCCTGTAATGCCGTGTATACCGAGTGGAGTACTGTGTGTATAGTGCCGTGTAGTACTGAGTGGAGTGCAGTGCCTGTACTGCCGTGTAGTACCGAGTGCAGTACAGTGCCTGTACTGTCGTGTAGTACCGTGCAGAGTACTGTGTGCATACTGCCGTGTAGTACTGTGTGGAGTAATGGTGCCTGTACTGCCTTGTAGTACCGAGTGGAGTACAGTGCTTGTACTGCGTGTAGTACTGCGTGAAGTACAGTGCCTGTACTGCCGTGTAGTGCCGAGTGGAGTACTGTGTGTATAGTGCAGTGTAGTACTGAGTGGAGTACAGTGCATGTACTGCCGTGTAGTGCCGAGTGGAGTACTGTATGTATAGTGCAGTGTAGTACTGAGTGGAGTACATTTCCTGTACTGCCGTGTAGTACCGAGTGGAGTACAGTGTGCATACTGCCGTGTATTACTGAGTGGAGTGAAGTGCCTGTACTGCCGTGTAGTAGCGAGTGGGGGACTGTTTGTGTACTGCCGTGTAGTACTGAGTAGAGTACAGTGCCTGTTCTGCCGTGTAGTTCCGAGTGGAGTACTGTGTGTATAGTGCCGTGTAGTACCGAGTGGAGTACAGTGCCTGTACCGCCGTGTAGTACTGAGTGGAGTACAGTGCCTGTAATGCCGTGTAGTACCGAGTGGAGTACTGTGTGTATAGTGCCGTGTAGTAACGAGTGGAGTACAGTGCCTGTACTGCCGTGTAGCCCCGAGTGGAGTACAGTGCCTGTACTGCCGTGTACTACTGATTGGAGTACAGTGCGTGTACTGCCGTGTAGTACCGAGTGGAGTACAGTGTTTGTACTGCCGTGTAGTACTGAGTGGAGTACAGTGCCTCTACTGCCGTGTAGTGGCCAGTGGAGTACTGTGTGTATAGTGCAGTGAAGTACTGAGTGGAGTACAGTGCATGTACTGCCGTGTAGGCCCGAGTGGAGTACTCTGTGTATAGTGCAGTGTAGTACTGAGTGGAGTACAGTGCCTGTGCTGCCGTGTAGTACCGAGTGGAGTACAGTGCCTGTACTGCCGTGTAGTCCCGAGTGGAGTACTGTGTGCATACTGCCGTGTAGTACTGAGTGGAGTACAGTGCCTGTAATGCCGTGTAGTACCGAGTGGAGTACAGTGCCTGTACTGCCGTGTAGTACTGAGTGGAGTACAGTGCCTGTAGTTCCGTGTAGTCCCGAGTGGAGTACTGTGTGTATAGTGCAGTGTAGTACTGAGTGGAGTACTGTGTGTATAGTGCAGTGTAGTACTGAGTGGAGTACTGTGTGTATAATGCCGTGTAGTACTGAGTGGAGTACAGTGCCTGTACTGCCATGTAGTCCCAGGTGGATTACTGTGTGCATACTGCCGTGTAGTACTGAGTGGAGTACAGTGCCTGTACTGCCGTGTAGTACCTAGTGGAGTACATTGCCTGTACTGCCGTGCAGTCCAGAGTGGAGTACTGTGTGTATAGTGCAGTGTAGTACTGAGTGGAGTACTGTGTGTATAGTGCCGTGTAGTACTGAGTGGAGTACAGTGCATGTACTGCCGCGTAGTACCGAGTGGAGTACTGTGTGCATACTGCCGTGTAGTACTGAGTGGAGTAGAGTGCCTGTACTGCCGTGTAGTACTGGGTGGAGTACAGTGCCTGTACTGCCGTGTAGTCCCCAGTGGAATACAGTTTGTATAGTGCAGTGTAGTACTGAGTGGAGTACAGTGCATGTACTGCCGTGTAGTACCGAGTTGAGTACTGTGTGTATAGTGCAGTGTAGTACTGAGTGGAGTACTGTGTGTATAGTGCCGTGTAGTACTGAGTGGAGTACAGTACCTGTACTGCCGTGTAGTACCGAGTGGAGTACTGTGAGTATAGTGCCGTGTAGTACACAGTGGAGTACAGTGCCTGTACTGCCGTGTAGTACTGAGTGGAGTACAGTGCCTGTAATGCCGTGTAGTACCGAGTGGAGTACTGTGTGTATAGTGCCGTGTAGTACTGAGTGGAGTACATTGCCTGTACTGCCGTGCAGTCCCGAGTGGAGTACTGTGTGTATAGTGCCGTGTAGTACTGAGTGGAGTACAGTGCCTGTACTGCCGTGTAGTACTGAGTGGGTACAGTGCCTGTACTGCCGTGTAGTACCGAGTGGAGTACTGTGTGTATACTGCCGTGTAGTACTGAGTGGAGTACAGTACCTGTACTGCCGTGTAGTACCGAGTTTGGGACTGTGTGTATACTGCCGTGTAGTACTGAGTGGAGTACAATGCCTGGACTGCCGTGCAGTCCCGAGTGGAGTACTGTGTGTATAGTGCAGTGTAGTACTGAGTGGCGTACTGTGTGTATAGTGCAGTGTAGTACTGAGTGGAGTACTGTGTGTATAGTGCCGTGTAGTACTGTGTGGAGTACAGTGCCTGTACTGCCGTGTAGTCCCAGGTGGAGTACTGTGTGCATACTGCCGTGTAGTACTGAGTGGAGTACAGTGCCTGTACTGCCGTGTAGTACCAAGTGGAGTACAGTGCCTGTATTGCCGTGTAGTACCGAGTGGAGTACATTGCCTGTACTGCCGTGCAATCCCGAGTGGAGTACTGTGTGTATAGTGCAGTGTAGTACTGAGTGGAGTACTGTGTGTATAGTGCCGTGTAGTACTGAGTGGAGTACAGTGGCTGTACTGCCGTGTAGTACCGAGTGGAGTACTGTGTGCATACTGCCGTGTAGTACTGAGTGGAGTACAGTGCCTGTACTGCCGTGTAGTACTGGGTGGAGTACAGTGCCTGTACTGCCGTGTAGTCCCCAGTGGAATACAGTTTGTGTAGTGCAGTGTAGTACTGAGTGGAGTACAGTGCATGTACTGCCGTGTAGTACCGAGTGGAGTACTGTGTGTATAGTGCAGTGTAGTACTGAGTGGAGTACTGTGTGTATAGTGCCGTGTAGTACTGAGTGGAGTACAGTGCCTGTACTGCCGTGTAGTACCGAGTGGAGTACTGTGAGGATAGTGCCGTGTAGTACCGAGTGGAGTACAGTGCTTGTACTGCCGTGTAGTACTGAGTGGAGTACAGTGCCTGTACTGCCGTGTAGTGGCCAGTGGAGTACTGTGTGTATAGTGCAGTGAAGTACTGAGTGGAGTACAGTGCATGTAATGCCGTGTAGGCCCGAGTGGAGTACTCTGTGTATACTGCAGTGTAGTACTGAGTGGAGTACAGTGCCTGTGCTGCCGTGTAGTACCGAGTGGAGTACAGTGCCTGTACTGCCGTGTAGTCCCGAGTGGAGTATTGTGTGCATACTGCCGTGTAGTACTGAGTGGAGTACAGTGTCTGTAATGCCGTGTAGTACCGAGTGGAGTACTGTGCCTGTACTGCCGTGTAGTACTGAGTGGAGTACAGTGCCTGCACTGCCGTGTAGTCCCGAGTGGAGTACTGTGTGTATAGTGCAGTGTAGTACTGAGTGGAGGACTGTGTGTATAGTGCAGTGTAGTACTGAGTGGAGTACTGTGTGTATAGTGCCGTGTAGTACTGAGTGGAGTACAGTGCCTGTACTGCCGTGTAGTCCCAGGTGGAGTACTGTGTGCATACTACCGTGTAGTACTGAGTGGAGTACAGTGCCTGTACTGCCGTGTAGTACCGAGTGGAGTACAGTGCCTGTACTGCCGTTTAGTACTCAGTGGAGTACATTGCCTGTACTGCCGTGCAGTCCCGAGTGGAGTACTGTGTGTATAGTGCCGTGTAGTACTGAGTGGAGTACTGTGTGTATAGTGCCGTGTAGTACTGAGTGGAGTACAGTGCCTGTACTGCCGTGTAGTACCGAGTGGAGTACTGTGTGCATACTGCCGTGTAGTACTGAGTGGAGTACAGTGCCTGTACTGCCGTGTAGTACTGGGTGGATTACAGTGCCTGTACTGCCGTGTAGTCCCCAGTGGAATACAGTTTGTGTAGTGCAGTGTGGAGTACAGTGCATATACTGCCGTGTAGTACCGAGTGGAGTACTGTGTGTATAGTGCAGTGTAGTACTGAGTGGAGTACTGTGTGTATAGTGCCGTGTAGTACTGAGTGGAGTACAGTACATGTACTGCCGTGTAGTACCGAGTGGAGTACTGTGAGTATAGTGCCCTGTAGTACACAGTGGAGTACAGTGCCTGTACTGCCGTGTAGTACTGAGTGGAGTACAGTGCCTGTAATGCCGTGTAGTACCGAGTGGAGTACTGTGTGTATAGTGCCGTGTAGTACTGAGTGGAGTTCATTGCCTGTACTGCCGTGCAGTCCCGAGTGGAGTACTGTGTGTATAGTGCCGTGTAGTACTGAGTGGAGTGCAGTGCCTGTACTGCCGTGTAGTACTGAGTGCAGTACAGTGCCTGTACTGTCGTGTAGTACCGAGTAGAGTACTGTGTGCATACTGCCGTGTAGTACTGTGTGGAGTATAGTGCCTGTAATGCCGTGTAGTACCGAGTGGAGTACTGTGTGTATAGTGCGTGTAGTACTGAGTGGAGTACATTGCATGTACTGCGGTGTAGTACCGAGTGGAGTACTGTGTGTACAGTGCCGTGTAGTACCGAGTGGAGTACAGAGCCTGTATTGCCGTGTAGTACCGAGTGGAGTACTGTGTATATAGTGCCGTGTAGTACCGAGTGGAGTACTGTGTGCATACTGCCGTGTAGTAATGAGTGGAGTACAGTACCTGTTCTGCCGTGTAGTTCCGAGTGGAGTACTGTGTGTATAGTGCCGTGTAGTACCGAGTGGAGTACAGTGCCTGTACTGCCGTGTAGTACTGAGTGGAGTACAGTGCCTGTAATGCCGTGTAGTACCGAGTGGAGTACTGTGTGTATAGTGCCGTGTAGTAACGAGTGGAGTACAGTGCCTGTACTGCCGTGTAGTACTGAGTGGAGTACAGTTCCTGTAATGCCGTGTAGTCCCGAGTGGAGTACAGTGCCTGTACTGCCGTGTAGTACTGATTGGAGTACAGTGCCTGTACTGCCGTGTAGTACCGAGTGGAGTACAGTGCTTGTACTGCCGTGTAGTACTGAGTGGAGTACAGTGCCTGTACTGCCGTGTAGTGGCCAGTGGAGTACTGTGTGTATAGTGCAGTGAAGTACTGAGTGGAGTACAGTGCATGTACTGCCGTGTAGGCCCGAGTGGAGTACTCTGTGTATAGTGCAGTGTAGTACTGAGTGGAGTACAGTGCTTGTGCTGCCGTGTAGTACCGAGTGGAGTACAGTGCCTGTACTGCCGTGTAGTACTGAGTGGAGTACAGTGCCTGTACTGCCGTGTAGTCCCGAGTGGGGTACTGTGTGTATAGTGCAGTGTAGTACTGAGTGGAGTCTGTGTGTATAGTGCAGTGTAGTACTGAGTGGAGTACTGTGCCTGTACTGCCGTGTAGTACTGACTGGAGTACAGTGCATGTACTGCCGTGTAGGCCCGAGTGGAGTACTCTGTGTATAGTGCAGTGTAGTACTGAGTGGAGTACAGTGCCTGTGCTGCCGTGTAGTACCGAGTGGAGTACAGTGCCTGTACTGCCGTGTAGTACTGAGTGGAGTACAGTGCCTGTACTGCCGTGTAGTCCCGAGTGGAGTACTGTGTGTATAGTGCAGTGTAGTACTGAGTGGAGTACTGTGTGTATAGTGCAGTGTAGTACTGAGTGGAGTACTGTGTGTATAATGCCGTGTAGTACTGAGTGGAGTACAGTGCCTGTACTGCCGTGTAGCCCAGGTGGAGTACTGTGTGCATACTGCCGTGTAGTACTGAGTGGAGTACAGTGCCTGTACTGCCGTGTAGTACCGAGTGGAGTACATTGCCTGTACTGCCGTGTAGTACTGAGTGGAGTACATTGCCTGTACTGCCGTGCAGTCCCGAGTGGAGTACTGTGTGTATAGTGCAGTGTAGTACTGAGTGGAGTACTGTGTGTATAGTGCCGTGTAGTACTGAGTGGAGTACAGTGCCTGTACTGCCCTGTAGTACCGAGTGGAGTACTGTGTGCATACTGCCGTGTAGTACTGAGTGGAGTACAGTGCCTGTACTGCCGTGTAGTACTGGGTGGAGTACAGTGCCTGTACTGCCGTGTAGTCCCCAGTGGAATACAGTTTGTGTAGTGCAGTGTAGTACTGAGTGGAGTACAGTGCATGTACTGCCGTGTAGTACCGAGTGGAGTACTGTGTGTATAGTGCAGTGTAGTACTGAGTGGAGTACTGTGTGTATAGTGCCGTGTAGTACTGAGTGGAGTACAGTACCTGTACTGCCGTGTAGTACCGAGTGGAGTACTGTGAGTATAGTGCCGTGTAGTACACAGTGGAGTACAGTGCCTGTACTGCCGTGTAGTACTGAGTGGAGTACAGTGCCTGTAATGCCGTGTAGTACCGAGTGGAGTACTGTGTGTATAGTGCCGTGTAGTACTGAGTGGAGTACATTGCCTGTACTGCCGTGCAGTCCCGAGTGGAGTACTGTGTGTATAGTGCCGTGTAGTACTGAGTGGAGTGCAGTGCCTGTACTGCCGTGTAGTACCGAGTGGAGTACAGTGCCTGTACTGCCGTGTAGTACCGAGTGGAGTACTGTGTGCATACTGCCGTGTAGTACTGTGTGGAGTATAGTGCCTGTACTGCCGTGTAGTGAGGAGTGGAGTACTGTGTGTATAGTGCAGAGTAGTAATGAGTGGAGTACAGTGCATGTACTGCCGTGTAGTGCCGAGTGGAGTACTGTATGTATAATGCAGTGTAGTACTGAGTGGAGTACATTTCCTGTACTGCCGTGTAGTACCGAGTGGAGTACAGTGTGCATACTGCCGTGTATTACTGAGTGGAGTGTAGTGCCTGTACTGCCGTGTAGTAGCGAGTGGGGGACTGATTGTGTACTGCCGTGTAGTACTGAGTAGAGTACAGTGCCTGTTCTGCCGTGTAGTTCCGAGTGGAGTACTGTGTGTATAGTGCCGTGTAGTACCGAGTGGAGTACAGTGCCTGTACTGCCGTGTAGTACTGAGTGGAGTACAGTGCCTGTAATGCCGTGTAGTACCGAGTGGAGTACTGTGTGTATAGTGCCGTGTAGTAGCGAGTGGAGTACAGTGCCTGTACTGCTGTGTAGCCCCGAGTGGAGTACAGTGCCTGTACTGCCGTGTAGTACTGATTGGAGTACAAAGCCTGTACTGCCGTGTAGTACCGAGTGGAGTACAGTGTTTGTACTGCCGTGTAGTACTGAGTGGAGTACAGTGCCTCTACTGCCGTGTAGTGGCCAGTGGAGTACTGTGTGTATAGTGCAGTGAAGTACTGAGTGGAGTACAGTGCATGTACTGCCGTGTAGGCCCGAGTGGAGTACTCTGTGTATAGTGCAGTGTAGTACTGAGTGGAGTACAGTGCCTGTGCTGCCGTGTAGTACCGAGTGGAGTACAGTGCCTGTACTGCCGTGTAGTCCCGAGTGGAGTACTGTGTGCATACTGCCGTGTAGTACTGAGTGGAGTACAGTGCCTGTAATGCCGTGTAGTACCGAGTGGAGTACAGTGCCTGTACTGCCGTGTAGTACTGAGTGGAGTACAGTGCCTGTACTGCCGTGTAGTCCCGAGTGGAGTACTGTGTGTATAGTGCAGTGTAGTACTGAGTGGAGTACTGTGTGTATAGTGCAGTGTAGTACTGAGTGGAGTACTGTGTGTATAATGCCGTGTAGTACTGAGTGGAGTACAGTGCCTGTACTGCCGTGTCGTCCCGAGTGGAGTACAGTGTGTATAGTGCAGTGTAGTACTGAGTGGAGTACAGTGCCTGTGCTGCCGTGTAGTACCGAGTGGAGTACAGTGCCTGTACTGCCGTGTAGTCCCGAGTGGAGTATTGTGTGCATACTGCCGTGTAGTACTGAGTGGAGTACAGTGCCTGTAATGCCGTGTAGTACCGAGTGGAGTACAGTGCCTGTACTGCCGTGTAGTACTGAGTGGAGTACAGTGCCTGTACTGCCGTGTAGTCCCGAGTGGAGTACTGTGTGTATAGTGCAGTGTAGTACTGAGTGGAGTACTGTGTGTATAGTGCCGTGTAGTACTGAGTGGAGTACAGTGCCTGTACTGCCCTGTAGTACCGAGTGGAGTACTGTGTGCATACTGCCGTGTAGTACTGAGTGGAGTACAGTGCCTGTACTGCCGTGTAGTACTGGGTGGAGTACAGTGCCTGTACTGCCGTGTAGTCCCCAGTGGAGTACAGTTTGTGAGTGCAGTGTAGTACTGAGTGGAGTACAGTGCATGTACTGCCGTGTAGTACCGAGTGGATTACTGTGTGTATAGTGCAGTGTAGTACTGAGTGGAGTACTGTGTGTATAGTGCCGTGTAGTACTTAGTGGAGTACAGTACCTGTACTGCCGTGTAGTACCGAGTAGAGTACTGTGAGTATAGTGCCGTATAGTACACAGTGGAGTACAGTGCCTGTACTGCCGTGTAGTACTGAGTGGAGTACAGTGCCTGTAATGCCGTGTAGTACCGAGTGGAGTACTGTGTGTACAGTGCCGTGTAGTACTGAGTGGAGTTCATTGCCTGTACTGCTGTGCAGTCCCGAGTGGAGTACTGTGTGTATAGTGCCGTGTAGTACTGAGTGGAGTGCAGTGCCTGTACTGCCGTGTAGTACCGAGTGCAGTACAGTGCCTGTACTGTCGTGTAGTACCGTGTAGAGTACTGTGTGCATACTGCCGTGTAGTACTGTGTGGAGTAATGGTGCCTGTACTGCCTTGTAGTACCGAGTGGAGTACAGTGCTTGTACTGCGTGTAGTACTGCGTGAAGTACAGTGCCTGTACTGCCGTGTAGTGCCGAGTGGAGTACTGTGTGTATAGTGCAGTGTAGTACTGAGTGGAGTACAGTGCATGTACTGCCGTGTAGTGCCGAGTGGAGTACTGTATGTATAGTGCAGTGTAGTACTGAGTGGAGTACATTTCCTGTACTGCCGTGTAGTACCGAGTGGAGTACAGTGTGCATACTGCCGTGTATTACTGAGTGGAGTGAAGTGCCTGTACTGCCGTGTAGTAGCGAGTGGGGGACTGTTTGTGTACTGCCGTGTAGTACTGAGTAGAGTACAGTGCCTGTTCTGCCGTGTAGTTCCGAGTGGAGTACTGTGTGTATAGTGCCGTGTAGTACCGAGTGGAGTACAGTGCCTGTACCGCCGTGTAGTACTGAGTGGAGTACAGTGCCTGTAATGCCGTGTAGTACCGAGTGGAGTACTGTGTGTATAGTGCCGTGTAGTAACGAGTGGAGTACAGTGCCTGTACTGCCGTGTAGCCCCGAGTGGAGTACAGTGCCTGTACTGCCGTGTACTACTGATTGGAGTACAGTGCGTGTACTGCCGTGTAGTACCGAGTGGAGTACAGTGTTTGTACTGCCGTGTAGTACTGAGTGGAGTACAGTGCCTCTACTGCCGTGTAGTGGCCAGTGGAGTACTGTGTGTATAGTGCAGTGAAGTACTGAGTGGAGTACAGTGCATGTACTGCCGTGTAGGCCCGAGTGGAGTACTCTGTGTATAGTGCAGTGTAGTACTGAGTGGAGTACAGTGCCTGTGCTGCCGTGTAGTACCGAGTGGAGTACAGTGCCTGTACTGCCGTGTAGTCCCGAGTGGAGTACTGTGTGCATACTGCCGTGTAGTACTGAGTGGAGTACAGTGCCTGTAATGCCGTGTAGTACCGAGTGGAGTACAGTGCCTGTACTGCCGTGTAGTACTGAGTGGAGTACAGTGCCTGTACTGCCGTGTAGTCCCGAGTGGAGTACTGTGTGTATAGTGCAGTGTAGTACTGAGTGGAGTACTGTGTGTATAGTGCAGTGTAGTACTGAGTGGAGTACTGTGTGTATAATGCCGTGTAGTACTGAGTGAAGTACAGTGCCTGTACTGCCATGTAGTCCCAGGTGGATTACTGTGTGCATACTGCCGTGTAGTACTGAGTGAGGTACAGTGCCTGTACTGCCGTGTAGTACCGAGTGGAGTACATTGCCTGTACTGCCGTGCAGTCCAGAGTGGAGTACTGTGTGTACAGCGCAGTGTAGTACTGAGTCGAGTACTGTGTGTATAGTGCCGTGTAGTACTGAGTGGAGTACAGTGCATGTACTGCCGCGTAGTACCGAGTGGAGTACTGTGTGCATACTGCCGTGTAGTACTGAGTGGAGTAGAGTGCCTGTACTGCCGTGTAGTACTGGGTGGAGTACAGTGCCTGTACTGCCGTGTAGTCCCCAGTGGAATACAGTTTGTATAGTGCAGTGTAGTACTGAGTGGAGTACAGTGCATGTACTGCCGTGTAGTACCGAGTTGAGTACTGTGTGTATAGTGCAGTGTAGTACTGAGTGGAGTACTGTGTGTATAGTGCCGTGTAGTACTGAGTGGAGTACAGTACCTGTACTGCCGTGTAGTACCGAGTGGAGTACTGTGAGTATAGTGCCGTGTAGTACACAGTGGAGTACAGTGCCTGTACTGCCGTGTAGTACTGAGTGGAGTACAGTGCCTGTAATGCCGTGTAGTACCGAGTGGAGTACTGTGTGTATAGTGCCGTGTAGTACTGAGTGGAGTACATTGCCTGTACTGCCGTGCAGTCCCGAGTGGAGTACTGTGTGTATAGTGCCGTGTAGTACTGAGTGGAGTACAGTGCCTGTACTGCCGTGTAGTACTGAGTGGGTACAGTGCCTGTACTGCCGTGTAGTACCGAGTGGAGTACTGTGTGTATACTGCCGTGTAGTACTGAGTGGAGTACAGTACCTGTACTGCCGTGTAGTACCGAGTTTGGGACTGTGTGTATACTGCCGTGTAGTACTGAGTGGAGTACAATGCCTCTACTGCCGTGCAATCCCGAGTGGAGTACTGTGTGTATAGTGCAGTGTAGTACTGAGTGGAGTACTGTGTGTATAGTGCAGTGTAGTACTGAGTGGAGTACTGTGTGTATAGTGCCGTGTAGTACTGTGTGGAGTACAGTGCCTGTACTGCCGTGTAGTCCCAGGTGGAGTACTGTGTGCATACTGCCGTGTAGTACTGAGTGGAGTACAGTGCCTGTACTGCCGTGTAGTACCAAGTGGAGTACAGTGCCTGTACTGCCGTGTAGTACCGAGTGGAGTACATTGCTTGTACTGCGGTGCAATCCCGAGTGGAGTACTGTGTGTATAGTGCAGTGTAGTACTGAGTGGAGTACTGTGTGTATAGTGCCGTGTAGTACTGAGTGGAGTACAGTGCCTGTACTGCCGTGTAGTACCGAGTGGAGTACTGTGTGCATACTGCCGTGTAGTGGCCAGTGGAGTACTGTGTGTATAGTGCAGTGAAGTACTGAGTGGAGTACAGTGCATGTACTGCCGTGTAGGCCCGAGTGGAGTACTCTGTGTATACTGCAGTGTAGTACTGAGTGGAGTACAGTGCCTGTGCTGCCGTGTAGTACCGAGTAGAGTACAGTGCCTGTACTGCCGTGTAGTCCCGAGTGGAGTATTGTGTGCATACTGCCGTGTAGTACTGAGTGGAGTACAGTGCCTGTAATGCCGTGTAGTACCGAGTGGAGTACTGTGCCTGTACTGTCGTGTAGTACTGAGTGGAGTACAGTGCCTGCACTGCCGTGTAGTCCCGAGTGGAGTACTGTGTGTATAGTGCAGTGTAGTACTGAGTGGAGGACTGTGTGTATAGTGCAGTGTAGTACTGAGTGGAGTACTGTGTGTATAGTGCCGTGTAGTACTGAGTGGAGTACAGTGCCTGTACTGCCGTGTAGTCCCAGGTGGAGTACTGTGTGCATACTACCGTGTAGTACTGAGTGGAGTACAGTGCCTGTACTGCCGTGTAGTACCGAGTGGAGTACTGTGTGCATACTGCCGTGTAGTACTGAGTGGAGTACAGTGCCTGTACTGCCGTGTAGTACTCAGTGGAGTACATTGCCTGTACTGCCGTGCAGTCCCGAGTGGAGTACTGTGTGTATAGTGCCGTGTAGTACTGAGTGGAGTACTGTGTGTATAGTGCCGTGTAGTACTGAGTGGAGTACAGTGCCTGTACTGCCGTGTAGTACCGAGTGGAGTACTGTGTGCATACTGCCGTGTAGTACTGAGTGGAGTACAGTGCCTGTACTGCCGTGTAGTACTGGGTGGATTACAGTGCCTGTACTGCCGTGTAGTCCCCAGTGGAATACAGTTTGTGTAGTGCAGTGTAGTACTGAGTGGAGTACAGTGCATATACTGCCGTGTAGTACCGAGTGGAGTACTGTGTGTATAGTGCAGTGTAGTACTGAGTGGAGTACTGTGTGTATAGTGCCGTGTAGTACTGAGTGGAGTACAGTACATGTACTGCCGTGTAGTACCGAGTGGAGTACTGTGAGTATAGTGCCGTGTAGTACACAGTGGAGTACAGTGCCTGTACTGCCGTGTAGTACTGAGTGGAGTACAGTGCCTGTAATGCCGTGTAGTACCGAGTGGAGTACTGTGTGTATAGTGCCGTGTAGTACTGAGTGGAGTGCAGTGCCTGTACTGCCGTGTAGTACTGAGTGCAGTACAGTGCCTGTACTGTCGTGTAGTACCGAGTAGAGTACTGTGTGCATACTGCCGTGTAGTACTGTGTGGAGTATAGTGCCTGTAATGCCGTGTAGTACCGAGTGGAGTACTGTGTGTATAGTGCCGTGTAGTACTGAGTGGAGTACATTGCATGTACTGCGGTGTAGTACCGAGTGGAGTACTGTGTGTACAGTGCCGTGTAGTACCGAGTGGAGTACAGTGCCTGTATTGCCGTGTAGTACCGAGTGGAGTACTGTGTGTATAGTGCCGTGTAGTACCGAGTGGAGTACTGTGTGCATACTGCCGTGTAGTAATGAGTGGAGTACAGTACCTGTTCTGCCGTGTAGTTCCGAGTGGAGTACTGTGTGTATAGTGCCGTGTAGTACCGAGTGGAGTACAGTGCCTGTACTGCCGTGTAGTACTGAGTGGAGTACAGTGCCTGTAATGCCGTGTAGTACCGAGTGGAGTACTGTGTGTATAGTGCCGTGTAGTAACGAGTGGAGTACAGTGCCTGTACTGCCGTGCAGTACTGAGTGGAGTACAGTTCCTGTAATGCCGTGTAGTCCCGAGTGGAGTACAGTGCCTGTACTGCCGTGTAGTACTGATTGGAGTACAGTGCCTGTACTGCCGTGTAGTACCGAGTGGAGTACAGTGCTTGTACTGCCGTGTAGTACTGAGTGGAGTACAATGCCTGTACTGCCGTGTAGTGGCCAGTGGAGTACTGTGTGTATAGTGCAGTGAAGTACTGAGTGGAGTACAGTGCATGTACTGCCGTGTAGGCCCGAGTGGAGTACTCTGTGTATAGTGCAGTGTAGTACTGAGTGGAGTACAGTGCTTGTGCTGCCGTGTAGTACCGAGTGGAGTACAGTGCCTGTACTGCCGTGTAGTACTGAGTGGAGTACAGTGCCTGTACTGCCGTGTAGTCCCGAGTGGGGTACTGTGTGTATAGTGCAGTGTAGTACTGAGTGGAGTACTGTGTGTATAGTGCAGTGTAGTACTGAGTGGAGTACTGTGCCTGTACTGCCGTGTAGTACTGACTGGAGTACAGTGCATGTACTGCCTTGTAGGCCCGAGTGGAGTACTCTGTGTGTAGTGCAGTGTAGTACTGAGTGGAGTACAGTGCCTGTGCTGCCGTGTAGTACCGAGTGGAGTACAGTGCCTGTACTGCCGTGTAGTACTGAGTGGAGTACAGTGCCTGTACTGCCGTGTAGTCCCGAGTGGAGTACTGTGTGTATAGTGCAGTGTAGTACTGAGTGGAGTACTGTGTGTATAGTGCAGTGTAGTACTGAGTGGAGTACTGTGTGTATAATGCCGTGTAGTACTGAGTGGAGTACAGTGCCTGTACTGCCGTGTAGCCCAGGTGGAGTACTGTGTGCATACTGCCGTGTAGTACTGAGTGGAGTACAGTGCCTGTACTGCCGTGTAGTACCGAGTGGAGTACATTGCCTGTACTGCCGTGTAGTACTGAGTGGAGTACATTGCCTGTAATGCCGTGCAGTCCCGAGTGGAGTACTGTGTGTATAGTGCAGTGTAGTACTGAGTGGAGTACTCTGTGTATAGTGCAGTGTAGTACTGAGTGGAGTACAGTTCCTGTACTGCCGTGTAGTACTGGGTGGAGTACAGTGCCTGTACTGCCGTGTAGTACCGAGTGGGGGACTGTGTGTATACTGCTGTGTAGTACCGAGTGGAGTACAGTGCCTGTACTGCCGTGTAGTACCGAGTGGAGTACTGTGTGTATAGTGCCGTGTAGTACCGAGTGGAGTACAGTGCCTGTACTGCCGTATAGTACCGAGTGGAGTACTGTGTGCATACTGCCATGTAGTACTGTGTGGAGTATAGTGCCTGTACTGCCGTGTAGTACCGAGTGGAGTACTGTTTGTATAGTGCCGTGTAGTACCGAGTGGAGTACAGTGCCTGTACTGCCGTGTAGTACTGAGTGGAGTACAGTGCCTGTACTGCCGTGTAGTCCCGACTGGAGTACAGTGCTTGTACTGCCGTGTAGTACAGAGTGGAGTACTGTGTGTATAGTGCCGTGTAGTACCGAGTGGAGTAAAGTGCCTGTATTGCCGTGTAGTACTGAGTGGAGTACAGTGCCTGTACAGCCGTGTAGTACTGAGTGGAGTACAGTGCCTGTACTGCCGTGTAGTACTGAGTGGAGTACAGTGCCTGTACTGCCGTGTAGTACTGAGTGGAGTACTGTGTGTATAGTGCCGTGTAGTACCGAGTGGAGTACCGTGCCTGTACTGCCGTGTAGTCTTGAGTGGAGTACAGTGCCTGTACTGCCGTGTAGTACTAAGTGGAGTACTGTGTGTATAGTGCCGTGTAGTACCGCGTGGAGTACAGTGCCTGTACTGCCGTGTAGTACTGAGTGGAGTACAGTGCCTGTACTGCCGTGTATTACTGAGTGGAGTACAGTGCCTGTACTGCCGTGTAGTCCCGAATGGAGTACTGTGTGTATAGTGCCGTGTATTACGGAGTGGAGTACAGTGCCTGTACTGCCGTGTAGTACTGAGTGGAGTACAGTGCCTGTACTAACGTGTAGTCCCGTGTCGAGTACTGTGTGTTTAGTGCAGTGTAGTACCGAGTGGAATACAGTGCCTGTACTGCCGTGTAGTACTTATTGGAGTACAGTGCCTGTACTGCCGTGTATTACTGAGTGGAGTACAGTGCCTGTACTGCCGTGTAGTCCCGAATGGAGTACTGTGTGAATAGTGCCGTGTAGTACTGAGTGGAGTACAGTGCCTGTACTGCCGTGTAGTCCGGAGTGGAGTACAGTGCCTGTACTGCCGTGTAGTCCTGAGTGGAGTACTGTGTGTGTAGTGCCGTGTAGTACCGAGGGGAGTACAGTGCCTGTACTGCCGTGTAGTCCCGAGTGGAGTACAGTGCCTGTACTGCCGTGTAGTAGTGAGTGGAGTACTGTGCCTGTACTGCCGTGTGGTACTGAGTGGAGTACTGTGTGTATAGTGCCGTGTAGTACCGCGTGGAGTACAGTGGGTGTAGTGCCGTGTAGTACTGAGTGGAGTAGAGTGCCTGTACTGCCGTGTAGTACTGAGTGGAGTACAGTGGGTGTACTGCCGTGTAGTCCCGAGTGGAGTACATTGCCTGTACTGCCGTGTAGTACTGAGTGGAGTACTGTGTGTATAGTGCCGTGAGTACCGAGTGGAGTACAGTGCCTGTATTGCCGTGTAGTACTGAGTGGAGTACAGTGCCTGTACTGCCGTGTAGTACTGAGTGGAGTACAGTGCCTGTACTGCCGTGTAGTCCCGAGTGGAGTACAGTGCCTGTACTGCCATGTAGTACTGAGTGAAGTACTGTGTGTATAGTGCCGTGTAGTACCGAGTGGAATACAGTGCCTGCAGTGCCGTGTAGTACTGAGTGGAGTACAGTGCCTGTACTTCCGTGTAGTACTGAGTGGAGTACAGTGCCTGTACTGCCGTGTAGTCCCGAATGTAGTACTGTGTGTATAGTGCCGTGTAGTACCGAGTGGAGTACACTGCCTGTACTGCCGTGTTGTACCGAGTGGAGTACCGTGCCTGTACTGCCGTGTAGTACAGAGTGGAGTACTGTGTGTATAGTGCCGTGTAGTACTGAGTGAAGTACAGTGCCTTGAAATGCCGTGTAGTACTGAGTGGAGTACAGTGCCAGTACTGCCGTGTAGTACTGAGTAGACTACAGTGCCTGTACTGCCGTGTAGTCCCGAGTGGGGTACTGAGTGTATGGTGCCGTGTAGTACCGAGTGAAGTACAGTGCCTGTACTGCCGTGTAGTACTGAGTGGAGTACAGTGCCTGTACTGCCGTGTAGTCCCGAATGGAGTACTTTGTGTATAGTGCAGTGTAGTACTGAGTGGAGTACAGTGCCTGTACTGCCGTGTAGTACTGAGTGGGTACAGTGCCTGTACTGCCGTGTAGTACCGAGTGGAGTACTTGTGTATACTGCCGTGTAGTGCTGAGTGGAGTACAGTACCTGTACTGCCGTGTAGTACCGAGTGGAGTACTGTGTGCATACTGCTATGTAGTACTGAGTGGAGTACAGTGCCTGTACTGCCGTGTAGTACCGAGTGGAGTACTGTGTGTATAGTGCCGTGTAAGACTGAGTGGAGTACAGTCCCTGAACTGCCGTGTAGTACCGAGTGGAGTACTGTGTGTATAGTGCCGTGTAGTACCGAGTGGAGTACAGTGCATGTACTGCCGTGTAGTACCGAGTGGAGTATTGTTTGTATAGTGCGGTGTAGTACCGAGTGGAGTACAGTGCATGTTTGCCGTGTAGTCCCGAGTGGAGTACTGTGTGTATAGTGCCGTGTAGTACCGAGTGGAGTACAGTGCCTGTATTGCCGTGTAGTCCCGAGTGGAGTACTGTGTGTATAGTGCCGTGTAGTACCGAGTGGAGTACAGTGCCTGTATTGCCGTGTAGTACAGAGTGGAGTACAGTACCTGTATTGCCGTGTAGTACTGAGTGGAGTGCTGTGTGTATAGTGCCGTGTAGTACCGAGTGGAGTACCGTGCATGTACTGCCGTGTAGTACTGAGTGGAGTACAGTGCCTGTACTGCCGTGTAGTACTGAGTGGAGTACAGTGCCTGTACTGCCGTGTAGTCCCGACTGGAGTACAGTGCCTGTACTGCCGTGTAGTACAGAGTGGAGTACTGTGTGTATAGTGCCGTGTAGTACCGAGTGGAGTAAAGTGCCTGTACTGCCGTGTAGTCCCGAGTGGAGTACTGTGTGTATAGTGCCGTGTAGTACTGAGTGGAGTACAGTGCCTGTACTGCCGTGTAGTCCGGAGTGGAGTATAGTGCCTGTACTGCCGTGTAGTCCTGAGTGGAGTACTGTGTGTATAGTGCCGTGTAGTACCGAGGGGAGTACAGTGCCTGTACTGCCGTGTAGTACTAAGTGGAGTACAGTGGCTGTACTGCCGTGTAGTCCCGAGTGTAGTACTGTGTGTATAGTGCAGTGTAGTGCTGAGTGGTGTACAGTGCCTGTACTGCCGTGTAGTACTGAGTGGAGTACAGTGCCTGTACTAACGTGTAGTCCCGAGTAGAGTACTGTGTGTTTAGTGCAGTGTAGTACTGAGTGGTGTACAATTGCTGTACTGCCGTGTAGTACTGAGTGGAGTACAGTGCCTGTACTCCCGTGTAGTCCCGAGTGGAGTACTGTGTGTATAGTGCCGTGTAGTACTGAGTGGAGTACAGTGGCTGTACTGCCGTGTAGTCCGGAGTGGAGTACAGTGCCTGTACTGCCGTGTAGTCCTGAGTGGAGTACTGTGTGTATAGTGCCGTGTAGTACCGAGGGGAGTACAGTGCCTGTACTGCCGTGTAGTACTAAGTGGAGTACAGTGACTGTACTGCCGTGTAGTCCCGAGTGTAGTACTGTGTGTATAGTGCAGTGTAGTGCTGAGTGGTGTACAGTGCTTGTACTGCCGTGTAGTACTGAGTGGAGTACAGTTCCTGTGCTGCCGTGTAGTACTGGGTGGAGTACAGTGCCTGTACTGCCGTGTAGTACCGAGTGGGGGACTGTGTGTATACTGCTGTGTAGTACCGAGTGGAGTACAGTGCCTGTACTGCCGTGTAGTACCGAGTGGAGTACTGTGTGTATAGTGCCGTGTAGTACCGAGTGGAGTACAGTGCCTGTACTGCCGTGTAGTACCGAGTGGAGTACTGTGTGCATACTGCCATGTAGTACTGTGTGGAGTATAGTGCCTGTACTGCCGTGTAGTACCGAGTGGAGTACTGTTTGTATAGTGCCGTGTAGTACCGAGTGGAGTACAGTGCCTGTACTGCCGTGTAGTACTGAGTGGAGTACAGTGCCTGTACTGCCGTGTAGTCCCGACTGGAGTACAGTGCTTGTACTGCAGTGTAGTACAGAGTGGAGTACTGTGTGTATAGTGCCGTGTAGTACCGAGTGGAGTAAAGTGCCTGTATTGCCGTGTAGTACCGAGTGGAGTACAGTGCCTGTACAGCCGTGTAGTACTGAGTGGAGTACAGTGCCTGTACTGCCGTGTAGTACTGAGTGGAGTACAGTGCCTGTACTGCCGTGTAGTACTGAGTGGAGTACTGTCTGTATAGTGCCGTGTAGTACCGAGTGGAGTACCGTGCCTGTACTGCCGTGTAGTCTTGAGTGGAGTACAGTGCCTGTACTGCCGTGTAGTACTAAGTGGAGTACTGTGTGTATAGTGCCGTGTAGTACCGCGTGGAGTACAGTGCCTGTACTGCCGTGTAGTACTGAGTGGAGTACAGTGCCTGTACTGCCGTGTATTGCTGAGTGGAGTACAGTGCCTGTACTGCCGTGTAGTCCCGAATGGAGTACTGTGTGTATAGTGCCGTGTAGTACGGAGTGGAGTACAGTGCCTGTACTGCCGTGTAGTACTGAGTGGAGTACAGTGCCTGTACTAACGTGTAGTCCCGTGTCGAGTACTGTGTGTTTAGTGCAGTGTAGTACCGAGTGGAGTACAGTGCCTGTACTGCCGTGTAGTACTTATTGGAGTACAGTGCCTGTACTGCCGTGTATTACTGATTGGAGTACAGTGCCTGTACTGCCGTGTAGTCCCGAATGGAGTACTGTGTGAATAGTGCCGTGTAGTACTGAGTGGAGTACAGTGCCTGTACTGCCGTGTAGTCCGGAGTGGAGTAGAGTGCCTGTACTGCCGTGTAGTCCTGAGTGGAGTACTGTGTGTGTAGTGCCGTGTAGTACCGAGGGGAGTACAGTGCCTGTATTGCCGTGTAGTCCCGAGTGGAGTACTGTGTGTATAGTGCCGTGTAGTACCGAGTGGAGTACAGTGCCTGTATTGCCGTGTAGTACAGAGTGGAGTACAGTACCTGTATTGCCGTGTAGTACTGAGTGGAGTGCTGTGTGTATAGTGCCGTGTAGTACCGAGTGGAGTACCGTGCATGTACTGCCGTGTAGTACTGAGTGGAGTACAGTGCCTGTACTGCCGTGTAGTACTGAGTGGAGTACAGTGCCTGTACTGCCGTGTAGTCCCGACTGGAGTACAGTGCCTGTACTGCCGTGTAGTACAGAGTGGAGTACTGTGTGTATAGTGCCGTGTAGTACCGAGTGGAGTAAAGTGCCTGTACTGCCGTGTAGTCCCGAGTGGAGTACTGTGTGTATAGTGCCGTGTAGTACTGAGTGGAGTACAGTGCCTGTACTGCCGTGTAGTCCGGAGTGGAGTACAGTGCCTGTACTGCCGTGTAGTCCTGAGTGGAGTACTGTGTCTATAGTGCCGTGTAGTACCGAGGGGAGTACAGTGCCTGTACTGCCGTGTAGTACTAAGTGGAGTACAGTGGCTGTACTGCCGTGTAGTCCCGAGTGTAGTACTGTGTGTATAGTGCAGTGTAGTGCTGAGTGGTGTACAGTGCCTGTACTGCCGTGTAGTACTGAGTGGAGTACAGTGCCTGTACTAACGTGTAGTCCCGAGTAGAGTACTGTGTGTTTAGTGCAGTGTAGTACTGAGTGGTGTACAATTGCTGTACTGCCGTGTAGTACTGAGTGGAGTACAGTGCCTGTACTCCCGTGTAGTCCCGAGTGGAGTACTGTGTGTATAGTGCCGTGTAGTACTGAGTGGAGTACAGTGGCTGTACTGCCGTGTAGTCCGGAGTGGAGTACAGTGCCTGTACTGCCGTGTAGTCCTGAGTGGAGTACTGTGTGTATAGTGCCGTGTAGTACCGAGGGGAGTACAGTGCCTGTATTGCCGTGTAGTCCCGAGTGGAGTACTGTGTGTATAGTGCCGTGTAGTACCGAGTGGAGTACAGTGCCTGTACTGCCGTGTATTACCGAGTGGAGTACTGTGTGAATACTGCCGTGTAGTACTGAGTGGAGTATAGAGCCTGTACTGCCGTGTAGTACCGAGTGGAGTAATGTTTGTATAGTGCCGTGTAGTACCGAGTGGAGTACACTGCATGTACTGCCGTGTAGTATCGAGTTGAGTACTGTGTGTATCGTGCGGTGTAGTACCGAGTGGAGTACATTGCATGTACTGCCGTGTAGTACCGAGCGGAGTACTGTGTGTATAGTGCCGTGTAGTACCGAGTGGAGTAGAGTGCCTGTATTGCCGTGTAGTACCGAGTGGAGTACTGTGTGTATAGTGCCGTGTAGTACCGAGTGGAGTACTGTGTGCATACTGCCGTGTAGTACTGGGTGGTGTACAGTGTGTATAGTGCCGTGTAGTACCGAGTGGAGTACAGTGTGTATAGTGCCGTGTAGTACCTAGTGGAGTACACTGCATGTACTGCCGTGTAGTACTGAGTGGAGTACAGTGCAAGTACTGCCGTGTAGTACTGAGTGGAGTACAGTGCCTGTACTGCCGTGTAGTACTGAGTGGAGTACAGTGCCTGTACTGCCGTGTAGTACTGAATGGAATACAGTGGCTGTACTGGAGTGTATTACCTAGTGGAGTACAGTGTGTATAGTGCCGTCTAGTACAGAGTGGAGTACAGTGTGTATAGTGCCGTGTAGTACTGAGTGGAGTACAGTGCCTGTACTGCCGTGTAGTACCGATTGGAGTACAGCGCCTGTAATGCCGTGTGGTACTGAGTGGAATACAGTGCCTGTACTGCCGTGTAGTACCGAGTGGAGTACAGTGCATGTACTGCCGTGTAGTACCGAGTGGAGTATTGTTTGTATAGTGCGGTGTAGTACCGAGTGGAGTACAGTGCATGTACTGCTGTGTAGTACCGAGTGGAGTACAGTGCCTGTACTGCCGTGTAGTACCGAGTGGAGTACTGTGTGTATATTTCCGTGTAGTACCGAGCGGAGTACAGTGCCTGTACTGCCGTGTAGTACCGAGTGGAGTACTGTGTGTATAGTGCCGTGTAGTACCGAGTGGAGTACAGTGCCTGTACTGCCGTGTATTACCGAGTGGAGTACTGTGTGCATACTGGCGTGTAGTTCTGAGTGGAGTATAGAGCCTGTACTGCCGTGTAGTACCGAGTGGAGTAATGTTTGTATAGTGCCGTGTAGTACCGAATGGAGTACACTGCATGTACTGCCGTGTAGTATCGAGTTGAGTACTGTGTGTATCGTGCGGTGTAGTACCGAGTGGAGTACATTGCATGTACTGCCGTGTAGTACCGAGCGGAGTACTGTGTGTATAGTGCCGTGTAGTACCGAGTGGAGTACAGTGCCTGTATTGCCGTGTAGTACCGAGTGGAGTACTGTGTGTATAGTGCCGTGTAGTACCGAGTAGAGTACTGTGTGCATACTGCCGTGTAGTACTGGGTGGTGTACAGTGTGTATAGTGCCGTGTAGTACCGAGTGGAGTACAGTGTGTATAGTGCCGTGTAGTACCTAGTGGAGTACACTGCATGTACTGCCTTGTAGTACTGAGTGGAGTACAGTGCAAGTACTGCCGTGTAGTACTGAGTGGAGTACAGTGCCTGTACTGCCGTGTAGTACTGAGTGGAGTACAGTGCCTGTACTGCCGTGTAGTACTGAATGGAATACAGTGGCTGTACTGGAGTGTATTACCTAGTGGAGTACGGTGTGTATAGTGCCGTCTAGTACAGAGTGGAGTACAGTGTGTATAGTGCCGTGTAGTACTGAGTGGAGTACAGTGCCTGTACTGCCGTGTAGTACCGATTGGAGTACAGTGCCTGTACTGCCGTGTGGTACTGAGTGGAATACAGTGCCTGTACTGCCCTGTAGTACCGAGTGGAGTACAGTGTGCATAGTGCCGTGTAGTACTGAGTGGAGTACAGTGCCTGTACTGCCGTGTAGTACTGAGTGGGTACAGTGCCTGTACTGCCGTGTAGTCCCGAGTGGAGTACTGTGTGTATAGTGCCGTGTAGTACCGAGTGGAGTACAGTGCCTGTATTGCCGTGTAGTACAGAGTGGAGTACAGTACCTGTATTGCCGTGTAGTACTGAGTGGAGTGCTGTGTGTATAGTGCCGTGTAGTACCGAGTGGAGTACCGTGCATGTACTGCCGTGTAGTACTGAGTGGAGTACAGTGCCTGTACTGACGTGTAGTACTGAGTGGAGTACAGTGCCTGTACTGCCGTGTAGTCCCGACTGGAGTACAGTGCCTGTACTGCCGTGTAGTACAGAGTGGAGTACTGTGTGTATAGTGCCGTGTAGTACCGAGTGGAGTAAAGTGCCTGTACTGCCGTGTAGTCCCGAGTGGAGTACTGTGTGTATAGTGCCGTGTAGTACTGAGTGGAGTACAGTGCCTGTACTGCCGTGTAGTCCGGAGTGGAGTACAGTGCCTGTACTGCCGTGTAGTCCTGAGTGGAGTACTGTGTGTATAGTGCCGTGTAGTACCGAGGGGAGTACAGTGCCTGTACTGCCGTGTAGTACTAAGTGGAGTACAGTGGCTGTACTGCCGTGTAGTCCCGAGTGTAGTACTGTGTGTATAGTGCAGTGTAGTGCTGAGTGGTGTACAGTGCCTGAACTGCCGTGTAGTACTGAGTGGAGTACAGTGCCTGTACTAACGTGTAGTCCCGAGTAGAGTACTGTGTGTTTAGTGCAGTGTAGTACTGAGTGGTGTACAATTGCTGTTCTGCCGTGTAGTACTGAGTGGAGTACAGTGCCTGTACTCCCGTGTAGTCCCGAGTGGAGTACTGTGTGTATAGTGCCGTGTAGTACTGAGTGGAGTACAGTGCCTGTACTGCCGTGTAGTCCGGAGTGGAGTACAGTGCCTGTACTGCCGTGTAGTCCTGAGTGGAGTACTGTGTGTATAGTGCCGTGTAGTACCGAGGGGAGTACAGTGCCTGTACTGCCGTGTATTACTAAGTGGAGTACAGTGACTGTACTGCCGTGTAGTCCCGAGTGTAGTACTGTGTGTATAGTGCAGTGTAGTGCTGAGTGGTGTACAGTGCTTGTACTGCCGTGTAGTACTGAGTGGAGTACAGTGCCTGTACTGCCGTGTAGTACTGGGTGGAGTACAGTGCCTGTACTGCCGTGTAGTACCGAGTGGGGGACTGTGTGTATACTGCTGTGTAGTACCGAGTGGAGTACAGTGCCTGTACTGCCGTGTAGTACCGAGTGGAGTACTGTGTGTATAGTGCCGTGTAGTACCGAGTGGAGTACAGTGCCTGTACTGCCGTGTAGTACCGAGTGGAGTACTGTGTGCATACTGCCATGTAGTACTGTGTGGAGTATAGTGCCTGTACTGCCGTGTAGTACCGAGTGGAGTACTGTTTGTATAGTGCCGTGTAGTACCGAGTGGAGTACAGTGCCTGTACTGCCGTGTAGTACTGAGTGGAGTACAGTGCCTGTACTGCCGTGTAGTCCCGACTGGAGTACAGTGCTTGTACTGCCGTGTAGTACAGAGTGGAGTACTGTGTGTATAGTGCCGTGTAGTACCGAGTGGAGTAAAGTGCCTGTATTGCCGTGTAGTACTGAGTGGAGTACAGTGCCTGTACAGCCGTGTAGTACTGAGTGGAGTACAGTGCCTGTACAGCCGTGTAGTACTGAGTGGAGTACAGTGCCTGTACTGCCGTGTAGTACTGAGTGGAGTACTGTGTGTATAGTGCCGTGTAGTACCGAGTGGAGTACCGTGCCTGTACTGCCGTGTAGTCTTGAGTGGAGTACAGTGCCTGTACTGCCGTGTAGTACTAAGTGGAGTACTGTGTG
The DNA here is from genome assembly GCF_040414725.1 of Anabrus simplex. Taxonomy (NCBI): domain Eukaryota; kingdom Metazoa; phylum Arthropoda; class Insecta; order Orthoptera; family Tettigoniidae; genus Anabrus; species Anabrus simplex. The sequence goes on from NC_090271.1 coordinate 642,714, forward strand.
TATAGTGCCGTGTAGTACCGCGTGGAGTACAGTGCCTGTACTGCCGTGTAGTACTGAGTGGAGTACAGTGCCTGTACTGCCGTGTATTACTGATTGGAGTACAGTGCCTGTACTGCCGTGTAGTCCCGAATGGAGTACTGTGTGAATAGTGCCGTGTAGTACTGAGTGGAGTACAGTGCCTGTACTGCCGTGTAGTCCGGAGTGGAGTACAGTGCCTGTACTGCCGTGTAGTCCTGAGTGGAGTACTGTGTGTGTAGTGCCGTGTAGTACCGAGGGGAGTACAGTGCCTGTACTGCCGTGTAGTCCCGAGTGGAGTACAGTGCCTGTACTGCCGTGTAGTAGTGAGTGGAGTACTGTGCCTGTACTGCCGTGTGGTACTGAGTGGAGTACTGAGTGTATAGTGCCGTGTAGTACCGCGTGGAGTACAGTGGGTGTAGTGCCGTGTAGTACTGAGTGGAGTAGAGTGCCTGTACTGCCGTGTAGTACTGAGTGGAGTACAGTGGGTGTACTGCCGTGTAGTCCCGAGTGGAGTACATTGCCTGTACTGCCGTGTAGTACTGAGTGGAGTACTGTGTGTATAGTGCCGTGAGTACCGAGTGGAGTACAGTGCCTGTATTGCCGTGTAGTACTGAGTGGAGTACAGTGCCTGTACTGCCGTGTAGTACTGAGTGGAGTACAGTGCCTGTACTGCCATGTAGTACTGAGTGGAGTACTATGTGTATAGTGCCGTGTAGTACCGAGTGGAATACAGTGCCTGCAGTGCCGTGTAGTACTGAGTGGAGTACAGTGCCTGTACTTCCGTGTAGTACTGAGTGGAGTACAGTGCCTGTACTGCCGTGTAGTCCCGAATGTAGTACTGTGTGTATAGTGCCGTGTAGTACCGAGTGGAGTACACTGCCTGTACTGCCGTGTTGTACCGAGTGGAGTACAGTGCCTGTACTGCCGTGTAGTACAGAGTGGAGTACTGTGTGTATAGTGCCGTGTAGTACTGAGTGAAGTACAGTGCCTTGAAATGCCGTGTAGTACTGAGTGGAGTACAGTGCCAGTACTGCCGTGTAGTACTGAGTGGACTACAGTGCCTGTACTGCCGTGTAGACCCGAGTGGGGTACTGAGTGCATAGTGCCGTGTAGTACCGAGTGAAGTACAGTGCCTGTACTGCCGTGTAGTACTGAGTGGAGTACAGTGCCTGTACTGCCGTGTAGTCCCGAATGGAGTACTTTGTGTATAGTGCAGTGTAGTACTGAGTGGAGTACAGTGCCTGTACTGCCGTGTAGTACTGAGTGGGTACAGTGCCTGTACTGCCGTGTAGTACCGAGTGGAGTACTTGTGTATACTGCCGTGTAGTGCTGAGTGGAGTACAGTACCTGTACTGCCGTGTAGTACCGAGTGGAGTACTGTGTGCATACTGCTATGTAGTACTGAGTGGAGTACATTGCCTGTACTGCCGTGTAGTACCGAGTGGAGTACTGTGTGTATAGTGCCGTGTAAGACTGAGTGGAGTACAGTCCCTGAACTGCCGTGTAGTACCGAGTGGAGTACTGTGTGTATAGTGCCGTGTAGTACCGAGTGGAGTACAGTGCATGTACTGCCGTGTAGTACCGAGTGGAGTATTGTTTGTATAGTGCGGTGTAGTACCGAGTGGAGTGCAGTGCATGTTTGCCGTGTAGTCCCGAGTGGAGTACTGTGTGTATAGTGCCGTGTAGTACCGAGTGGAGTACAGTGCCTGTATTGCCGTGTAGTCCCGAGTGGAGTACTGTGTGTATAGTGCCGTGTAGTACCGAGTGGAGTACAGTGAATGTATTGCCGTGTAGTACACAGTGGAGTACAGTACCTGTATTGACGTGTAGTACTGAGTGGAGTGCTGTGTGTATAGTGCCGTGTAGTACCGAGTGGAGTACCGTGCATGTACTGCCGTGTAGTACTGAGTGGAGTACAGTGCCTGTACTGCCGTGTAGTACTGAGTGGAGTACAGTGCCTGTACTGCCGTGTAGTCCCGACTGGAGTACAGTGCCTGTACTGCCGTGTAGTACAGAGTGGAGTACTGTGTGTATAGTGCCGTGTAGTACCGAGTGGAGTAAAGTGCCTGTACTGCCGTGTAGTCCCGAGTGGAGTACTGTGTGTATAGTGCCGTGTAGTACTGAGTGGAGTACAGTGCCTGTACTGCCGTGTAGTCCGGAGTGGAGTACAGTGCCTGTACTGCCGTGTAGTCCTGAGTGGAGTACTGTGTGTATAGTGCCGTGTAGTACCGAGGGGAGTACAGTGCCTGTACTGCCGTGTAGTACTAAGTGGAGTACAGTGGCTGTACTGCCGTGTAGTCCCGAGTGTAGCACTGTGTGTATAGTGCAGTGTAGTGCTGAGTGGTGTACAGTGCCTGTACTGCCGTGTAGTACTGTGTGGAGTACAGTGCCTGTACTAACGTGTAGTCCCGAGTAGAGTACTGTGTGTTTAGTGCAGTGTAGTACTGAGTGGTGTACAATTGCTGTACTGCCGTGTAGTACTGAGTGGAGTACAGTGCCTGTACTCCCGTGTAGTCCCGAGTGGAGTACTGTGTGTATAGTGCCGTGTAGTACTGAGTGGAGTACAGTGCCTGTACTGCCGTGTAGTCCGGAGTGGAGTACAGTGCCTGTACTGCCGTGTAGTCCTGAGTGGAGTACTGTGTGTATAGTGCCGTGTAGTACCGAGGGGAGTACAGTGCCTGTACTGCCGTGTAGTACTAAGTGGAGTACAGTGACTGTACTGCCGTGTAGTCCCGAGTGTAGTACTGTGTGTATAGTGCAGTGTAGTGCTGAGTGGTGTACAGTGCTTGTACTGCCGTGTAGTACTGAGTGGAGTACAGTTCCTGTACTGCCGTGTAGTACTGGGTGGAGTACAGTGCCTGTACTGCCGTGTAGTACCGAGTGGGGGACTGTGTGTATACTGCTGTGTAGTACCGAGTGGAGTACAGTGCCTGTACTGCCGTGTAGTACCGAGTGGAGTACTGTGTGTATAGTGCCGTGTAGTACCGAGTGGAGTACAGTGCCTGTACTGCCGTGTAGTACCGAGTGGAGTACTGTGTGCATACTGCCATGTAGTACTGTGTGGAGTATAGTGCCTGTACTGCCGTGTAGTACCGAGTGGAGTACTGTTTGTATAGTGCCGTGTAGTACCGAGTGGAGTACAGTGCCTGTACTGCCGTGTAGTACTGAGTGGAGTACAGTGCCTGTACTGCCGTGTAGTCCCGACTGGAGTACAGTGCTTGTACTGCAGTGTAGTACAGAGTGGAGTACTGTGTGTATAGTGCCGTGTAGTACCGAGTGGAGTAAAGTGCCTGTATTGCCGTGTAGTACTGAGTGGAGTACAGTGCCTGTACAGCCGTGTAGTACTGAGTGGAGTACAGTGCCTGTACTGCCGTGTAGTACTGAGTGGAGTACAGTGCCTGTACTGCCGTGTAGTACTGAGTGGAGTACTGTGTGTATAGTGCCGTGTAGTACCGAGTGGAGTACCGTGCCTGTACTGCCGTGTAGTCTTGAGTGGTGTACAGTGCCTGTACTGCCGTGTAGTACTAAGTGGAGTACTGTGTGTATAGTGCCGTGTAGTACCGCGTGGAGTACAGTGCCTGTACTGCCGTGTAGTACTGAGTGGAGTACAGTGCCTGTACTGCCGTGTATTACTGAGTGGAGTACAGTGCCTGTACTGCCGTGTAGTCCCGAATGGAGTATTGTGTGTATAGTGCCGTGTAGTACGGAGTGGAGTACAGTGCCTGTACTGCCGTGTAGTACTGAGTGGAGTACAGTGCCTGTACTAACGTGTAGTCCCGTGTCGAGTACTGTGTGTTTAGTGCAGTGTAGTACCGAGTGGAGTACAGTGCCTGTACTGCCGTGTAGTACTTATTGGAGTACAGTGCCTGTACTGCCGTGTATTACTGATTGGAGTACAGTGCCTGTACTGCCGTGTAGTCCCGAATGGAGTACTGTGTGAATAGTGCCGTGTAGTACTGAGTGGAGTACAGTGCCTGTACTGCCGTGTAGTCCGGAGTGGAGTAGAGTGCCTGTACTGCCGTGTAGTCCTGAGTGGAGTACTGTGTGTGTAGTGCCGTGTAGTACCGAAGGGAGTACAGTGCCTGTACTGCCGTGTAGTCCCGAGTGGAGTACAGTGCCTGTACTGCCGTGTAGTAGTGAGTGGAGTACTGTGCCTGTACTGCCGTGTGGTACTGAGTGGAGTACTCTGTGTATAGTGCCGTGTAGTACCGCGTGGAGTACAGTGGGTGTAGTGCCGTGTAGTACTGAGTGGAGTAGAGTGCCTGTACTGCCGTGTAGTACTGAGTGGAGTACAGTGGGTGTACTGCCGTGTAGTCCCGAGTGTTGTACATTGCCTGTACTGCCGTGTAGTACTGAGTGGAGTACTGTGTGTATAGTGCCGTGAGTACCGAGTGGAGTACAGTGCCTGTATTGCCGTGTAGTACTGAGTGGAGTACAGTGCCTGTACTGCCGTGTAGTACTGAGTGGAGTACAGTGCCTGTACTGCCGTGTAGTCCCGAGTGGAGTACAGTGCCTGTACTGCCATGTAGTACCGAGTGGAGTACTGTGTGTATAGTGCCGTGTAGTACCGAGTGGAATACAGTGTCTGCAGTGCCGTGTAGTACTGAGTGGAGTACAGTGCCTGTACTTCCGTGTAGTACTGAGTGGAGTACAGTGCCTGTACTGCCGTGTAGTCCCGAATGTAGTACTGTGTGTATAGTGCCGTGTAGTACCGAGTGGAGTACACTGCCTGTACTGCCGTGTTGTACCGAGTGGAGTACAGTGCCTGTACTGCCGTGTAGTACAGAGTGGAGTACTGTGTGTATAGTGCCGTGTAGTACTGAGTGAAGTACAGTGCCTTGAAATGCCGTGTAGTACTGAGTGGAGTACAGTGCCAGTACTGCCGTGTAGTACTGAGTGGACTACAGTGCCTGTACTGCCGTGTAGTCCCGAGTGGGGTACTGAGTGTATAGTGCCGTGTAGTACCGAGTGAAGTACAGTGCCTGTACTGCCGTGTAGTACTGAGTGGAGTACAGTCCCTGTACTGCCGTGTAGTCCCGAATGGAGTACTTTGTGTATAGTGCAGTGTAGTACTGAGTGGAGTACAGTGCCTGTGCTGCCGTGTAGTACCGAGTGGAGTACTGTGCCTGTACAGCCGTGTAGTACCGAGTGGAGTACAGTGCCTGTACTGCCGTGTAGTACTGAGTGGAGTACAGTGCCTGTACTGCCGTGTAGTACTGAGTGGAGTACTGTGTGTATAGTGCCGTATAGTACCGAGTGGAGTACCGTGCCTGTACTGCCGTGTAGTACTGAGTGGAGTACAGTTCCTTTACTGCCGTGTAGTACTGGGTGGAGTACAGTGCCTGTACTGCCGTGTAGTACCGAGTGGGGGACTGTGTGTATACTGCTGTGTAGTACCGAGTGGAGTACAGTGCCTGTACTGCGTGTAGTACCGAGTGGAGTACTGTGTGTATATTTCCGTGTAGTACCGAGCGGAGTACAGTGCCTGTACTGCCGTGTAGTACCGAGTGGAGTACTGTGTGTATAGTGCCGTGTAGTACCGAGTGGAGTACAGTGCCTGTACTGCCGTGTATTACCGAGTGGAGTACTGTGTGAATACTGCCGTGTAGTACTGAGTGGAGTATAGAGCCTGTACTGCCGTGTAGTACCGAGTGGAGTAATGTTTGTATAGTGCCGTGTAGTACCGAGTGGAGTACACTGCATGTACTGCCGTGTAGTATCGAGTTGAGTACTGTGTGTATCGTGCGGTGTAGTACCGAGTGGAGTACATTGCATGTACTGCCGTGTAGTACCGAGCGGAGTACTGTGTGTATAGTGCCGTGTAGTACCGAGTGGAGTAGAGTGCCTGTATTGCCGTGTAGTACCGAGTGGAGTACTGTGTGTATAGTGCCGTGTAGTACCGAGTGGAGTACTGTGTGCATACTGCCGTGTAGTACTGGGTGGTGTACAGTGTGTATAGTGCCGTGTAGTACCGAGTGGAGTACAGTGTGTATAGTGCCGTGTAGTACCTAGTGGAGTACACTGCATGTACTGCCGTGTAGTACTGAGTGGAGTACAGTGCAAGTACTGCCGTGTAGTACTGAGTGGAGAACAGTGCCTGTACTGCCGTGTAGTACTGAGTGGAGTACAGTGCCTGTACTGCCGTGTAGTACTGAATGGAATACAGTGGCTGTACTGGAGTGTACTACCTAGTGGAGTACAGTGTGTATAGTGCCGTCTAGTACAGAGTGGAGTACAGTGTGTATAGTGCCGTGTGGTACTGAGTGGAGTACAGTGCCTGTACTGCCGTGTAGTACCGATTGGAGTACAGCGCCTGTAATGCCGTGTGGTACTGAGTGGAATACAGTGCCTGTACTGCCGTGTAGTACCGAGTGGAGTACAGTGCATGTACTGCCGTGTAGTACCGAGTGGAGTATTGTTTGTATAGTGCGGTGTAGTACCGAGTGGAGTACAGTGCATGTACTGCTGTGTAGTACCGAGTGGAGTACAGTGCCTGTACTGCCGTGTAGTACCGAGTGGAGTACTGTGTGTATATTTCCGTGTAGTCCCGAGCGGAGTACAGTGCCTGTACCGCCGTGTAGTACCGAGTGGAGTACTGTGTGTATAGTGCCGTGTAGTACCGAGTGGAGTACAGTGCCTGTACTGCCGTGTATTACCGAGTGGAGTACTGTGTGCATACTGGCGTGTAGTTCTGAGTGGAGTATAGAGCCTGTACTGCCGTGTAGTACCGAGTGGAGTAATGTTTGTATAGTGCCGTGTAGTACCGAATGGAGTACACTGCATGTACTGCCGTGTAGTATCGAGTTGAGTACTGTGTGTATCGTGCGGTGTAGTACCGAGTGGAGTACATTGCATGTACTGCCGTGTAGTACCGAGCGGAGTACTGTGTGTATAGTGCCGTGTAGTACCGAGTGGAGTACAGTGCCTGTATTGCCGTGTAGTACCGAGTGGAGTACTGTGTGTATAGTGCCGTGTAGTACCGAGTAGAGTACTGTGTGCATACTGCCGTGTAGTACTGGGTGGTGTACAGTGTGTATAGTGCCGTGTAGTACCGAGTGGAGTACAGTGTGTATAGTGCCGTGTAGTACCTAGTGGGGTACACTGCATGTACTGCCTTGTAGTACTGAGTGGAGTACAGTGCAAGTACTGCCGTGTAGTACTGAGTGGAGTACAGTGCCTGTACTGCCGTGTAGTACTGAGTGGAGTACAGTGCCTGTACTGCCGTGTAGTACTGAATGGAATACAGTGGCTGTACTGGAGTGTATTACCTAGTGGAGTACGGTGTGTATAGTGCCGTCTAGTACAGAGTGGAGTACAGTGTGTATAGTGCCGTCTAGTACTGAGTGGAGTACAGTGCCTGTACTGCCGTGTAGTACCGAGTGGAGTACAGTGCCTGTACTGCCGTGTAGTACTTATTGGAGTACAGTGCCTGTACTACCGTGTAGTACTGAGTGGAGTACAGTGCCTGTACTGCCGTGTAGTACTGAGTGGAGTACTGTGTGTATAGTGCCGTGTAGTACCGAGTGGAGTACAGTGCCTGTACTGCGTGTAGTACCAGGTGGAGTATTGTGTGTATAGTGCCGTGTAGTACCGAGTGGCGTACAGTGCCTGTACTGCCGTGTAGTACTGAGTGGAGTACAGTGTGAATAGTGCCGTGTAGTACCGAGTGGAGTACAGTGCCTGTACTGCCGTGTAGTACCGAGTGGAGTACTGTGTGTATAGTGCCGTGTAGTACTGAGTGGAGTACAGTGCCTGTACTGCCGTGTAGTACCGAGTGGAGTACTGTGTGTATAATGCCGTGTTGTACCGAGTGGAGTACAGTGCCTGTACTGCGTGTAGTACCGAGTGGAGTACTGTGTGTATAGTGCCGTGTAGTGCCGAGTGGAGTACAGTGCCTGTACTGCCGTGTAGTACCGAGTGGAGTACAGTGTGTATAGTGCCGTCTAGTACCGAGTGGAATACAGTGTGTATAGTGCAGAGTAGTGCTGGGTGGTGTACAGTGCCTGTACTGCTGTGTAGTACCGAGTGGAGTACAGTGACTGTACTGCCATGTAGTCCCGAGTGGAGTACTGTGTGCATACTGCCGTGTAGTACTGAGTGGAGTACAGTGCCTGTACTGCCGTGTAGTACTGAGTGGAGTACAGTGTGAATAGTGCCGTGTAGTACCGAGTGGAGTACAGTGCCTGTACTGCCGTGTAGTACCGAGTGGAGTACAGTGCCTGTACTGCCGTGTAGTACCGAGTGGAGTACAGTGTGTATAGTGCCGTCTAGTACCGAGTGGAATACAGTGTGTATAGTGCCGTGTAGTACTGAGTGGAGTACAGTACCTGTACTGCCGTGTAGTACCGAGTGGAGTACAATGTGTATAGTGCCGTGTAGTACTGAGTGGAGTACAGTGCCTGTGCTGCCGTGTAGTACTGAGTGGGGTACAGTGCCTGTACTGCCGTGTAGTACCGAGTGGGGGAATGTGTGTATACTGCCGTGTAGTACTGAGTACAGTACAGTGCCTGTACTGCCGTGTAGAACCGAGTGGAGTACTGTGTGTATACTGCCGTGTAGTACTGAGTGGAGTACAGTACCTGTACTGCCGTGTAGTACCGAGTGGGGGACTGTTTGTATACTGCCCTATAGTACTGAGTGGAGTACACTGCCTGTACTACCGTGTAGTACCGAGTGGGGGACTGTTTGTATACTGCCGTGTAGTACTGAGTGGAGTACAGTCCCTGTACTGCCGTGTAGAACCGAGTGGGTGACTGTGTGTACACTGCCGTGTAGTACCGAGTGGAATACTGTGTGTATAGTGCAGTATAGTGCTGAGTGGAGTACAGTGCCTGTACTGCCGTGTAGTACCGAGTGGAGTACTGTGTGTATAGTGCAGTGTAGTGCTGAGTGGAGTACAGTACCTGTACTGCCGTGTAGTACTGAGTATAGTACAGTGCCTGTACTGCCGTGTAGTACCGAGTGGGGGACTGTGTGTATACTGCCGTTTAGTACTGAGTGGAGTACAGTACCTGTACTGCCGAGCAGTCCCGAGTGGAGTACTGTGTGTATAGTGCAGTGTAGTGCTGAGTGGAGTACAGTACCTTTACTGCCGTGTAGTACCGAGTGGGGGACTTTGTGCATACTGCCGTGTAGTTCCGAGTGGAGTTCAGTGCCTGTACTGGCGTTAGTACTGAGTGGAGTAGAGTGCCTGTACTGCCGTGTAGTACCGAGTGGAGTACAGTGCCTGTACTGCCGTGTAGTACTGAGTGGAGTACTGTGTGTATAGTGCCGTGTAGTACCGAGTGGAGTACAGTGCCTGTACTGCCGTGTAGTACTGAGTGGAGTACAGTGCCTGTACTGCCCTGTAGTCCCGATTGGAGTACAGTGCCTGTATTCCGTGTAGTACTGATTGGAGTACAGTGCCTGTACCGCCGTGTAGTACCGAGTGGAGTACATTGCTTGTACTGCAGTGTAGTACTGAGTGGAGTACAGTGCCTGTACTGTCGTGTAGTGCCGAGTGGAGTACTGTGTGTATAGTGCAGTGTAGTACTGAGTGGAGTACAGTGCATGTACTGCCGTGTAGTCCCGAGTGGAGTACTGTGTGTATAGTGCAGTGTAGTACTGAGTGGAGTACAGTGCCTGTACTGCCGTGTAGTACCGAGTATAGTACAGTGCCTGTACTGCCGTGTAGTCCCAGGTGGAGTAGTGTGTGCATACTGCCGTGTAGTAGTGAGTGGAGTACAGTGTCTGTACTGCCGTGTAGTACCGAGTGGAGTACAGTGTCTGTACTGCCGTGTAGTACTGGGTGGAGTACAGTGCCTGTACTGCCGTGTAGTCCCCAGTGGAATACAGTTTGTGTAGTGCAGTGTAGTACTGAGTGGAGTACAGTGCATGTACTGCTGTGTAGTACCGAGTGGAGTACTGTGTGTATAGTGCCGTGTAGTACCGAGTGGAGTACATTGCCTGTACTGCCGTGTAGTACTGAGTGGAGTACAGTACCTGTACTGCCGTGTAGTCCCGAGTGGAGTACAGTGCCTGTACTTCCGTGTAGTACTGATTGGAGTACAGTGCCTGTACTGCCGTGTAGTACCGAGTGGAGTACATTGCTTGTACTGCCGTGTAGTACTGAGTGGAGTACAGTGCCTGTACTGCCGTGTAGTCCCAGGTGGAGTACTGTGTGCATACTGCCGTGTAGTACTGAGTGGATTACAGTGGCTGTACTGTCGTGTAGTGCCGAGTGGAGTACTGTGTGTATAGTGCAGTGTAGTACTGAGTGGAGTACAGTGCATGTACTGCCGTGTAGTCCCGAGTGGAGTACTGTGTGTGTACTGCAGTGTAGTACTGAGTGGAGTACAGTGCCTGTACTGCCGTGTAGTACCGAGTGGAGTACAGTGCCTGTACTGCCGTGTAGTCCCAGGTGGAGTACTGTGTGCATACTGCCGTGTAGTACTGAGTGGATTACAGTGGCTGTACTGCCGTGTAGTACCGAGTGGAGTACAGTGCCTGTACTGCCGTGTAGTACTGGGTGGAGTATTGTGCCTGTACTGCCGTGTAGTCCCCAGTGGAATGCAGTTTGTGTAGTGCAGTGTAGTACTGAGTGGAGTACAGTGCATGTACTGCCGTGGAGTACCGTGTGGAGTACTGTGTGTATAGTGCCGTGTAGTACCGAGTGGAGTACAGTGCCTGTACTGCGTGTAGTACCGAGTGGAGTACTGTGTGTATAGTGCCGTGTAGTACCGAGTGGAGTACAGTGCCTGTACTGCCGTGTAGTACCGAGTGGAGTACTGTGCGTGTAGTGCCGTCTAGTACCGAGTGGAGTACAGTTTGTATATTGCCGTGTAGTACTGAGTGGAGTACAGTGCCTGTACTGCCGTGTAGTACCGAGTGGAGTACAGTGTGTATAGTGCCGTGTAGTACCGAGTGGTGTACTCTGCCTGTACTTCCGTGTAGTACCGATTGGAGTACAGTGTGTATAGTGCCGTGTAGTACCGAGTGGTGTACTGTGCCTGTACTGCCGTGTAGTACTGAGTGGAGTACAGTGCCTGTACTGCTGTGTAGTACCGAGTGGAGTACAGTGTGTATAGTGCCGTGTAGTACTGAGTGGAGTACAGTGCCTGTACAGCCGTGTAGAACTGAGTGGGGTACAGTGCCTTTACTGCCGTGTAGTACCGAGTGGGGGACTGTGTGTATACTGTCGTGTAGTACTGAGTATAGTACAGTGCCTGTACTGCCGTGTAGTACCGAGTGGTGTACTGTGTGCATACTGCCGTGTAGTACTGAGTGGAGTACAGTACCTGTACTGCCGTGTAGTACCGAGTGGGGGACTGTGTGTATACTGCCGTGTAGTACTGAGTGGAGTACAGTGCCTGTACTGCCGTGTGGTCCCGAGTGGGGGACTGTGTGTATTCTGCCGTGTACAACTGAGTGGAGTACAGTGCCTGTACTGCCGTGTAGTACCGAGTGGGGACTGTGTGTATACTGCCGTGTAGTACTGAGTGGAGTACAGTGTGTATAGTGCAGTGTAGTGCAGAGTGGAGTACAGTGCCTGTACTGCCGTGTAGTACCGAGTGGATTATTGTGTTTATAGTGCAGTGTAGTGCTGAGTGGAGTACAGTACCTGTACTGCCGTGTAGTACTGAGTATGGTACAGTGCCTGTACTGCCGTGTAGTACCGAGTGGGGGACTGTGTGTATACTGCCGTGCAGTACTGAGTGGATTACAGTGCCTGTACTGCCGTGTAGTACCGAGTGGGGGACTGTGTGTATACTGCCGTGTAGTACTGAGTGGAGTACAGTGCCTGTACTACCGTGTAGTCCCGAGTGGAGTGCTGTGTGCATACTGCCGTGTAGTACTGAGTGGAGAACAGTCCCTGTACTGCCGAGTAGTCCCGAGTGGAGTACTGTGTGTATAGTGCAGTGTAGTAGAGAGTGGAGTACTGTGTGTATAGTGCAGTGTAGTACTGAGTGGAGTACAGTGCCTGTACTGCCGTGTAGTACCGAGTGGGGGACTGTGTGTATACTGCCGTGTAGTACTGAGTGGAGTACAGTGTGTATAGTGCCGTGTAGTACCGAGTGGGGTTTGTGTGCATACTGCCGTGTAGTACTGAGTGGAGTACAGTGCCTGTACTGCTATGTTGTCCCGAGTGGAGTACTGTGTGTATAGTGCCGTGTAGTACCGAGTGGAGTACAGTGCCTGTACTGCCATATAGTACCGAGTGGAGTACTGTGTGCATACTGCCGTGAGTACGGAGTGGAGTACAGTGCCTGTACTGCCGTGTAGTACCGAGTGGAGTACTGTGTGTATAGTGCCGTGTAGTACCCAGTTTGGTACAGTGCATGTACTGCCGTGTATTACCGAGTAGAGTACTGTGTGAATAGTGCGGTGTAGTACCGAGTGGAGTACAGTGCTTGTACTGCCGTGTAGTACCGCGTGGAGTATTGTGGGTATAGTGCCGTGTAGTACCGAGTGGAGTACAGTGCCTGTACTGCCGTGTAGTACCGAGTGGAGTACTGTGTGTATAGTGCCGTGTAGTACCGATTGGAGTACTGTGTGCATACTGCCGTGTAGTACTAGTGGAGTACAGTACCTGTACTGCCGTGTAGTACCGAGTGGAGTACTGTGTGTATAGTGCCGTGTAGTACCGAGTGGAGTACAGTGCCTGTACTGCCGTGTAGTACTGAGTGGAGTAGAATGCCTGTACTGCCGTGTAGTCCCGAGTGGAGTACGGTGCCTGTACTGCCGTGTAGTACTGAGTGGAGTAGAATTCCTGTACTGCCGTGTAGTCCCGAGTGGAGTACAGTGCCTGTACTGCCGTGTAGTAGTGAGTGGAGTACTGTGCCTGTACTGCCGTGTAGTACTGAGTGGAGTACTGTGTGTATAGTGCCGTGTAGTACCGAGTGGAGTACAGTGGGTGTAATGCCGTGTAGTACTGAGTGGAGTACAGTGCCTGTACTGCCGTGTAGTACTGAGTGGAGTACAGTGCCTGTACTGCCGTGTAGTCCCGAGGGGGGTAGAGTGCCTGTACTACCGTGTAGTACTGAGTGGAGTATGTTTTGTTGCCGTGTAGTACTGAGTGGAGTACAGTGCCTGTACTGCCGTGTAGTACTGAGTGGAGTACTGTTTGTATAGTGCCGTGTAGTACCGAGTGGAGTACAGTGCCTGTACTGCCGTGTAGTCCCGAGTGGAGTACAGTGCATGTACTGCCGTGTAGTACCGAGTGGAGTACAGTGCCTGTACTGCCGTGTAGTACCGAGTGGAGTACTGTGTGCATACTGCCGTGTAGTACCGAGTGGAGTACAGTGCCTGTGCTGCCGTGTAGTACCGAGTGGAGTACAGTGCCTGTACTGCCGTGTAGTACCGAGTGGAGTACTGTTTGCATACTGCCGTGTAGTACTGAGTGCAGTACAGTGCCTGTACTGCCGTGTAGTACCGAGTGGAGTACTATTTGTGTAGTGCCGTGTAGTACCGAGTGGAGTACAGTGCATGTACTGCCGTGTAGTACCGACTGGAGTACTGTGTGTATAGTGTGGTGTAGTACCGAGTGGAGTACAGTGCCTGTACTGCCGTGTAGTCCCGAGTGGAGTACTGTGCATGTACTGCCGTGTAGTACCGAGTGGAGTACAGTGCCTGTACTGCAGTGTAGTACTGAGTGGAGTACAGTGCCTGTACTGCCGTGTAGTACCGACTGGAGTACTGTGTGTGTAGTGTGGTGTAGTACCGAGTGGAGTACAGTGTATGTACTGCCGTGTAGTACCGAGTGGAGTACTGTGTGTGTAGTGTGGTGTAGTACCGAGTGGAGTACAGTGTATGTACTGCCGTGTAGTACCGAGTGGAGTACTGTGTGTATAGTGCCGTGTAGTACCGAGTGGAGTACAGTGCCTGTATTGCCGTGTAGTACCGATTGGAGTACTGTGTGTATAGTGCCGTGTAGTACCGAGTGGAGTACAGTGCCTGTACTGCCGTGTAGTACCGAGTGGAGAACTGTGTGTATAGTGCCGTGTAGTACCGTGTTTAGTACAGTGCATGTACTGCCGTGTATTACCGAGTGGAGTACTGTGTGTATAGTGCGGTGTAGTACTGAGTGGAGTACAGTGCATGTACTCCCGTGTAGTACCGAGTGGAGTACTGTGTGTATAGTGCCGTGTAGTACCGAGTGGAGTACTGTGTGCATACTGCCGTGTAGTACTGAGAAGAGTACAGTACCTGTACTGCCGTGTAGTACCGAGTGGAGTACTGTGTGTATAGTGCCGTGTAGTACCGAGTGGAGTACAGTGCCGGTACTGCCGTATAGTACTGAGTGGAGTAGAATGCCTGTACTGCCGTGTAGTCCCGAGTGGAGTACAGTGCCTGTACTGCCGTGTAGTAGTGAGTGGAGTACTGTGCCTGTACTGCCGTGTAGTACTGAGTGGAGTACTGTGTGTATAGTGCCGTGTAGTACCGAGTGGAGTACAGTGCCTGTACTGCCGTATAGTACTGAGTGGAGTAGAATGCCTGTACTGCCGTGTAGTCCCGAGTGGAGTACTGTGTGTGTAGTGTGGTGAAGTACCGAGTGGAGTACAGTGTATGTACTGCCGTGTAGTACCGAGTGGAGTACTGTGTGTGTAGTGTGGTGTAGTACCGAGTGGAGTACAGTGTATGTACTGCCGTGTAGTACCGAGTGGAGTACTGTGTGTATAGTGCCGTGTAGTACCGAGTGGAGTACAGTGCCTGTATTGCCGTGTAGTACCGATTGGAGTACTGTGTGTATAGTGCCGTGTAGTACCGAGTGGAGTACAGTGCTTATACTGCCGTGTAGTACTGAGTGGGGTACAGTGCCTGTACTGCCGTGTAGTACCGAGTGGAGGACAGTGCCTGTACTGCCATGTTGTCCCCAGTGGAGTACTGTGTGCATATTGCCGTGTAGTACTGAGTGGAGTACAGTGCCTGTACTGCCGTGTAGTACCGAGTGGAGTACTGTGTGTATAATGCCGTGTAGTACCGAGTGGAGTACAGTGCCTGTACTGCGTGTAGTACCGAGTGGAGTACTGTGTGTATAGTGCCGTGTAGTGCCGAGTGGAGTACAGTGCCTGTACTGCCGTGTAGTACTGTGGGGAGTACAGTGTGAATAGTGCCGTGCAGTACCGAGTGGAGTACAGTGCCTGTACTGCCGTGTTGTACCGAGTGGAGTACAGTGTGTATAGTGCCGTCTAGTACCGAGTGGAGTACAGTGTGTAATGTGCCGTGTAGTACTGAGTGGAGTACAGTGCCTGTACTGCCGTGTACTACCGAGTGGAGTACAGTGTGTATAGTGCCGTGTAGTACCGAGTGGAGTACAGTGCCTGTACTTCCGTGTAGTACTGAGTGGAATACATTGCCTGTACTGCCGTGTAGTACCGAGTGGTGTACAGTGTGTATAGTGCCGTGTAGTACTGAGTGGAGTACAGTGCCTGTGGTGCCGTGTAGTACTGAGTGTGGTACAGTGCCTGTACTGACGTGTAGTACCGAGTGGGGGAATGTGTGTATACTGCCGTGTAGTACTGAGTATAGTACAGTGCCTGTACTGCCGTGTAGTACTGAGTGGAGTACTGTGTGCATACTGCCGTGTAGTACTGAGTGGTGTACAGTGCCTGTACTGCCGTGTAGTACCGAGTGGAGTACTGTGTGCATAGTGCCGTGTAGTACTGAGTTGAGTACAGTGCCTGTACAGCCGTGTAGTACTCAGTGGGGTACAGTGCCTGTACTGCCGTGTAATACCGAGTGGGGGACTGTGTGTATACTGCCGTGTAGTACTGAGTATAGTACAGTGCCTGTACTGCCGTGTAGTACCGAGTGGAGTACTGTGTGTAAGGTGCCGTGTAGTACCGAGTGGAGTACGGTGCATGTGCTGCCGTGTAGTACCGAGTGGAGTACTGTGTGTATAGTGCGGTGTAGTACCGAGTGTAGTACATTGCATGTACTGCCGTGTAGTACCGACTGGAGTACTGTGTGTATAGTGCCGTGTAGTACCGAGTGGAGTACAGTGCCTGTAATGCCGTGTAGTAAAGAGTGGAGTACTGTGTGTACAGTGCCATGTAGTACCGAGTGGGGTACTGTGTGTGTACTGCCGTGTAGTTCCGAGTGGAGCACGGTATGTGTACTGCCGTGTAGCACCGAGTGGAGTATTGTGTGTGTGTACTGCCATGTAGTACCGAGTGGAGGAATGTGTGTATACTGCCGTGGGGTACTGAGTGGAGTACTGTGTGCATACTGCCGTGTAGTACTGTGTGGAGTACGATGTGTGTACTGCCGTGTAGTACTGAGTGGATTACGATGTGTGTGTACTGCCGTGTAGTACTGAGTGGAGTACGGTGTCTGTACTGCCGTGTAGTACTGAGTGGAGTACGGTGTCTCTACTGCCGTGTAGTACTGAGTGAAGTACTGTATGTAGAGTGCCGTGGAGTGCTGAGTGGAGTACTTTGTGTGTACTGCCGTGTAGTACCGAATGGATTAGGTTGTGTGTACTGGCGTGTAGTACTGAGTGGATTACGGTGTCTGTACTGTCGTGTAGTACCGAATGGAGTGCGATGTGTGTACTGGCGTGTAGTACTGAGTGGAGTACAGTGTGTGCACTGCCGTGTAGTTCCGAGTGGAGTACGGTATGTGTACTGCTCTGTAGCACCGAGTGGAGTATTGTGTGTGTGTACTGCGATGTATTACCGAGTGGAGGAATGTGTGTATACTGCCGGGGGGTACTGAGTGGAGTACTGTGTGCATACTGCCGTGTAGTACTGTGTGGAATACGATGTGTTTACTGCCGTGTAGTACTCAGTGGATTACGATGTGTGTGTACTGCCGTGTAATACTGAGTGGAGTACGGTGTCTGTACTACCGTGTAGTTCTGAGTGGAGTACGGTGTCTGTACTGCCGTGTAGTACTGAGTGAAGTACTGTATGTAGAGTGCCGTGGAGTGCTGAGTGGAGTACTTTGTGTGTACTGCCGTGTAGTACCGAATGGATTAGGTTGTGTGTACTGGCGTGTAGTACTGAGTGGTGTACGGTGTCTGTACTGTCGTGTAGTACCGAATGGAGTGCGGTGTGTGTACTGGCGTGTAGTACTGAGTGGAGTACAGTGTCTGTACTGCCGTGTAGTTCTGAGTGGAGTACGGTGTGTGTACTGCCGCGTAGTACTGAGTGAAGTACTGTATGTAGAGTGCCGTGGAATGCTGAGTGGGGTACAGTGCCTGTACTGCCGTGTAATACCGAGTGGGGGACTGTGTGTATACTGCCGTGTAGTACTGAGTATAGTACAGTGCCTGTACTGCCGTGTAGTAACGAGTGGAGTACTGTGTGCAAACTGCCGTGTAGTACTGAGTGGAGTACAGTACCTGTACTGCCGTGTAGTACCGAGTGGGGGCTGTGTGTATACTGCCGTGTAGTACTGTGTGGAGTACAGTGTGTATAGTGCAGTGTAGTGCTGAGTGGAGTACAGTACCTGTAGTGCCCTGTAGTACTGAGTATTGTACAGTGCCTGTACGGCCGTGTAGTACCGAGTGAGGGATTGTGTGTATACAGCCGTGTAGTACTGAGTGGAGTACAGTGCCTGTACTGCCGTGTAGTACCGAGTGGGGGACTGTGCGTATACTGCCGTGTAGTACCGAGTGGAGTACAGTGCATGTACTGTCGTGTAGTACCGAGTGGAGTACAGTGCCTGTACTGCCGTGTAGTACCGAGTGGAGTACTGTGTGCATACTGCCGTGTAGTACCGAGTGGAGTACAGAGCCTGTACTGCCGTGTAGTACCGAGTGGAGTACAGTGCTTGTACCGCCGTGTAGTACCGAGTGGAGTACTGTGTGCATACTGCCGTGTAGTACCGAGTGGAGTACAGAGCCTGTATTGCCGTGTAGTACCGAGTGGAGTACAGTGCTTGTACTGCCGTGTAGTACCGAGTTAAGTACTCTTTGTATAGTGCCGTGTAATACCGAGTGGAGTACAGTGCCTGTAATGCCGTCTAGTAAGGAGTGGAGTACTGTGTGTACAGTGCCATGTAGTACCGAGTGGGGTACTGTGTGTGTACTGCCGTGTAGTTCCGAGTGGAGTACGGTATGTGTACTGCCGTGTAGCACCGAGTGGAGTATTGTGTGTGTGTACTGCCATGTAGTACCGAGTGGAGGAATGTGTGTATACTGCCGGGGGGTACTGAGTGGAGTACTGTGTGCATACTGCCGTGTAGTACGGTGTGGAGTACGATGTGTGTACTGCCGTGTAGTACTGAGTGGATTACGATGTGTGTGTACTGCCGTGTAGTACTGAGTGGAGTACGGTGTCTGTACTGCCGTGTAGTACTGAGTGGAGTACGGTGTCTGTACTGCCGTGTAGTACTGAGTGAAGTACTGTATGTAGAGTGACGTGGAGTGCTGAGTGGAGTACTTTGTGTGTACTGCCGTGTAGTACCGAATGGATTAGGTTGTGTGTACTGGCGTGTAGTACTGAGTGGTGTACGGTGTCTGTACTGTCGTGTAGTACCGAATGGAGTGCGGTGTGTGTACTGGCGTGTAGTACTGAGTGGAGTACAGTGTCTGTACTGCCGTGTAGTTCTGAGTGGAGTACGGTGTGTGTACTGCCGTGTAGTACTGAGTGAAGTACAGTATGTGGAGTGCCGTGGAATGCTGAGTGGGGTACAGTGCCTGTACTGCCGTGTAATACCGAGTGGGGGACTGTGTGTATACTGCCGTGTAGTACTGAGTATAGTACAGTGCCTGTACTGCCGTGTAGTACCGAGTGGAGTACTGTGTGCAAACTGCCGTGTAGTACTGAGTGGAGTACAGTACCTGTACTGCCGTGTAGTACCGAGTGGGGGCTGTGTGTATACTGCCGTGTAGTACTGAGTGGAGTACAGTTCCTGTACTGCCGTGTAGTACCGTGTGGGGCACTGTGTGTATACTGCCGTGTACTAGTGAGTGGAGTACAGTGCCTGTACTGCCGTGTAGTACAGCGTGGGGGACTGTGTGTATACTGCCGTGTAGTACTGTGTGGAGTACAGTGTGTATAGTGCAGTGTAGTGCTGAGTGGAGTACAGTACCTGTAGTGCCCTGTAGTACTGAGTATTGTACAGTGCCTGTACTGCCGTGTAGTACCGAGTGAGGGACTGTGTGTATACAGCCATGTAGTACTGTGTGGAGTACAGTGCCTGTACTGCAGTGTAGTACCGAGTGGGGGACTGTGCGTATACTGCCGTGTAGTACCGAGTGGAGTACAGAGCCTGTACTGCCGTGTAGTACCGAGTGGAGTACAGTGCTTGTACCGCCGTGTAGTACCGAGTGGAGTACTGTGTGCATACTGCCGTGTAGTACTGAGTGGAGTACAGTGCTGTACTGCCGTGTAGTACCGAGTTAAGTACTGTTTGTATAGTGCCGTGTAGTACCGAGTGGAGTACAGTGCATGTACTGCCGTGTAGTACCGAGTGGAGTACTGTGTGTATAGTGCGGTGTAGTACCGAGTGTAGTACATTGCATGTACTGCCGTGTAGTACCGACTGGAGTACTGTGTGTATAGTGCCGTGTAGTACCGAGTGGAGTACAGTGCCTGTAATGCCGTGTAGTAAAGAGTGGAGTACTGTGTGTACAGTGCCATGTAGTACCGAGTGGGGTACTGTGTGTGTACTGCCGTGTAGTTCCGAGTGGAGTACGGTATGTGTACTGCCCTGTAGCACCGAGTGGAGTATTGTGTGTGTGTACTGCCATGTAGTACCGAGTGGAGGAATGTGTGTATACTGCCGTGGGGTACTGAGTGGAGTACTGTGTGCATACTGCCGTGTAGTACTGTGTGGAGTACGATGTGTGTACTGCCGTGTAGTACTGAGTGGATTACGACGTGTGTGTACTGCCGTGTAGTACTGAGTGGAGTACGGTGTCTGTACTGCCGTGTAGTACTGAGTGGAGTACGGTGTCTGTACTGCCGTGTAGTACTGAGTGAAGTACTGTATGTAGAGTGCCGTGGAGTGCTGAGTGGAGTACTTTGTGTGTACTGCCGTGTAGTACCGAATGGATTAGGTTGTGTGTACTGGCGTGTAGTGCTGAGTGGATTACGGTGTCTGTACTGTCGTGTAGTACCGAATGGAGTGCGATGTGTGTACTGGCGTGTAGTACTGAGTGGAGTACAGTGCCTGTACTGCCGTGTAGTCCCGAGTGGAGTACTGTGTGTATAGTGCCGTGTAGTACCGAGTGGAGTACAGTGTCTGTACTGCGGTGTAGTACTGAGTGGAGTCAGTGCCTGTACTGCCATGTAGGACTGAGTGGAGTACAGTGCCTGTATTGCCGTGTAGTACCGAGTGGGGGACTGTGTGTATACCGCCGTGTAGTACTGAGTGGAGTACAGTGTGTATAGTGCCGTCTAGTACCGAGTGGGGTTTGTGTGCATACTACCGTGTAGTACTGAGTGGAGTACAGTGCCTGTACTGCCGTGTAGTACCGAGTGGTGTACTGTGTGTATAGTGCCGTGTAGTACCGAGTGTAGTACTGTGTGCATAGTGCCGTGTAGTACTGAGTGGAGTACAGTGCCTGTACTGCCGTGTAGTACCGAGTGGAGTACTGTGTGTATAGTGCCTTGTAGTACCGAGTGGAGTACAGTGCATGTAGTGTCGTGTATTATTGAGTGGAGTACTGTTTGTATAGTGCGGTGTAATACCGAGTGGAGTACAGTGCATGAACTGCCGTGTAGTACCGAGTGGAGTACTGTGTGTATAGTGCCGTGTAGTACCGAGTGGAGTACAGTGCCTGTATTGCCGTGTAGTACCGAGTGGAGTACAGTGTGTATAGTGCCGTGTAGTACCGAGTGGAGTACTGTGTGCATATTGCCGTGTAGTACTGAGTGGAGTACAGTACCTGTACTGTAGTGTAGTACCGAGTGGAGTACTGTGTGTATAGTGCCGTGTAGTACCGATTGGAGTACACTGCCTGTACTGCCGTGTAGTACTGTGCCTGAACTGCCGTGTAGTCCCGAGTGGAGTACAGTGCATGTACTGCCGTGTAGTAGTGAGTGGAGTACTGTGCCTGTACTGCCGTGTAGTACTGAGTGGAGTACTGTGTGTATAGTGCCGTGTAGTACCGGGTGGATTACATTGGGTGTACTGCCGTGTAGTACTGAGTGGGGTACAGTGCCTGTACTGCCGTGTAGTACTGAGTGGAGTACAGTGCCTGTACTGCCGTGTAGTACTGAGTGGAGTATAGTGCCTGTACTGCCCTGTAGTCCCGAGTGGAGTACTGTGTGTATAGTGCCGTGTAGTACCGAGTGGAGTACAGTGTCTGTACTGCGGTGTAGTACTGAGTGGAGTACAGTGTGTATAGTGCCGTCTAGTACCGAGTGGGGTTTGTGTGCATACTACCGTGTAGTACTGAGTGGAGTACAGTGCCTGTATGGCCATGTTGTCCCGAGTGGAGTACTGTGTGTATACTGCCGTGTAGTACCGAGTGGAGTACAGTGCCTGTACTGCCATGTAGTGCCGAGTGGAGTACTGTGTATATACTGCCGTGTACTACTGAGTGGAGTACAGTGCCTATACTGTCGTGTAGTACCGAGTGGAGTACTGTGTGTATAGTGCCGTGTAGTACCGAGTGGAGTACTGTGTGCATACTGCCGTGTAGTACTGAGTGGAGTACAGTGCCTGTACTGCCGTGTAGTACCGAGTGGAGTACTGTGTGTATAGTGCCGTGTAGAACCGAGTTTAGTACAGTGCATGTACTGCCGTGTAGTACTGAGTGGAGTACAGTGCCTGTACTGCCGTGTAGTACTGAGTGGAGTACAGTGCCTGTACTGCCGTGTAGTCCCGAGTGGAGTACTGTGTGTATAGTGCCGTGTAGTACCGAGTGGAGTACAGTGCCTGTACTGCGGTGTAGTACTGAGTGGAGTACAGTGCCTGTACTGCCGTGTAGGACTGAGTGGAGTACAGTGGCTGTACTGCCGTGTAGTCCCGAGTGGAGTACAGTGCCTGTACTGCCGTGTAGTACTGCGTGGAGTACAGTGCCTGTACTGCCGTGTAGTCCCGAATGGAGTACTGTGTGTATAGTGCCGTGTAGTACCGAATGGAGTACAGTGCCTGTACTGCCGTGTAGTACTGAGTGGAGTACTGTGTGTATAGTGCCGTGTAGTACCGAGTGGAGTACAGTGCCTGTACTGCCGTGTAGTACTGCGTGGAGTACAGTGCCTGTACTGCCGTGTAGTCCCGAATGGAGTACTGTGTGTATAGTGCCGTGTAGTACCGAGTGGAGTACAGTGCATGTACTGCCGTGTAGTACCGACTGGAGTACTGTGTGTGTGGTGTGGTGTAGTACCGAGTGGAGTACAGTGTATGTACTGCCGTGTAGTACCGAGTGGAGTACTGTGTGTATAGTGCCGTGTAGTACCGAGTGGAGTACAGTGCCTGTATTGCCGTGTAGTACCGATTGGAGTACTGTGTGTATAGTGCCGTGTAGTACCGAGTGGAGTACAGTGCTTATACTGCCGTGTAGTACTGAGTGGGGTACAGTGCCTGTACTGCCGTGTAGTACCGAGTGGAGGACAGTGCCTGTACTGCCATGTTGTCCCCAGTGGAGTACTGTGTGCATACTGCCGTGTAGTACTGAGTGGAGTACAGTGCCTGTACTGCCGTGTAGTACCGATTGGAGTACTGTGTGTATAATGCCGTGTAGTACCGAGTGGAGTACAGTGCCCGTACTGCGTGTAGTACCGAGTGGAGTACCGTGTGTATAGTGCCGTGTAGTGCCGAGTGGAGTACAGTGCCTGTACTGCCGTGTAGTACTGTGGGGAGTACAGTGTGAATAGTGCCGTGCAGTACCGAGTGGAGTACAGTGCCTGTACTGCCGTGTTGTACCGAGTGGAGTACAGTGTGTATAGTGCCGTCTAGTACCGAGTGGAGTACAGTGTGTAATGTGCCGTGTAGTACTGAGTGGAGTACAGTGCCTGTACTGCCGTGTAGTACCGAGTGGAGTACAGTGTGTATAGTGCCGTGTAGTACCGAGTGGAGTACAGTGCCTGTACTTCCGTGTAGTACTGAGTGGAATACATTGCCTGTACTGCCGTGTAGTACCGAGTGGTGTACAGTGTGTATAGTGCCGTGTAGTACTGAGTGGAGTACAGTGCCTGTGCTGCCGTGTAGTACTGAGTGGGGTACAGTGCCTGTACTGACGTGTAGTACCGAGTGGGGGAATGTGTGTATACTGCCGTGTAGTACTGAGTATAGTACAGTGCCTGTACTGCCGTGTAGTACTGAGTGGAGTACTGTGTGCATACTGCCGTGTAGTACTGAGTGGTGTACAGTGCCTGTACTGCCGTGTAGTACCGAGTGGAGTACTGTGTGCATACTGCCGTGTAGTACTGAGTTGAGTACAGTGCCTGTACAGCCGTGTAGTACTCAGTGGGGTACAGTGCCTGTACTGCCGTGTAATACCGAGTGGGGGACTGTGTGTATACTGCCGTGTAGTACTGAGTATAGTACAGTGCCTGTACTGCCGTGTAGTACTGAGTGCAGTACTGTGTGCATACTGCCGTGTAGTACTGAGTGGTGTACAGTGCCTGTACTGCCGTGTAGTACCGAGTGGAGTACTGTGTGCATACTGCCGTGTAGTACTGAGTGGAGTACAGTGCCTGTACTGCCGTGTAGTACCGAGTGGAGTACTGTGTGTAAGGTGCCGTGTAGTACCGAGTGGAGTACGGTGCATGTGCTGCCGTGTAGTACCGAGTGGAGTACTGTGTGTATAGTGCGGTGTAGTACCGAGTGTAGTACATTGCATGTACTGCCGTGTAGTACCGACTGGAGTACTGTGTGTATAGTGCCGTGTAGTACCGAGTGGAGTACAGTGCCTGTAATGCCGTGTAGTAAAGAGTGGAGTACTGTGTGTACAGTGCCATGTAGTACCGAGTGGGGTACTGTGTGTGTACTGCCGTGTAGTACCGAGTGGAGTACGGTATGTGTACTGCCGTGTAGTACTGAGTGGAGTACGGTGTCTGTACTGCCGTGTAGTACTGAGTGGAGTACGGTGTCTGGACTGCCGTGTAGTACTGAGTGTAGTACTGTATGTAGAATGCCGTGGAGTGCTGAGTGGAGTACTTTGTGTGTACTGCCGTGTAGTACCGAATGGATTAGGTTGTGTGTACTGGCGTGTAGTGCTGAGTGGATTACGGTGTCTGTACTGTCGTGTAGTACCGAATGGAGTGCGATTTGTGTACTGGCGTGTAGTACTGAGTGGAGTACAGTGCCTGTACTGCCGTGTAGTCCCGAGTGGAGTACTGTGTGTATAGTGCCGTGTAGTACCGAGTGGAGTACAGTGTCTGTACTGCGGTGTAGTACTGAGTGGAGTCAGTGCCTGTACTGCCGTGTAGGACTGAGTGGAGTACAGTGCCTGTATTGCCGTGTAGTACCGAGTGGGGGACTGTGTGTATACTGCCGTGTAGTACTGAGTGGAGTACAGTGTGTATAGTGCCGTCTAGTACCGAGTGGGGTTTGTGTGCATACTACCGTGTAGTACTGAGTGGAGTACAGTGCCTGTACTGCCGTGTAGTACCGAGTGGTGTACTGTGTGTATAGTGCCGTGTAGTACCGAGTGTAGGACTGTGTGCATAGTGCCGTGTAGTACTGAGTGGAGTACAGTGCCTGTACTGCCGTGTAGTACCGAGTGGAGTACTGTGTGTATAGTGCCTTGTAGTACCGAGTGGAGTACAGTGCATGTAGTGTCGTGTATTATTGAGTGGAGTACTGTTTGTATAGTGCGGTGTAATACCGAGTGGAGTACAGTGCATGAACTGCCGTGTAGTACCGAGTGGAGTACTGTGTGTATAGTGCCGTGTAGTACCGAGTGGAGTACAGTGCCTGTATTGCCGTGTAGTACCGAGTGGAGTACAGTGTGTATAGTGCCGTGTAGTACCGAGTGGAGTACTGTGTGCATACTGCCGTGTAGTACTGAGTGGAGTACATTACCTGTACTGTCGTGTAGTACCGAGTGGAGTACTGTGTGTATAGTGCCGTGTAGTACCGAGTGGAGTACACTGCCTGTACTGCCGTGTAGTACTGTGCCTGAACTGCCGTGTAGTCCCGAGTGGAGTACAGTGCATGTACTGCCGTGTAGTAGTGAGTGGAGTACTGTGCCTGTACTGCCGTGTAGTACTGAGTGGAGTACTGTGTGTATAGTGCCGTGTAGTACCGGGTGGAGTACATTGGGTGTACTGCCGTGTAGTACTGAGTGGGGTACAGTGCCTGTACTGCCGTGTAGTACTGAGTGGAGTACAGTGCCTGTACTGCCGTGTAGTACTGAGTGGAGTATAGTGCCTGTACTGCCGTGTAGTCCCGAGTGGAGTACTGTGTGTATAGTGCCGTGTAGTACCGAGTGGAGTACAGTGTCTGTACTGCGGTGTAGTACTGAGTGGAGTCAGTGCCTGTACTGCCGTGTAGGACTGAGTGGAGTACAGTGTGTATAGTGCCGTCTAGTACCGAGTGGGGTTTGTGTGCATACTACCGTGTAGTACTGAGTGGAGTACAGTGCCTGTATTGCCATGTTGTCCCGAGTGGAGTACTGTGTGTATACTGCCGTGTAGTACCGAGTGGAGTACAGTGCCTGTACTGCCATGTAGTGCCGAGTGGAGTACTGTGTATATACTGCCGTGTACTACTGAGTGGAGTACAGTGCCTATACTGTCGTGGAGTACCGAGTGGAGTACTGTGTGTATAGTGCCGTGTAGTACCGAGTGGAGTACTGTGTGAATAATGCCGTGTAGTACTGAGTGGAGTACAGTGCCTGTACTGCCGTGTAGTACCGAGTGGAGTACTGTGTGTATAGTGCCGTGTAGAACCGAGTTTAGTACAGTGCATGTACTGCCGTGTATTACCGAGTGGAGTACTGTGTGTATAGTGCGGTGTAGTACCGAGTGGAGTACAGTGCATGTACTCCCGTGTAGTACCGAGTGGAGTACTGTGGGTATAGTGCCGTGTAGTGCCGAGTGGAGTACAGTGCTTGTATTGTCGAGTAGTACCGAGTGGAGTACTATGTGTATAGTGCCGTGTAGTACCGAGTTGAGCACTGTGTGCATACTGCCGTGTAGTACTGAGTGGAGTACAGTACCTGTACTGCCGTGTAGTACCGAGTGGAGTACTGTGTGTATAGTGCCGTGTAGTACCGAGTGGAGTACAGTGCCTGTACTGCCGTATAGTACTGAGTGGAGTAGAATGCCTGTACTGCCGTGTAGTACCGAGTGGAGTACAGTGCCTGTATTGCCGTGTAGTTCCGAGTGGAGTACAGTGTGTATAGTGCCGTGTAGTACCGAGTGGAGTACTGTGTGTATAGTGCGGTGTAGTACTGAGTGGAGTACAGTACCTGTACTGTCGTGTAGTACCGAGTGGAGTACTCTGTGTATAGTGCCGTGTAGTACCGAGTGGTGTACATTGCCTGTACTGCCGTGTAGTCCCGATTGGAGTACAGTACATGTACTGCCGTGTAGTAGTGAGTGGAGTACTGTGCCTGTACTGCCGTGTAGTACTGAGTGGAGTACTGTGTGTATAGTGCCGTGTAGTACCGGGTGGAGTACATTGGGTGTACTGCCGTGTAGTACTGAGTGGGGTACAGTGCCTGTACTGCCGTGTAGTACTGAGTGGAGTACAGTGCCTGTACTGCCGTGTAGTACTGAGTGGAGTACAGTGCCTGTACTGCCGTGTAGTCCCGAGTGGAGTACTGTGTGTATAGTGCCGTGTAGTACCGAGTGGAGTACAGTGCCTGTACTGCGGTGTAGTACTGAGTGGAGTACAGTGCCTGTACTGCCGTGTAGGACTGAGTGGAGTACAGTGGCTGTACTGCCGTGTAGTCCCGAGTGGAGTACAGTGCCTGTACTGCCGTGTAGTACTGCGTGGAGTACAGTGCCTGTACTGCCGTGTAGTCCCGAATGGAGTACTGTGTGTATAGTGCCGTGTAGTACCGAATGGAGTACAGTGCCTGTACTGCCGTGTAGTACTGAGTGGAGTACTGTGTGTATAGTGCCGTGTAGTACCGAGTGGAGTACAGTGCCTGTACTGCCGTGTAGTACTGAGTGGAGTACAGTGCCTGTAATGCCGTGTAGTCCCGAATGGAGTACTGTGTGCATAGTGCCGTGTAGTACCGAGTGGAGTACAGTGCCTGTACTGCCGTGTAGTACTGAGTGGAGTACAGTGCCTGTACTGCCGTGTAGTCCGGAGTGGAGTACAGTGCCTGTACTGCCGTGTAGTCCCGAGTGGAGTACTTTGTGTACAGTGCCGTGTAGTACCGAGTGGAGTACAGTGCCTGTACTGCCGTGTAGTACTAAGTGGAGTACAGTGCCTGTACTGCCGTGTAGTCCCGAGTGGAGTACTGTGTGTATAGTGCAGTGTAGTACTGAGTGGTGTACTGTACCTGTACTGCCGTGTAGTACTGAGTGGAGTACAGTGCCTCTACTGCCGTGTAGTACTGAGTATAGTACAGTGCCTGTACTGCCGTGTAGTACCGAGTGGGGGACTGTGTGTATACTGCCGTGTAGTACTGAGTGGAGTACAGTGCCTCTACTGCCGTGTAGTACTGAGTATAGTACAGTGCCTGTACTGCCGTGTAGTACCGAGTGGACTACTGTGTGTATAGTGCCGTGTAGTACCGAGTGGAGTACAGTGCCTGTACTGCCGTGTAGTACTGAGTGGAGTACATTGCCTGTACTGCCGTGTAGTACCGAGTGGAGTACAGTCTGTATAGTGCCGTGTAGTACTGAGTGGAGTACAGTGCCTGTGCTGCCGTGTAGTACTGAGTGGGGTACAGTGCCTGTACTGCCGTGTAGTACCGAGTGGGGGAATGTGTGTATACTGCCGTGTAGTACTGAGTATAGTACAGTGCCTGTACTGCCGTGTAGTACTGAGAGGAATACTGTGTGCATACTGCCGTGTAGTACTGAGTAGAGTACAGTACCTGTACTGCCGTGTAGTACCGAGTGGGGGACTGTGTGTATACTGCCGTGTAGTACTGAGTGGAGTACAGTGCCTGTACTACCGTGTAGTACCGAGTGGGGGACTGTGTGTATACTGTCGTGTAGTACTGAGTGGATTACTGTGTGTATAGTGCAGTGTAGTGCTGAGTGGAGTACAGTACCTGTACTGCCGTGTAGTACTGAGTATAGTACAGTGCCTGTACTGCCGTGTAGTACCGAGTGGGGGACTGTGTGTATACTGCCGTGTAGTACTGAGTGGAGTACAGTACCTGTACTGCCGAGTAGTCCCGAGTGGAGTACTGTGTGTATAGTGCAGTGTAGTGCTGAGTGGAGTACAGTACCTGTACTGCCGTGTAGTACCGAGTGGGGGACTGTGTGCATACTGCCGTGTAGTTCCGAGTGGAGTACAGTGCCTGTACTGCGTGTAGTACTGAGTGGAGTACAGTGCCTGTATTGCCGTGTAGTCCCGAGTGGAGTACAGTGCCTGTACTGCCGCGTAGTAGTGAGTGGAGTACAGTGCCTCTACTGCCGTGTAGTACTGGGTGGAGTACAGTGCCTGTACTGCCGTGTAGTACCGAGTGGGGGACTGTGTTTATACTGCCGTGTAGTTCCGAGTGGACTACAGTGCCTGTACTTCCGTGTAGTACCGAGTGGATTACTGTGTGTATAGTGCCGTGTAGTACCGAGTGGAGTACTGTGTGCATACTGCCGTGAAGTACTGAGTGGAGTACAGTGCCTGTACTGCCGTGTAGTACCGAGTGGAGTACTGTGTGTAAGGTGCCGTGTAGTACCGAGTGGAGTACGGTGCATGTACTGCCGTGTAGTACCGAGTGGAGTACTGTGTGTATAGTGCGGTGTAGTACCGAGTGGAGTACAGTGCATGTACGGCCGTGTAGTACCGAGTGGAGTACTGTGTGTATAGTGGCGTGTAGTACCGAGTGGAATACAGTGCCGTGTAGTAAAGAGTGTAGTACGGTGTGTACAGTGTCATGTAGTACCGAGTGGAGTACTGTGTGCATACTGCCGTGTAGTACTGCGTGGAGTACAGTACCTGTACTGCCGTGTAGTACCGAGTGGAGTACTGTGTGTATAGTGCCGTGTAGTACCGAGTGGAGTACAGAGCCTGTACTGCCGTGTAGGACTGAGTGTAGTACAGTGCCTGAACTGCCACGCAGTACTGAGTGGAGTACATTGCCTGTACTGCCGAGTAGTCCCGAGTGGTGTACAGTGCCTGTACTGCCGTGTAGTACTGAGTGGAGTACAGTGCCTGTACTGCCGTGGCGTAGTGAGTGGAGTACTGTGCATGTACTGCCGTGTAGTACCGAGTGGAGTACAGTGCCTGTACTGCCGTGTAGTACTGAGTGGAGTACAGTGCCTGTACTGCCGTGTAGTACCGAGTGGAGTACTGTTTGTGTAGTGCAGTGTAGTACGGAGTGGAGTACAGTGCATGTACTGCCGTGTAGTACCGACTGGAGTACTGTGTGTGTAGTGTGGTGTAGTGCCGAGTGGAGTACAGTGCCTGTACTGCCGTGTAGTACTGTGGGGAGTACAGTGCCTGTACTGCGGTGTAGTACTGAGTGGAGTACAGTGTATGTACTGCCGTGTAGTACCGAGTGGAGTACTGTGTGTATAGTGCCGTGTAGTACCGAGTGGAGTACAGTGCCTGTATTGCCGTGTAGTACCGATTGGAGTACTGTGTGTATAGTGCCGTGTAGTACCGAGTGGAGTACAGTGCTTATACAGCCGTGTAGTACTGAGTGGCGTACAGTGCCTGTACTGCCGTGTAGTACCGAGTGGAGGACAGTGCCTGTACTGCCATGTTGTCCCCAGTGGAGTACTGTGTGCATACTGCCGTGTAGTACTGAGTGGAGTACAGTGCCTGTACTGCCGTGTAGTACCGAGTGGAGTACTGTGTGTATAATGCCGTGTAGTACCGAGTGGAGTACAGTGCCTGTACTGCGTGTAGTACCGAGTGGAGTACTGTGTGTATAGTGCCGTGTAGTGCCGAGTGGAGTACAGTGCCTGTACTGCCGTGTAGTACTGTGGGGAGTACAGTGTGAATAGTGCCGTGCAGTACCGAGTGGAGTACACTGCCTGTACTGCCGTGTTGTACCGAGTGGAGTACAGTGTGTATAGTGCCGTCTAGTACCGAGTGGAGTACAGTGTGTAATGTGCCGTGTAGTACTGAGTGGAGTACAGTGCCTGTACTGCCGTGTAGTACCGAGTGGAGTACAGTGTGTATAGTGCCGTGTAGTACCGAGTGGAGTACAGTGCCTGTACTTCCGTGTAGTACTGAGTGGAATACATTGCCTGTACTGCCGTGTAGTACCGAGTGGTGTACAGTGTGTATAGTGCCGTGTAGTACTGAGTGGAGTACAGTGCCTGTGCTGCCGTGTAGTACTGAGTGGGGTACAGTGCCTGTACTGACGTGTAGTACCGAGTGGGGGAATGTGTGTATACTGCCGTGTAGTACTGAGTATAGTACAGTGCCTGTACTGCCGTGTAGTACTGAGTGGAGTACTGTGTGCATACTGCCGTGTAGTACTGTGTGGTGTACAGTGCCTGTACTGCCGTGTAGTACCGAGTGGAGTACTGTGTGCATACTGCCGTGTAGTACTGAGTTGAGTACAGTGCCTGTACAGCCGTGTAGTACTCAGTGGGGTACAGTGCCTGTACTGCCGTGTAATACCCAGTGGGGGACTGTGTGTATACTGCCGTGTAGTACTGAGTATAGTACAGTGCCTGTACTGCCGTGTAGTACTGAGTGGAGTACTGTGTGCATACTGCCGTGTAGTACTGAGTGGTGTACAGTGCCTGTACTGCCGTGTAGTACCGAGTGGAGTACTGTGTGCATACTGCCGTGGAGTACTGAGTGGAGTACAGTGCCTGTACTGCCGTGTAGTACCGAGTGGAGTACTGTGTGTAAGGTGCCGTGTAGTACCGAGTGGAGTACGGTGCATGTGCTGCCGTGTAGTACCGAGTGGAGTACTGTGTGTATAGTGCGGTGTAGTACCGAGTGTAGTACATTGCATGTACTGCCGTGTAGTACCGACTGGAGTACTGTGTGTATAGTGCCGTGTAGTACCGAGTGGAGTACAGTGCCTGTAATGCCGTGTAGTAAAGAGTGGAGTACTGTGTGTACAGTGCCATGTAGAACCGAGTGGGGTACTGTGTGTGTACTGCCGTGTAGTTCCGAGTGGAGTACGGTATGTGTACTGCCGTGTAGCACCGAGTGGAGTATTGTGTGTGTGTACTGCCATGTAGTACCGAGTGGAGGAATGTGTGTATACTGCCGTGGGGTACTGAGTGGAGTACTGTGTGCATACTGCCGTGTAGTACTGTGTGGAGTACGATGTGTGTACTGCCGTGTAGTACTGAGTGGATTACGATGTGTGTGTACTGCCGTGTAGTACTGAGTGGAGTACGGTGTCTGTACTGCCGTGTAGTACTGAGTGGAGTACGGTGTCTGTACTGCCGTGTAGTACTGAGTGAAGTACTGTATGTAGAGTGCCGTGGAGTGCTGAGTGGAGTACTTTGTGTGTACTGCCGTGTAGTACCGAATGGATTAGGTTGTGTGTACTGGCGTGTAGTGCTGAGTGGATTACGGTGTCTGTACTGTCGTGTAGTACCGAATGGAGTGCGATGTGTGTACTGGCGTGTAGTACTGAGTGGAGTACGGTGTGTGTACTGCCGTGTAGTTCCGAGTGGAGTACGGTATGTGTACTGCTGTGTAGCACCGAGTGGAGTATTGTGTGTGTGTACTGCGATGTATTACCGAGTGGAGGAATGTGTGTATACTGCCGTGGGGTACTGAGTGGAGTACTGTGTGCATACTGCCGTGTAGTACTGTGTGGAATACGATGTGTTTACTGCCGTGTAGTACTGAGTGGATTACGATGTGTGTGTACTGCCGTGTAATACTGAGTGGAGTACGGTGTCTGTACTGCCGTGTAGTACTGAGTGGAGTACGGTGTCTGTACTGCCGTGTAGTAATGAGTGAAGTACTGTATGTAGAGTGCCGTGGAGTGCTGAGTGGAGTACTTTGTGTGTACTGCCGTGTAGTACCGAATGGATTAGGTTGTGTGTACTGGCGTGTAGTACTGAGTGGTGTACGGTGTCTGTACTGTCGTGTAGTACCGAATGGAGTGCGGTGTGTGTACTGGCGTGTAGTACTGAGTGGAGTATAGTGCCTGTACTGCCGTGTAGTCCCGAGTGGAGTACTGTGTGTATAGTGCCGTGTAGTACCGAGTGGAGTACAGTGTCTGTACTGCGGTGTAGTACTGAGTGGAGTCAGTGCCTGTACTGCCGTGTAGGACTGAGTGGAGTACAGTGCCTGTATTGCCGTGTAGTACCGAGTGGGGGACTGTGTGTGTTTACTGCCGTGTAGTACTGAGTGGAGTACAGTGTGTATAGTGCCGTCTAGTACCGAGTGGGGTTTGTGTGCATACTACCGTGTAGTACTGAGTGGAGTACAGTGCCTGTACTGCCGTGTAGTACCGAGTGGTGTACTGTGTGTATAGTACCGTGTAGTACCGAGTGTAGTATTGTGTGCATAGTGCCGTGTAGTACTGAGTGGAGTACAGTGCCTGTACTGCCGTGTAGTACCGAGTGGAGTACTGTGTGTATAGTGCCTTGTAGTACCGAGTGGAGTACAGTGCATGTAGTGTCGTGTATTATTGAGTGGAGTACTGTTTGTATAGTGCGGTGTAATACCGAGTGGAGTACAGTGCATGAACTGCCGTGTAGTACCGAGTGGAGTACTGTGTGTATAGTGCCGTGTGGTACCGAGTGGAGTACAGTGCCTGTATTGCCGTGTAGTACCGAGTGGAGTACAGTGTGTATAGTGCCGTGTAGTACCGAGTGGAGTACTGTGTGCATACTGCCGTGTAGTACCGAGTGGAGTACAGTACCTGTACTGTCGTGTAGTACCGAGTGGAGTACTGTGTGTATAGTGCCGTGTAGTACCGAGTGGAGTACACTGCCTGTACTGCCGTGTAGTACTGTGCCTGAACTGCCGTGTAGTCCCGAGTGGAGTACAGTGCATGTACTGCCGTGTAGTAGTGAGTGGAGTACTGTGCCTGTACTGCCGTGTAGTACTGAGTGGAGTACTGTGTGTATAGTGCCGTGTAGTACCGGGTGGAG
Organism: Anabrus simplex; assembly: GCF_040414725.1. Lineage (NCBI taxonomy): Eukaryota > Metazoa > Arthropoda > Insecta > Orthoptera > Tettigoniidae > Anabrus > Anabrus simplex. The sequence goes on from NC_090271.1 coordinate 675,773, forward strand.
TACATTGGGTGTACTGCCGTGTAGTACTGAGTGGGTTACAGTGCCTGTACTGCCGTGTAGTACTGAGTGGAGTACAGTGCCTGTACTGCCGTGTAGTACTGAGTGGAGTATAGTGCCTGTACTGCCGTGTAGTCCCGAGTGGAGTACTGTGTGTATAGTGCCGTGTAGTACCGAGTGGAGTACAGTGTCTGTACTGCGGTGTAGTACTGAGTGGAGTCAGTGCCTGTACTGCCGTGTAGGACTGAGTGAAGTACAGTGCCTGTATTGCCGTGTAGTACCGAGTGGAGGACTGTGTGTATACTGCCGTGTAGTACTGAGTGGAGTACAGTGTGTATAGTGCCGTCTAGTACCGAGTGGGGTTTGTGTGCATACTACCGTGTAGTACTGAGTGGAGTACAGTGCCTGTATTGCCATGTTGTCCCGAGTGGAGTACTGTGTGTATACTGCCGTGTAGTACCGAGTGGAGTACAGTGCCTGTACTGCCATGTAGTGCCGAGTGGAGTACTGTGTATATACTGCCGTGTACTACTGAGTGGAGTACAGTGCCTATACTGTCGTGTAGTACCGAGTGGAGTACTGTGTGTATAGTGCCGTGTAGTACCGAGTGGAGTACTGTGTGCATACTGCCGTGTAGTACTGAGTGGAGTACATTGCCTGTACTGCCGTGTAGTACCGAGTGGAGTACTGTGTGTATAGTGCCGTGTAGAACCGAGTTTAGTACATTGCATGTACTGCCGTGTATTACCGAGTGGAGTACTGTGTGTATAGTGCGGTGTAGTACCGAGTGGAGTACAGTGCATGTACTCCCGTGTAGTACCGAGTGGAGTACTGTGGGTATAGTGCCGTGTAGTGCCGAGTGGAGTACAGTGCTTGTATTGTCGAGTAGTACCGAGTGGAGTACTATGTGTATAGTGCCGTGTAGTACCGAGTGGAGCACTGTGTGCATACTGCCGTGTAGTACTGAGTGGAGTACAGTACCTGTACTGCCGTGTAGTACCGAGTGGAGTACTGTGTGTATAGTGCCGTGTAGTACCGAGTGGAGTACAGTGCCTGTACTGCCGTATAGTACTGAATGGAGTAGAATGCCTGTACTGCCGTGTAGTACCGAGTGGAGTACAGTGCCTGTATTGCCGTGTAGTACCGAGTGGAGTACAGTGTGTATAGTGCCGTGTAGTACCGAGTGGAGTACTGTGTGCATACTGCCGTGTAGTACTGAGTGGAGTACAGTACCTGTACTGTCGTGTAGTACCGAGTGGAGTACTCTGTGTATAGTGCCGTGTAGTACCGAGTGGTGTACAGTGCCTGTACTGCCGTGTAGTCCCGAGTGGAGTACAGTACATGTACTGCCGTGTAGTAGTGAGTGGAGTACTGTGCCTGTACTGCCGTGTAGTACTGAGTGGAGTACTGTGTGTATAGTGCCGTGTAGTACCGGGTGGAGTACATTGGGTGTACTGCCGTGTAGTACTGAGTGGGGTACAGTGCCTGTACTGCCGTGTAGTACTTGTTGGAGTACAGTGCCTGTACTGCCGTGTAGTACTGAGTGGAGTACAGTGCCTGTACTGCCGTGTAGTCCCGAGTGGAGTACTGTGTGTATAGTGCCGTGTAGTACCGAGTGGAGTACAGTGCCTGTACTGCGGTGTAGTACTGAGTGGAGTACAGTGCCTGTACTGCCGTGTAGGACTGAGTGGAGTACAGTGGCTGTATTGCCGTGTAGTCCCGAGTGGAGTACAGTGCCTGTACTGCCGTGTAGTACTGCGTGGAGTACAGTGCCTGTACTGCCGTGTAGTCCCGAATGGAGTACTGTGTGTATAGTGCTGTGTAGTACCGAATGGAGTACAGAGCCTGTTCTGCCGTGTAGTACTGAGTAGAGTACTGTGTGTATAGTGCCGTGTAGTACCGAGTGGAGTACAGTGCCTGTACTGCCGTGTAGTACTGAGTGGAGTACAGTGCCTGTAATGCCGTGTAGTCCCGAATGGAGTACTGTGTGCATAGTGCCGTGTAGTACCGAGTGGAGTACAGTGCCTGTACTGCCGTGTAGTACTGAGTGGAGTACAGTGCCTGTACTGCCGTGTAGTCCGGAGTGGAGTACAGTGCCTGTACTGCCGTGTAGTCCCGAGTGGAGTACTTTGTGTACAGTGCCGTGTAGTACCGAGTGGAGTACAGTGCCTGTACTGCCGTGTAGTACTAAGTGGAGTAAAGTGCCTGTACTGCCGTGTAGTCCCGAGTGGAGTACTGTGTGTATAGTGCAGTGTAGTACTGAGTGGTGTACTGTACCTGTACTGCCGTGTAGTACTGAGTGGAGTACAGTGCCTCTACTGCCGTGTAGTACTGAGTATAGTACAGTGCCTGTACTGCCGTGTAGTACCGAGTGGGGGACTGTGTGTATACTACCGTGTAGTACTGAGTGGAGTACAGTACCTGTACTGCCGAGTAGTCCCGAGTGGAGTACTGTGTGTATATTGCAGTGTAGTGCTGAGTGGAGTACAGTACCTGTACTGCCGTGTAGTACCGAGTGGGGGACTGTGTGCATACTGCCGTGTAGTTGCGAGTGGAGTACAGTGCCTGTACTGGCGTGTAGTACTGAGTGGAGTACAGTGCCTGTATTGCCGTGTAGTCCCGAGTGGAGTACAGTGCCTGTACTGCCGTGTAGTACCGAGTGGACTACTGTGTGTATAGTGCCGTGTAGTACCGAGTGGAGTAGAGTGCCTGTACTGCGTGTAGTACCGAGTGGAGTACTGTGTGTATAGTGCCGTGTAGTGCCGAGTGGTGTACAGTGCCTGTACTGCCGTGTAGGACTGAGTGGAGTACAGTGTGAATAGTGCCGTGTAGTACCGAGTGGAGTACAGTGCCTGTACTGCCGTGTAGTACCGAGTGGAGTACAGTGTGTATAGTGCCGTCTAGTACCGAGTGGAATACAGTGTGTATAGTGCCGTGTAGTACTGAGTGGAGTACAGTGCCTGTGCTGCCGTGTAGTACTGAGTGGGGTACAGTGCCTGTACTGCCGTGTAGTACCGAGTGGGGGAATGTGTGTATACTGCCGTGTAGTACTGAGTATAGTACAGTGCCTGTACTGCCGTGTAGTACTGAGAGGAATACTGTGTGCATACTGCCGTGTAGTACTGAGTGGAGTACAGTACCTGTACTGCCGTGTAGTACCGAGTGGGGGAATGTGTGTATACTGCCGTGTAGTACTGAGTGGAGTACAGTGCCTGTACTACCGTGTAGTACCGAGTGGGGGACTGTGTGTATACTGTCGTGTAGTACTGAGTGGAGTACTGTGTGTATAGTGCAGTGTAGTGCTGAGTGGAGTACAGTACCTGTACTGCCGTGTAGTACTGAGTATAGTACAGTGCCTGTACTGCCGTGTAGTACCGAGTGGGGGACTGTGTGTATACTGCCGTGTAGTACTGAGTGGAGTACAGTACCTGTACTGCCGAGTAGTCCCGAGTGGAGTACTGTGTGTATAGTGCAGTGTAGTGCTGAGTGGAGTACAGTACCTGTACTGCCGTGTAGTACCGAGTGGGGGACTGTGTGCATACTGCCGTGTAGTTCCGAGTGGAGTACAGTGCCTGTACTGCGTGTAGTACTGAGTGGAGTACACTGCCTGTATTGCCGTGTAGTCCCGAGTGGAGTACAGTGCCTGTACTGCCGCGTAGTAGTGAGTGGAGTACAGTGCCTCTACTGCCGTGTAGTACTGGGTGGAGTACAGTGCCTGTACTGCCGTGTAGTACCGAGTGGAGGACTGTGTTGATACTGCCGTGTAGTTCCGAGTGGACTGCAGTGCCTGTACTTCCGTGTAGTACCGAGTGGAATACTGTGTGTATAGTGCCGTGTAGTACCGAGGGGAGTACTGTGTGCATACTGCCGTGTAGTACTGAGTGGAGTACAGTGCCTGTACTGCCGTGTAGTACCGAGTGGTGTACTGTGTGTATAGTGCCGTGTAGTACCGAGTGTAGTACTGTGTGCATAGTGCCGTGTAGTACTGAGTGGAGTACAGTGCCTGTACTGCCGTGTAGTACCGAGTGGAGTACTGTGTGTATAGTGCCTTGTAGTACCGAGTGGAGTACAGTGCATGTAGTGTCGTGTATTATTGAGTGGAGTAGTGTTTGTATAGTGCGGTGTAATACCGAGTGGAGTACAGTGCATGAACTGCCGTGTAGTACCGAGTGGAGTACTGTGTGTATAGTGCCGTGTAGTACCGAGTGGAGTACAGTGCCTGTATTGCCGTGTAGTACCGAGTGGAGTACAGTGTGTATAGTGCCGTGTAGTACCGAGTGGAGTACTGTGTGCATACTGCCGTGTAGTACTGAGTGGAGTACAGTACCTGTACTGTCGTCTAGTACCGAGTGGAGTACTGTGTGTATAGTGCCGTGTAGTACCGAGTGGAGTACACTGCCTGTACTGCCGTGTAGTACTGTGCCTGAACTGCCGTGTAGTCCCGAGTGGAGTACAGTGCATGTACTGCCGTGTAGTAGTGAGTGGAGTACTCTGCCTGTACTGCCGTGTAGTACTGAGTGGAGTACTGTGTGTATAGTGCCGTGTAGTACCGGGTCGAGTACATTGGGTGTACTGCCGTGTAGTACTGAGTGGGTTACAGTGCCTGTACTGCCGTGTAGTACCGAGTGGAGTACTGTGTGTATAGTGCCGTGTAGAACCGAGTTTAGTACAGTGCCTGTACTGCCGTGTAGTCCCGAGTGGAGCACTGTGTGTATAGTGCCGTGTAGTACCGAGTGGAGTACAGTGTCTGTACTGCGGTGTAGTACTGAGTGGAGTCAGTGCCTGTACTGCCGTGTAGGACTGAGTGAAGTACAGTGACTGTATTGCCGTGTAGTACCGAGTGGGGGACTGTGTGTATACTGCCGTGTAGTACTGAGTGGAGTACAGTGTGTATAGTGCCGTCTAGTACCGAGTGGGGTTTGTGTGCATACTACCGTGTAGTACTGAGTGGAGTACAGTGCCTGTATTGCCATGTTGTCCCGAGTGGAGTACTGTGTGTATACTGCCGTGTAGTACCGAGTGGAGTACAGTGCCTGTACTGCCGTGTAGTACCGAGTGGAGTACTGTGTGTATAGTGCCGTGTAGAACCGAGTTTAGTACAGTGCCTGTACTGCCGTGTAGTCCCGAGTGGAGCACTGTGTGTATAGTGCCGTGTAGTACCGAGTGGAGTACAGTGTCTGTACTGCGGTGTAGTACTGAGTGGAGTCAGTGCCTGTACTGCCGTGTAGGACTGAGTGAAGTACAGTGACTGTATTGCCGTGTAGTACCGAGTGGGGGACTGTGTGTATACTGCCGTGTAGTACTGAGTGGAGTACAGTGTGTATAGTGCCGTCTAGTACCGAGTGGGGTTTGTGTGCATACTACCGTGTAGTACTGAGTGGAGTACAGTGCCTGTATTGCCATGTTGTCCCGAGTGGAGTACTGTGTGTATACTGCCGTGTAGTACCGAGTGGAGTACAGTGCCTGTACTGCCGTGTAGTACCGAGTGGAGTACTGTGTGTATAGTGCCGTGTAGAACCGAGTTTAGTACAGTGCCTGTACTGCCGTGTAGTCCCGAGTGGAGCACTGTGTGTATAGTGCCGTGTAGTACCGAGTGGAGTACAGTGTCTGTACTGCGGTGTAGTACTGAGTGGAGTCAGTGCCTGTACTGCCGTGTAGGACTGAGTGAAGTACAGTGACTGTATTGCCGTGTAGTACCGAGTGGGGGACTGTGTGTATACTGCCGTGTAGTACTGAGTGGAGTACAGTGTGTATAGTGCCGTCTAGTACCGAGTGGGGTTTGTGTGCATACTACCGTGTAGTACTGAGTGGAGTACAGTGCCTGTATTGCCATGTTGTCCCGAGTGGAGCACTGTGTGTATAGTGCCGTGTAGTACTGAGTGGAGTACTGTGTGCATACTGCCGTGTAGTACTGAGTGGTGTACAGTGCCTGTACTGCCGTGTAGTACCGAGTGGAGTACTGTGTGCATACTGCCGTGTAGTACTTAGTTGAGTACAGTGCCTGTACAGCCGTGTAGTACTCAGTGGGGTACAGTGCCTGTACTGCCGTGTAATACCGAGTGGGGGACTGTGTGTATACTGCCGTGTAGTACTGAGTATAGTACAGTGCCTGTACTGCCGTGTAGTACTGAGTGGAGTACTGTGTGCATCCTGCCGTGTAGTTCTGAGTGGTGTACAGTGCCTGTACTGCCGTGTAGTACCGAGTGGAGTACTGTGTGCATACTGCCGTGTAGTACTGAGTGGAGTACAGTGCCTGTACTGCCGTGTAGTACCGAGTGGAGTACTGTGTGTAAGGTGCCGTGTAGTACCGAGTGGAGTACATTGCCTGTACTGCCGTGTAGTACTGAGTGGAGTACAGTGCCTGTACTGCCGTGTAGTACTGAGTGGAGTACAGTGCCTGTACTGCCGTGTGTTACTGAGTGGAGTACAGTGCCTGTACTGCCGTGTAGTCCCGAATGGAGTACTGTGTGTATAGTGCCGCGTAGTACGGAGTGGAGTACAGTGCCTGTACTGCCGTGTAGTACTGAGTGGAGTACAGTGCCTGTACTAACGTGTAGTCCCGAGTGGAGTACTGTGTGTTTAGTGCAGTGTAGTACTGAGTGTTGTACAATGGCTGTAATGCCGTGTAGTACTGAGTGGAGTACAGTGCCTGTACTCCCGTGTAGTCCCGAGTGGAGTACAGTGTGTATAGTGCCGTGTAGTACTGAGTGGAGTACAGTGCCTGTACTGCCGTGTAGTCCGGAGTGGAGTACAGTGCCTGTACTGCCGTGTAGTCCTGAGTGGAGTACTGTGTGTATAGTGCCGTGTAGTACCGAGGGGAGTACAGTGCCTGTACTGCCGTGTAGTATTAAGTGGAGTACAGTGGCTGTACTGCCGTGTAGTCCCGAGTGTAGTACTGTGTGTATAATGCAGTGTAGTGCTGAGTGGTGTACAGTGCTTGTACTGCCGATAGTACTCAGTGGAGTACAGTGCCTGTACTGCCGTGTAGTACTGAGTGGGTACAGTGCCTGTACTGCCGTGTAGTACCGAGTGGAGTACTGTGTGTATACTGCCGTGTAGTACTGAGTGGACTACAGTACCTGTACTGCCGTGTAGTACCGAGTGGGGGACTGTGTGTATACTGCCGTGTAGTACGGAGTGGAGTACAGTGCCTGTACTGCCGAGTAGTCCCGAGTGGAGTACTGTGTGTATAGTGCAGTGTAGTGCTGAGTGGAGTACAGTACCTGTACTGCCGTGTAGTACCGAGTGGGGAACTGTGTGTATACTGCCGTGTAGTACTGAATGGAGTACAGTGCCTGTACTGCCGTGTAGTACCGAGTGGGGACTGTGTGTATATTGCCGTGTAGTACTGAGTGGAGTACAGTGCCTGTACTGCCGTGTAGTACTGAGTGGAATACAGTGCCTGTACTGGAGTGTATTACCTAGTGGAGTACAGTGTGTATAGTGCCGTCTAGTACAGAGTGGAGTACAGTGCATGTACTGCCGTGTAGTACCGAGTGGAGTACTGTGTGTATAGTGCGGTGTAGTACCGAGTGGAGTACATTGCATGTACTGCCGTGTAGTCCCGAGTGGAGTACTGTGTGTATAGTGCCGTGTGGTACCGAGTGGAGTACAGTGCCTGTATTGCCGTGTAGTACCGAGTGGAGTACTGTGTGTATAGTGCCGTGTAGTACCGAGTGGAGTGCTGTGTGCATACTGCCGTGTAGTACAGAGTGGAGTACAGTACCTGTACTGCCGTGTAGTACTGAGTGGAGTACTGTGTGTATAGTGCCGTGTAGTACCGACTGGAGTACCGTGCCTGTACTGCCGTGTAGTACTGAGTGGAGTACAGTGCCTGTACTGCCGTGTAGTTCTGAGTGGAGTACAGAGCCTGTACTGCCGTGTAGTCCCGACAGGAGTACAGTGCCTGTACTGCCGTGTAGTACAGAGTGGAGTACTGTGTGTATAGTGCCGTGTAGTACCGAGTGGAGTAAAGTGCCTGTACTGCCGTGTAGTACTGAGTGGAGTACAGTGCCTGTACTGCCGTGTAGTACTGAGTGGAGTACAGTGCCTGTACTGCCGTGTAGTACTGAGTGGAGTACAGTGCCTGTACTGCCGTGTAGTACTGAGTGGAGAACTGTGTGTATAGTGCCGTGTAGTACCGAGTGGAGTACCGTGCCTGTACTGCCGTGCAGTACCGAGTGGAGTACCGTGCCTGTACTGCCGTGTAGTCCCGAGTGGAGTACAGTGCCTGTACTGCCGTGTAGTACTGAGTGGAGTACTGTGTGTATAGTGCCGTGTAGTACCGAGTGGAGTACATTGCCTGTACTGCCGTGTAGTACTGAGTGGAGTACAGTGCCTGTACTGCCGTGTATTACTGAGTGGAGTACAGTGCCTGTACTGCCGTGTAGTCCCGAATGGAGTACTGTGTGTATAGTGCCGCGTAGTACGGAGTGGAGTACAGTGCCTGTACTGCCGTGTAGTACTGAGTGGAGTACAGTGCCTGTACTAACGTGTAGTCCCGAGTGGAGTACTGTGTGTTTAGTGCAGTGTAGTACTGAGTGGTGTACAATGGCTGTAATGCCGTGTAGTACTGAGTGGAGTACAGTGCCTGCACTCCCGTGTAGTCCCGAGTGGAGTACAGTGTGTATAGTGCCGTGTAGTACTGAGTGGAGTACAGTGCCTGTACTGCCGTGTAGTCCGGAGTGGAGTACAGTGCCTGTACTGCCGTGTAGTCCTGAGTGGAGTACTGTGTGTATAGTGCCGTGTAGTACCGAGGGGAGTACAGTGCCTGTACTGCCGTGTAGTACTAAGTGGAGTACAGTGGCTGTACTGCCGTGTAGTCCCGAGTGTAGTACTGTGTGTATAATGCAGTGTAGTGCTGAGTGGTGTACAGTGCTTGTACTGCCGATAGTACTCAGTGGAGTACAGTGCCTGTACTGCCGTGTAGTACTGAGTGGGTACAGTGCCTGTACTGCCGTGTAGTACCGAGTGGAGTACTGTGTGTATACTGCCGTGTAGTACTGAGTGGACTACAGTACCTGTACTGCCGTGTAGTACCGAGTGGGGGACTGTGTGTATACTGCCGTGTAGTACGGAGTGGAGTACAGTGCCTGTACTGCCGAGTAGTCCCGAGTGGAGTACTGTGTGTATAGTGCAGTGTAGTGCTGAGTGGAGTACAGTACCTGTACTGCCGTGTAGTACCGAGTGGGGAACTGTGTGTATACTGCCGTGTAGTACTGAATGGAGTACAGTGCCTGTACTGCCGTGTAGTACCGAGTGGGGGACTGTGTGTATATTGCCGTGTAGTACTGAGTGGAGTACAGTGCCTGTACTGCCGTGTAGTACCGAGTGGATTAGTGTGTGTATAGTGCCGTGTAGTACCGAGTGGAGTACAGTGCCTGTACTGCCGTGTAGTACTGAGTGGTGTACAGTGTGTATAGTGCCGTGTAGTACCGAGTGGAGTACAGTGTGTATAGTGCCGTGTAGTACTGAGTGGAGTACAGTGCAAGTACTGCCGTGTAGTACTGAGTGGAGTACAGTGCATGTACTCCCGTGTAGTACCGAGTGGGGTACAGTGCCTGTACTGCCGTGTAGTACTGAGTGGAGTACATTGCCTGTACTGCCGTGTAGTACTGAGTGGAATACAGTGCCTGTACTGGAGTGTATTACCTAGTGGAGTACAGTATGTATAGTGCCGTCTAGTACAGAGTGGAGTACAGTGTGTATAGTGCCGTGTAGTACTGAGTGGAGTACAGTGCCTGTACTGCCGTGTAGTACCGAGTGGAGTATAGTGCCTGTACTGCCGTGTAGTACTGAGTGGAATACAGTGCTGTACTGCCGTGTAGTACCGAGTGCAGTACAGTGTGCATAGTGCCGTGTAGTACTGAGTGGAGTACAGTGCCTGTACTGCCGTGTAGTACTGAGTGGGTACAGTGCCTGTACTGCCGTGTAGTACCGAGTGGGGGACTGTGTGTATACTGCCGTGTACTAGTGAGTGGAGTACAGTGCCTGTACTGCCGTGTAGTACCGCGTGGGGGACTGTGTGTATACTGCCGTGTAGTACTGTGTGGAGTACAGTGTGTATAGTGCAGTGTAGTGCTGAGTGGAGTACAGTACCTGTAGTGCCCTGTAGTACTGAGTATAGTACAGTGCCTGTACTGCCGTGTAGTACCGAGTGAGGGACTGTGTGTATACAGCCGTGTAGTACTGAGTGGAGTACAGTGCCTGTACTGCCGTGTAGTCCCGAGTGGGGGACTGTGCGTATACTGCCGTGTAGTACAGAGTGGAGTACAGTGCCTGTACTGCCGTGTAGTCCCGAGTGGAGTGCTGTGTGCATACTGCCGTGTAGTACTGAGTGGAGTACATTCCCTGTACTGCCGAGTAGTCCCGAGTGGAGTACAGTGTGTATAGTGCAGTGTAGTACTGAGTTGAGTACTGTGTGTGTAGTGCAGTGTAGTACTGAGTGGAGTACAGTGCCTGTACTGCCGTGTAGTACCGAGTGGGGGACTGTGTGTATACTGCCGTGTAGTACTGAGTGGAGTACAGTGTGTATAGTGCCGTCTAGTACCGAGTGGGGTTTGTGTGCATACTACCGTGTAGTACTGAGAGGAGTACAGTGCCTGTATTGCCATGTTGTCCCGAGTGGAGTACTGTGTGTATACTGTCGTGTAGTACCGAGTGGAGTACAGTGCCTGTACTGCCATGTAGTGCCGAGTGGAGTACTGTGTATATACTGCCGTGTACTACTGAGTGGAGTACAGTGCCTGTACTGCCGTGTAGTACTGGGTGGAGTACAGTGCCTGTACTGCCGTGTAGTTCCCAGTGGAATACAGTTTGTGTAGTGCACTGTAGTACTGAGTGGAGTACAGTGCATGTACTGCCGTGTAGTACCGATTGGAGTACTGTGTGTATAGTGCAGTGTAGTACTGAGTGGAGTACTGTGTGTATAGTGCCGTGTAGTACTGAGTGGAGTACAGTACCTGTACTGCCGTGTAGTACCGAGTGGAGTACTGTGAGTATAGTGCCGTGTAGTACACAGTAGAGTACAGTGCCTGTACTGCCGTGTAGTACTGAGTGGAGTACAGTGCCTGTAATGCCGTGTAGTACCGAGTGGAGTACTGTGTGTATAGTGCCGTGTAGTACTGAGTGGAGTACATTGCCTGTACTGCCGTGCAGTCCCGAGTGGAGTACTGTGTGTATAGTGCTGTGTAGTACTGAGTGGAGTGCAGTGCCTGTACTGCCGTGTAGTACCGAGTGGAGTACAGTGCCTGTACTGCCGTGTAGTACCGAGTGGAGTACTGTGTGCATACTGCCGTGTAGTACTGTGTGGAGTATAGTGCCTGTACTGCCGTGTAGTACCGAGTGGAGTACTGTTTGTATAGTGCCGTGTAGTACCGAGTGGAGTACACTGCATGTACTGCCGTGTAGTACCGAGTGGAGTACTGTGTGTATCGTGCGGTGTAGTACCGAGTGGAGTACATTGCATGTACTGCGGTGTAGTACCGAGTGGAGTACTGTGTGTACAGTGCCGTGTAGTACCGAGTCTAGTACAGTGAATGTATTGCCGTGTAGTACCGAGTGGAGTACTGTGTGTATAGTGCCGTGTAGTACCGAGTGGAGTACTGTGTGCATACTGCCGTGTAGTAATGAGTGGAGTACAGTACCTGTTCTGCCGTGTAGTTCCGAGTGGAGTACTGTGTGTATAGTGCCGTGTAGTACCGAGTGGAGTACAGTGCCTGTACTGGCGTGTAGTACTGAGTGGAGTCAGTGCCTGTAATACCGTGTAGTACCGAGTGGAGTACTGTGTGTATAGTGCCGTGTAGTAACGAGTGGAGTACAGTGCCTGTACTGCCGTGTAGTACTGAGTGGAGTACAGTTCCTGTAATGCCGTGTAGTCCCGAGTGGAGTACAGTGCCTGTACTGCCGTGTAGTACTGATTGGAGTACAGTGCCTGTACTGCCGTGTAGTACCGAGTGGAGTACAGTGCTTGTACTGCCGTGTAGTACTGAGTGGAGTACAGTGCCTGTACTGCCGTGTAGTGGCCAGTGGAGTACTGTGTGTATAGTGCAGTGAAGTACTGAGTGGAGTACAGTGCATGTACTGCCGTGTAGGCCCGAGTGGAGTACTCTGTGTATAGTGCAGTGTAGTACTGAGTGGAGTACAGTGCTTGTGCTGCCGTGTAGTACCGAGTGGAGTACAGTGCCTGTACTGCCGTGTAGTCCCGAGTGGAGTATTGTGTGCATACTGCCGTGTGGTACTGAGTGGAGTACAGTGCCTGTAATGCCGTGTAGTACCGAGTGGAGTACAGTGCCTGTACTGCCGTGTAGTACTGAGTGGAGTACAGTGCCTGTACTGCCGTGTAGTCCCGAGTGGGGTACTGTGTGTATAGTGCAGTGTAGTACTGAGTGGAGTACTGTGTGTATAGTGCAGTGTAGTACTGAGTGGAGTACTGTGTGTATAGTGCCGTGTAGTACTGAGTGGAGTACAGTGCCTGTACTGCCGTGTAGTCCCAGGTGGAGTACTGTGTACATACTGCCGTGTAGTACTGAGTGGAGTGCAGTGCCTGTACTGCCGTGTAGTACCGAGCGGAGTACAGTGCCTGTACAGCCGTGTAGTACTGAGTGGAGTACATTGCCTGTACTGCCGTGCAGTCCCGAGTGGAGTACTCTGTGTATAGTGCAGTGTAGTACTGAGTGGAGTACTGTGTGTATAGTGCCGTGTAGTACTGAGTGGAGTACAGTGCCTGTACTGCCCTGTAGTACGGAGTGGAGTACTGTGTGCATACTGCCGTGTAGTTCTGAGTGGAGTACAGTGCCTGTACTGCCGTGTAGTACTGGGTGGAGTACAGTGCCTGTACTGCCGTGTAGTCCCCAGTGGAATACAGTTTGTGTAGTGCAGTGTAGTACTGAGTGGAGTACAGTGCATGTACTGCCGTGTAGTACCGAGTGGAGTACTGTGTGTATAGTGCAGTGTAGTACTGAGTGGAGTACTGTGTGTATAGTGCCGTGTAGTACTGAGTGGAGTACAGTACCTGTACTGCCGTGTAGTACCGAGTGGAGTACTGTGAGTATAGTGCCGTGTAGTACACAGTGGAGTACAGTGCCTGTACTGCCGTGTAGTACTGAGTGGAGTACAGTGCCTGTAATGCCGTGTAGTACCGAGTGGAGTACTGTGTGTATAGTGCCGTGTAGTACTGAGTGGAGTACATTGCCTGTACTGCCGTGCAGTCCCGAGTGGAGTACTGTGTGTATAGTGCCGTGTAGTACTGAGTGGAGTGCAGTGCCTGTACTGCCGTGTAGTACCGAGTGGAGTACAGTGCCTGTACTGCCGTGTAGTACCGAGTGGAGTACTGTGTGCATACTGCCGTGTAGTACTGTGTGGAGTATAGTGCCTGTACTGCCGTGTAGTACCGAGTGGAGTACTGTTTGTATAGTGGCGTGTAGTACCGAGTGGAGTACACTGCATGTACTGCCGTGTAGTACCGAGTGGAGTACTGTGTGTATCGTGCGGTGTAGTACCGAGTGGAGTACATTGCATGTACTGCGGTGTAGTACCGAGTGGAGTACTCTGTGTACAGTGCCGTGTAGTACCGAGTGGAGTACAGTGAATGTATTGCCGTGTAGTACCGAGTGGAGTACTGTGTGTATAGTGCCGTGTAGTACCGAGTGGAGTACTGTGTGCATACTGCCGTGTAGTAATGAGTGGAGTACAATACCTGTACTGCCGTGTAGAACCTAGTGGAGTACTGTGTGTATAGTGCCGTGGAGTACCGAGTGGAGTACAGTGCCTGTACTGCCGTGTAGTACTGAGTGGTGTACGGTTCCTGTACTGCCGTGTAGTCCCGAGTGGAGTACAGCGCCTGTACTGCCGTGTAGTAGTGAGTGGAGTACTGTGCCTGTACTGCCGTGTGGTACTGAGTGGAGTACTGTGTGTATAGTGCCGTGTAGTACCGCGTGGAGTACAGTGGGTGTAGTGCCGTGTAGTACTGAGTGGAGTAGAGTGCCTGTACTGCCGTGTAGTCCCGAGTGGAGTACATTGCCTGTACTGCCGTGTAGTACTGAGTGGAGTACTGTGTGTATAGTGCCGTGTAGTACCGAGTGGAGTACATTGCCTGTATTGCCGTGTAGTACTGAGTGGAGTACAGTGCCTGTACTGCCGTGTAGTACTGAGTGGAGTACAGTGCCTGTACTGCCGTGTAGTCCCGAGTGGAATACAGTGCCTGTACTGCCGTGTAGTACTGAGTGGAGTACTGTGTGTATGGTGCCGTGTAGTACCGAGTGGAATACAGTGCCTGCAGTGCCGTGTAGTACAGAGTGGAGTACAGTGCCTGTACTGCCGTGTAGTAATGAGTGGAGTACAGTGCCTGTATTGCCGTGTAGTCCCGAATGTAGTACTGTGTGTATAGTGTTGTGTATTACCGAGTGGAGTACAGTGCCTGTCCTGCCGTGTTGTACCGAGTGGAGTACAGTGTATAGTGCCGTATAGTACACAGTGGAGTACAGTGCCTGTACTGCCGTGTAGTACTGAGTGAAGTACAGTTCCTGTAACGCCGTGTAGTACCGAGTGGGGAACTGTGTGTAAACTGCCGTGTAGTACTGAGTGGAGTACAGTGCCTGTACTGCCGTGTAGTACCGAGTTGTGGACTGTGTGTATATTGCCGTGTAGTACTGCGTGAAGTACAGTGCCTGTACTGCCGTGTAGTGCCGAGTGGAGTACTGTGTGTAATAGTGCAGTGTAGTACTGAGTGGAGTACAGTGCATGTACTGCCGTGTAGTGCCGAGTGGAGTACTGTATGTATAGTGCAGTGTAGTGCTGAGTGGAGTACAGTACCGAGCCTGTACTGCCGTGTAGTCCCGAGTGGAGTACAGTGCCTGTACTGCCGTGTAGTACTGATTGGAGTAATAGTGCCTGTACTGCCTTGTAGTACCGAGTGGAGTACAGTGCTTGTACTGCGTGTAGTACTGCGTGAAGTACAGTGCCTGTACTGCCGTGTAGTACTGATTGGAGTAATAGTGCCTGTACTGCCGTGTAGTCCCGAGTGGAGTACTGTGTGCATACTGCCGTGTAGTACTGAGTGGAGTACAGTGCCTGTAATGGCGTGTAGTACCGAGTGGAGTACAGTGCCTGTACTGCCGTGTAGTACTGAGTGGAGTACAGTGCCCGTACTGCCGTGTAGTCCCGAGTGGAGTACTGTGTGTATAGTGCAGTGTAGTACTGAGTGGAGTACTGT
Organism: Anabrus simplex; assembly: GCF_040414725.1. Lineage (NCBI taxonomy): Eukaryota > Metazoa > Arthropoda > Insecta > Orthoptera > Tettigoniidae > Anabrus > Anabrus simplex. The sequence continues at coordinate 690,981 of NC_090271.1, forward strand.
GTGTATAGTGCCGTGTAGTACTGAGTGGAGTACAGTGCCTGTACTGCCCTGTAGTACCGAGTGGAGTACTGTGTGCATACTGCCGTGTAGTACTGAGTGGAGTACAGTGCCTGTACTGCCGTGTAGTACTGAGTGGAGTACTGTGCCTGTAATGCCGTGTAGTACCGAGTGGAGTACAGTGCCTGTACTGCCGTGTAGTACTGAGTGGAGTACAGTGCCTGTAATGCCGTGTATACCGAGTGGAGTACTGTGTGTATAGTGCCGTGTAGTACTGAGTGGAGTGCAGTGCCTGTACTGCCGTGTAGTACCGAGTGCAGTACAGTGCCTGTACTGTCGTGTAGTACCGTGCAGAGTACTGTGTGCATACTGCCGTGTAGTACTGTGTGGAGTAATGGTGCCTGTACTGCCTTGTAGTACCGAGTGGAGTACAGTGCTTGTACTGCGTGTAGTACTGCGTGAAGTACAGTGCCTGTACTGCCGTGTAGTGCCGAGTGGAGTACTGTGTGTATAGTGCAGTGTAGTACTGAGTGGAGTACAGTGCATGTACTGCCGTGTAGTGCCGAGTGGAGTACTGTATGTATAGTGCAGTGTAGTACTGAGTGGAGTACATTTCCTGTACTGCCGTGTAGTACCGAGTGGAGTACAGTGTGCATACTGCCGTGTATTACTGAGTGGAGTGAAGTGCCTGTACTGCCGTGTAGTAGCGAGTGGGGGACTGTTTGTGTACTGCCGTGTAGTACTGAGTAGAGTACAGTGCCTGTTCTGCCGTGTAGTTCCGAGTGGAGTACTGTGTGTATAGTGCCGTGTAGTACCGAGTGGAGTACAGTGCCTGTACCGCCGTGTAGTACTGAGTGGAGTACAGTGCCTGTAATGCCGTGTAGTACCGAGTGGAGTACTGTGTGTATAGTGCCGTGTAGTAACGAGTGGAGTACAGTGCCTGTACTGCCGTGTAGCCCCGAGTGGAGTACAGTGCCTGTACTGCCGTGTACTACTGATTGGAGTACAGTGCGTGTACTGCCGTGTAGTACCGAGTGGAGTACAGTGTTTGTACTGCCGTGTAGTACTGAGTGGAGTACAGTGCCTGTACTGCCGTGTAGTCCCGAGTGGAGTACAGTGCCTGTACTGCCGTGTAGTCCCGAGTGGAGTACTGTGTGCATACTGCCGTGTAGTACTGAGTGGAGTACAGTGCCTGTAATGCCGTGTAGTACCGAGTGGAGTACAGTGCCTGTACTGCCGTGTAGTACTGAGTGGAGTACAGTGCCTGTAGTTCCGTGTAGTCCCGAGTGGAGTACTGTGTGCATACTGCCGTGTAGTACTGAGTGGAGTACAGTGCATGTACTGCCGTGTAGGCCCGAGTGGAGTACTCTGTGTATAGTGCAGTGTAGTACTGAGTGGAGTACAGTGCCTGTGCTGCCGTGTAGTACCGAGTGGAGTACAGTGCCTGTACTGCCGTGTAGTCCCGAGTGGAGTACTGTGTGCATACTGCCGTGTAGTACTGAGTGGAGTACAGTGCCTGTAATGCCGTGTAGTACCGAGTGGAGTACAGTGCCTGTACTGCCGTGTAGTACTGAGTGGAGTACAGTGCCTGTAGTTCCGTGTAGTCCCGAGTGGAGTACTGTGTGTATAGTGCAGTGTAGTACTGAGTGGAGTACTGTGTGTATAGTGCAGTGTAGTACTGAGTGGAGTACTGTGTGTATAATGCCGTGTAGTACTGAGTGGAGTACAGTGCCTGTACTGCCATGTAGTCCCAGGTGGATTACTGTGTGCATACTGCCGTGTAGTACTGAGTGGAGTACAGTGCCTGTACTGCCGTGTAGTACCTAGTGGAGTACATTGCCTGTACTGCCGTGCAGTCCAGAGTGGAGTACTGTGTGTATAGTGCAGTGTAGTACTGAGTGGAGTACTGTGTGTATAGTGCCGTGTAGTACTGAGTGGAGTACAGTGCATGTACTGCCGCGTAGTACCGAGTGGAGTACTGTGTGCATACTGCCGTGTAGTACTGAGTGGAGTAGAGTGCCTGTACTGCCGTGTAGTACTGGGTGGAGTACAGTGCCTGTACTGCCGTGTAGTCCCCAGTGGAATACAGTTTGTATAGTGCAGTGTAGTACTGAGTGGAGTACAGTGCATGTACTGCCGTGTAGTACCGAGTTGAGTACTGTGTGTATAGTGCAGTGTAGTACTGAGTGGAGTACTGTGTGTATAGTGCCGTGTAGTACTGAGTGGAGTACAGTACCTGTACTGCCGTGTAGTACCGAGTGGAGTACTGTGAGTATAGTGCCGTGTAGTACACAGTGGAGTACAGTGCCTGTACTGCCGTGTAGTACTGAGTGGAGTACAGTGCCTGTAATGCCGTGTAGTACCGAGTGGAGTACTGTGTGTATAGTGCCGTGTAGTACTGAGTGGAGTACATTGCCTGTACTGCCGTGCAGTCCCGAGTGGAGTACTGTGTGTATAGTGCCGTGTAGTACTGAGTGGAGTACAGTGCCTGTACTGCCGTGTAGTACTGAGTGGGTACAGTGCCTGTACTGCCGTGTAGTACCGAGTGGAGTACTGTGTGTATACTGCCGTGTAGTACTGAGTGGAGTACAGTACCTGTACTGCCGTGTAGTACCGAGTTTGGGACTGTGTGTATACTGCCGTGTAGTACTGAGTGGAGTACAATGCCTGGACTGCCGTGCAGTCCCGAGTGGAGTACTGTGTGTATAGTGCAGTGTAGTACTGAGTGGCGTACTGTGTGTATAGTGCAGTGTAGTACTGAGTGGAGTACTGTGTGTATAGTGCCGTGTAGTACTGTGTGGAGTACAGTGCCTGTACTGCCGTGTAGTCCCAGGTGGAGTACTGTGTGCATACTGCCGTGTAGTACTGAGTGGAGTACAGTGCCTGTACTGCCGTGTAGTACCAAGTGGAGTACAGTGCCTGTATTGCCGTGTAGTACCGAGTGGAGTACATTGCCTGTACTGCCGTGCAATCCCGAGTGGAGTACTGTGTGTATAGTGCAGTGTAGTACTGAGTGGAGTACTGTGTGTATAGTGCCGTGTAGTACTGAGTGGAGTACAGTGGCTGTACTGCCGTGTAGTACCGAGTGGAGTACTGTGTGCATACTGCCGTGTAGTACTGAGTGGAGTACAGTGCCTGTACTGCCGTGTAGTACTGGGTGGAGTACAGTGCCTGTACTGCCGTGTAGTCCCCAGTGGAATACAGTTTGTGTAGTGCAGTGTAGTACTGAGTGGAGTACAGTGCATGTACTGCCGTGTAGTACCGAGTGGAGTACTGTGTGTATAGTGCAGTGTAGTACTGAGTGGAGTACTGTGTGTATAGTGCCGTGTAGTACTGAGTGGAGTACAGTGCCTGTACTGCCGTGTAGTACCGAGTGGAGTACTGTGAGGATAGTGCCGTGTAGTACCGAGTGGAGTACAGTGCTTGTACTGCCGTGTAGTACTGAGTGGAGTACAGTGCCTGTACTGCCGTGTAGTGGCCAGTGGAGTACTGTGTGTATAGTGCAGTGAAGTACTGAGTGGAGTACAGTGCATGTACTGCCGTGTAGGCCCGAGTGGAGTACTCTGTGTATACTGCAGTGTAGTACTGAGTGGAGTACAGTGCCTGTGCTGCCGTGTAGTACCGAGTGGAGTACAGTGCCTGTACTGCCGTGTAGTCCCGAGTGGAGTATTGTGTGCATACTGCCGTGTAGTACTGAGTGGAGTACAGTGTCTGTAATGCCGTGTAGTACCGAGTGGAGTACTGTGCCTGTACTGCCGTGTAGTACTGAGTGGAGTACAGTGCCTGCACTGCCGTGTAGTCCCGAGTGGAGTACTGTGTGTATAGTGCAGTGTAGTACTGAGTGGAGGACTGTGTGTATAGTGCAGTGTAGTACTGAGTGGAGTACTGTGTGTATAGTGCCGTGTAGTACTGAGTGGAGTACAGTGCCTGTACTGCCGTGTAGTCCCAGGTGGAGTACTGTGTGCATACTACCGTGTAGTACTGAGTGGAGTACAGTGCCTGTACTGCCGTGTAGTACCGAGTGGAGTACAGTGCCTGTACTGCCGTTTAGTACTCAGTGGAGTACATTGCCTGTACTGCCGTGCAGTCCCGAGTGGAGTACTGTGTGTATAGTGCCGTGTAGTACTGAGTGGAGTACTGTGTGTATAGTGCCGTGTAGTACTGAGTGGAGTACAGTGCCTGTACTGCCGTGTAGTACCGAGTGGAGTACTGTGTGCATACTGCCGTGTAGTACTGAGTGGAGTACAGTGCCTGTACTGCCGTGTAGTACTGGGTGGATTACAGTGCCTGTACTGCCGTGTAGTCCCCAGTGGAATACAGTTTGTGTAGTGCAGTGTGGAGTACAGTGCATATACTGCCGTGTAGTACCGAGTGGAGTACTGTGTGTATAGTGCAGTGTAGTACTGAGTGGAGTACTGTGTGTATAGTGCCGTGTAGTACTGAGTGGAGTACAGTACATGTACTGCCGTGTAGTACCGAGTGGAGTACTGTGAGTATAGTGCCCTGTAGTACACAGTGGAGTACAGTGCCTGTACTGCCGTGTAGTACTGAGTGGAGTACAGTGCCTGTAATGCCGTGTAGTACCGAGTGGAGTACTGTGTGTATAGTGCCGTGTAGTACTGAGTGGAGTTCATTGCCTGTACTGCCGTGCAGTCCCGAGTGGAGTACTGTGTGTATAGTGCCGTGTAGTACTGAGTGGAGTGCAGTGCCTGTACTGCCGTGTAGTACTGAGTGCAGTACAGTGCCTGTACTGTCGTGTAGTACCGAGTAGAGTACTGTGTGCATACTGCCGTGTAGTACTGTGTGGAGTATAGTGCCTGTAATGCCGTGTAGTACCGAGTGGAGTACTGTGTGTATAGTGCGTGTAGTACTGAGTGGAGTACATTGCATGTACTGCGGTGTAGTACCGAGTGGAGTACTGTGTGTACAGTGCCGTGTAGTACCGAGTGGAGTACAGAGCCTGTATTGCCGTGTAGTACCGAGTGGAGTACTGTGTATATAGTGCCGTGTAGTACCGAGTGGAGTACTGTGTGCATACTGCCGTGTAGTAATGAGTGGAGTACAGTACCTGTTCTGCCGTGTAGTTCCGAGTGGAGTACTGTGTGTATAGTGCCGTGTAGTACCGAGTGGAGTACAGTGCCTGTACTGCCGTGTAGTACTGAGTGGAGTACAGTGCCTGTAATGCCGTGTAGTACCGAGTGGAGTACTGTGTGTATAGTGCCGTGTAGTAACGAGTGGAGTACAGTGCCTGTACTGCCGTGTAGTACTGAGTGGAGTACAGTTCCTGTAATGCCGTGTAGTCCCGAGTGGAGTACAGTGCCTGTACTGCCGTGTAGTACTGATTGGAGTACAGTGCCTGTACTGCCGTGTAGTACCGAGTGGAGTACAGTGCTTGTACTGCCGTGTAGTACTGAGTGGAGTACAGTGCCTGTACTGCCGTGTAGTGGCCAGTGGAGTACTGTGTGTATAGTGCAGTGAAGTACTGAGTGGAGTACAGTGCATGTACTGCCGTGTAGGCCCGAGTGGAGTACTCTGTGTATAGTGCAGTGTAGTACTGAGTGGAGTACAGTGCTTGTGCTGCCGTGTAGTACCGAGTGGAGTACAGTGCCTGTACTGCCGTGTAGTACTGAGTGGAGTACAGTGCCTGTACTGCCGTGTAGTCCCGAGTGGGGTACTGTGTGTATAGTGCAGTGTAGTACTGAGTGGAGTCTGTGTGTATAGTGCAGTGTAGTACTGAGTGGAGTACTGTGCCTGTACTGCCGTGTAGTACTGACTGGAGTACAGTGCATGTACTGCCGTGTAGGCCCGAGTGGAGTACTCTGTGTATAGTGCAGTGTAGTACTGAGTGGAGTACAGTGCCTGTGCTGCCGTGTAGTACCGAGTGGAGTACAGTGCCTGTACTGCCGTGTAGTACTGAGTGGAGTACAGTGCCTGTACTGCCGTGTAGTCCCGAGTGGAGTACTGTGTGTATAGTGCAGTGTAGTACTGAGTGGAGTACTGTGTGTATAGTGCAGTGTAGTACTGAGTGGAGTACTGTGTGTATAATGCCGTGTAGTACTGAGTGGAGTACAGTGCCTGTACTGCCGTGTAGCCCAGGTGGAGTACTGTGTGCATACTGCCGTGTAGTACTGAGTGGAGTACAATGCCTGTACTGCCGTGTAGTACCGAGTGGAGTACATTGCCTGTACTGCCGTGTAGTACTGAGTGGAGTACATTGCCTCTACTGCCGTGCAGTCCCGAGTGGAGTACTGTGTGTATAGTGCAGTGTAGTACTGAGTGGAGTACTGTGTGTATAGTGCCGTGTAGTACTGAGTGGAGTACAGTGCCTGTACTGCCCTGTAGTACCGAGTGGAGTACTGTGTGCATACTGCCGTGTAGTACTGAGTGGAGTACAGTGCCTGTACTGCCGTGTAGTACTGGGTGGAGTACAGTGCCTGTACTGCCGTGTAGTCCCCAGTGGAATACAGTTTGTGTAGTGCAGTGTAGTACTGAGTGGAGTACAGTGCATGTACTGCCGTGTAGTACCGAGTGGAGTACTGTGTGTATAGTGCAGTGTAGTACTGAGTGGAGTACTGTGTGTATAGTGCCGTGTAGTACTGAGTGGAGTACAGTACCTGTACTGCCGTGTAGTACCGAGTGGAGTACTGTGAGTATAGTGCCGTGTAGTACACAGTGGAGTACAGTGCCTGTACTGCCGTGTAGTACTGAGTGGAGTACAGTGCCTGTAATGCCGTGTAGTACCGAGTGGAGTACTGTGTGTATAGTGCCGTGTAGTACTGAGTGGAGTACATTGCCTGTACTGCCGTGCAGTCCCGAGTGGAGTACTGTGTGTATAGTGCCGTGTAGTACTGAGTGGAGTGCAGTGCCTGTACTGCCGTGTAGTACCGAGTGGAGTACAGTGCCTGTACTGCCGTGTAGTACCGAGTGGAGTACTGTGTGCATACTGCCGTGTAGTATTGTGTGGAGTATAGTGCCTGTACTGCCGTGTAGTGAGGAGTGGAGTACTGTGTGTATAGTGCAGAGTAGTAATGAGTGGAGTACAGTGCATGTACTGCCGTGTAGTGCCGAGTGGAGTACTGTATGTATAATGCAGTGTAGTACTGAGTGGAGTACATTTCCTGTACTGCCGTGTAGTACCGAGTGGAGTACAGTGTGCATACTGCCGTGTATTACTGAGTGGAGTGTAGTGCCTGTACTGCCGTGTAGTAGCGAGTGGGGGACTGATTGTGTACTGCCGTGTAGTACTGAGTAGAGTACAGTGCCTGTTCTGCCGTGTAGTTCCGAGTGGAGTACTGTGTGTATAGTGCCGTGTAGTACCGAGTGGAGTACAGTGCCTGTACTGCCGTGTAGTACTGAGTGGAGTACAGTGCCTGTAATGCCGTGTAGTACCGAGTGGAGTACTGTGTGTATAGTGCCGTGTAGTAGCGAGTGGAGTACAGTGCCTGTACTGCTGTGTAGCCCCGAGTGGAGTACAGTGCCTGTACTGCCGTGTAGTACTGATTGGAGTACAAAGCCTGTACTGCCGTGTAGTACCGAGTGGAGTACAGTGTTTGTACTGCCGTGTAGTACTGAGTGGAGTACAGTGCCTCTACTGCCGTGTAGTGGCCAGTGGAGTACTGTGTGTATAGTGCAGTGAAGTACTGAGTGGAGTACAGTGCATGTACTGCCGTGTAGGCCCGAGTGGAGTACTCTGTGTATAGTGCAGTGTAGTACTGAGTGGAGTACAGTGCCTGTGCTGCCGTGTAGTACCGAGTGGAGTACAGTGCCTGTACTGCCGTGTAGTCCCGAGTGGAGTACTGTGTGCATACTGCCGTGTAGTACTGAGTGGAGTACAGTGCCTGTAATGCCGTGTAGTACCGAGTGGAGTACAGTGCCTGTACTGCCGTGTAGTACTGAGTGGAGTACAGTGCCTGTACTGCCGTGTAGTCCCGAGTGGAGTACTGTGTGTATAGTGCAGTGTAGTACTGAGTGGAGTACTGTGTGTATAGTGCAGTGTAGTACTGAGTGGAGTACTGTGTGTATAATGCCGTGTAGTACTGAGTGGAGTACAGTGCCTGTACTGCCGTGTCGTCCCGAGTGGAGTACAGTGTGTATAGTGCAGTGTAGTACTGAGTGGAGTACAGTGCCTGTGCTGCCGTGTAGTACCGAGTGGAGTACAGTGCCTGTACTGCCGTGTAGTCCCGAGTGGAGTATTGTGTGCATACTGCCGTGTAGTACTGAGTGGAGTACAGTGCCTGTAATGCCGTGTAGTACCGAGTGGAGTACAGTGCCTGTACTGCCGTGTAGTACTGTGTGGAGTACAGTGCCTGTACTGCCGTGTAGTCCCGAGTGGAGTACTGTGTGTATAGTGCAGTGTAGTACTGAGTGGAGTACTGTGTGTATAGTGCCGTGTAGTACTGAGTGGAGTACAGTGCCTGTACTGCCCTGTAGTACCGAGTGGAGTACTGTGTGCATACTGCCGTGTAGTACTGAGTGGAGTACAGTGCCTGTACTGCCGTGTAGTACTGGGTGGAGTACAGTGCCTGTACTGCCGTGTAGTCCCCAGTGGAGTACAGTTTGTGAGTGCAGTGTAGTACTGAGTGGAGTACAGTGCATGTACTGCCGTGTAGTACCGAGTGGATTACTGTGTGTATAGTGCAGTGTAGTACTGAGTGGAGTACTGTGTGTATAGTGCCGTGTAGTACTTAGTGGAGTACAGTACCTGTACTGCCGTGTAGTACCGAGTAGAGTACTGTGAGTATAGTGCCGTATAGTACACAGTGGAGTACAGTGCCTGTACTGCCGTGTAGTACTGAGTGGAGTACAGTGCCTGTAATGCCGTGTAGTACCGAGTGGAGTACTGTGTGTACAGTGCCGTGTAGTACTGAGTGGAGTTCATTGCCTGTACTGCTGTGCAGTCCCGAGTGGAGTACTGTGTGTATAGTGCCGTGTAGTACTGAGTGGAGTGCAGTGCCTGTACTGCCGTGTAGTACCGAGTGCAGTACAGTGCCTGTACTGTCGTGTAGTACCGTGTAGAGTACTGTGTGCATACTGCCGTGTAGTACTGTGTGGAGTAATGGTGCCTGTACTGCCTTGTAGTACCGAGTGGAGTACAGTGCTTGTACTGCGTGTAGTACTGCGTGAAGTACAGTGCCTGTACTGCCGTGTAGTGCCGAGTGGAGTACTGTGTGTATAGTGCAGTGTAGTACTGAGTGGAGTACAGTGCATGTACTGCCGTGTAGTGCCGAGTGGAGTACTGTATGTATAGTGCAGTGTAGTACTGAGTGGAGTACATTTCCTGTACTGCCGTGTAGTACCGAGTGGAGTACAGTGTGCATACTGCCGTGTATTACTGAGTGGAGTGAAGTGCCTGTACTGCCGTGTAGTAGCGAGTGGGGGACTGTTTGTGTACTGCCGTGTAGTACTGAGTAGAGTACAGTGCCTGTTCTGCCGTGTAGTTCCGAGTGGAGTACTGTGTGTATAGTGCCGTGTAGTACCGAGTGGAGTACAGTGCCTGTACCGCCGTGTAGTACTGAGTGGAGTACAGTGCCTGTAATGCCGTGTAGTACCGAGTGGAGTACTGTGTGTATAGTGCCGTGTAGTAACGAGTGGAGTACAGTGCCTGTACTGCCGTGTAGCCCCGAGTGGAGTACAGTGCCTGTACTGCCGTGTACTACTGATTGGAGTACAGTGCGTGTACTGCCGTGTAGTACCGAGTGGAGTACAGTGTTTGTACTGCCGTGTAGTACTGAGTGGAGTACAGTGCCTCTACTGCCGTGTAGTGGCCAGTGGAGTACTGTGTGTATAGTGCAGTGAAGTACTGAGTGGAGTACAGTGCATGTACTGCCGTGTAGGCCCGAGTGGAGTACTCTGTGTATAGTGCAGTGTAGTACTGAGTGGAGTACAGTGCCTGTGCTGCCGTGTAGTACCGAGTGGAGTACAGTGCCTGTACTGCCGTGTAGTCCCGAGTGGAGTACTGTGTGCATACTGCCGTGTAGTACTGAGTGGAGTACAGTGCCTGTAATGCCGTGTAGTACCGAGTGGAGTACAGTGCCTGTACTGCCGTGTAGTACTGAGTGGAGTACAGTGCCTGTACTGCCGTGTAGTCCCGAGTGGAGTACTGTGTGTATAGTGCAGTGTAGTACTGAGTGGAGTACTGTGTGTATAGTGCAGTGTAGTACTGAGTGGAGTACTGTGTGTATAATGCCGTGTAGTACTGAGTGAAGTACAGTGCCTGTACTGCCATGTAGTCCCAGGTGGATTACTGTGTGCATACTGCCGTGTAGTACTGAGTGAGGTACAGTGCCTGTACTGCCGTGTAGTACCGAGTGGAGTACATTGCCTGTACTGCCGTGCAGTCCAGAGTGGAGTACTGTGTGTACAGCGCAGTGTAGTACTGAGTCGAGTACTGTGTGTATAGTGCCGTGTAGTACTGAGTGGAGTACAGTGCATGTACTGCCGCGTAGTACCGAGTGGAGTACTGTGTGCATACTGCCGTGTAGTACTGAGTGGAGTAGAGTGCCTGTACTGCCGTGTAGTACTGGGTGGAGTACAGTGCCTGTACTGCCGTGTAGTCCCCAGTGGAATACAGTTTGTATAGTGCAGTGTAGTGCTGAGTGGAGTACAGTGCATGTACTGCCGTGTAGTACCGAGTTGAGTACTGTGTGTATAGTGCAGTGTAGTACTGAGTGGAGTACTGTGTGTATAGTGCCGTGTAGTACTGAGTGGAGTACAGTACCTGTACTGCCGTGTAGTACCGAGTGGAGTACTGTGAGTATAGTGCCGTGTAGTACACAGTGGAGTACAGTGCCTGTACTGCCGTGTAGTACTGAGTGGAGTACAGTGCCTGTAATGCCGTGTAGTACCGAGTGGAGTACTGTGTGTATAGTGCCGTGTAGTACTGAGTGGAGTACATTGCCTGTACTGCCGTGCAGTCCCGAGTGGAGTACTGTGTGTATAGTGCCGTGTAGTACTGAGTGGAGTACAGTGCCTGTACTGCCGTGTAGTACTGAGTGGGTACAGTGCCTGTACTGCCGTGTAGTACCGAGTGGAGTACTGTGTGTATACTGCCGTGTAGTACTGAGTGGAGTACAGTACCTGTACTGCCGTGTAGTACCGAGTTTGGGACTGTGTGTATACTGCCGTGTAGTACTGAGTGGAGTACAATGCCTCTACTGCCGTGCAGTCCCGAGTGGAGTACTGTGTGTATAGTGCAGTGTAGTACTGAGTGGAGTACTGTGTGTATAGTGCAGTGTAGTACTGAGTGGAGTACTGTGTGTATAGTGCCGTGTAGTACTGTGTGGAGTACAGTGCCTGTACTGCCGTGTAGTCCCAGGTGGAGTACTGTGTGCATACTGCCGTGTAGTACTGAGTGGAGTACAGTGCCTGTACTGCCGTGTAGTACCAAGTGGGGTACAGTGCCTGTACTGCCGTGTAGTACCAAGTGGAGTACATTGCCTGTACTGCGGTGCAATCCCGAGTGGAGTACTGTGTGTATAGTGCAGTGTAGTACTGAGTGGAGTACTGTGTGTATAGTGCCGTGTAGTACTGAGTGGAGTACAGTGCCTGTACTGCCGTGTAGTACCGAGTGGAGTACTGTGTGCATACTGCCGTGTAGTGGCCAGTGGAGTACTGTGTGTATAGTGCAGTGAAGTACTGAGTGGAGTACAGTGCATGTACTGCCGTGTAGGCCCGAGTGGAGTACTCTGTGTATACTGCAGTGTAGTACTGAGTGGAGTACAGTGCCTGTGCTGCCGTGTAGTACCGAGTAGAGTACAGTGCCTGTACTGCCGTGTAGTCCCGAGTGGAGTATTGTGTGCATACTGCCGTGTAGTACTGAGTGGAGTACAGTGCCTGTAATGCCGTGTAGTACCGAGTGGAGTACTGTGCCTGTACTGTCGTGTAGTACTGAGTGGAGTACAGTGCCTGCACTGCCGTGTAGTCCCGAGTGGAGTACTGTGTGTATAGTGCAGTGTAGTACTGAGTGGAGGACTGTGTGTATAGTGCAGTGTAGTACTGAGTGGAGTACTGTGTGTATAGTGCCGTGTAGTACTGAGTGGAGTACAGTGCCTGTACTGCCGTGTAGTCCCAGGTGGAGTACTGTGTGCATACTACCGTGTAGTACTGAGTGGAGTACAGTGCCTGTACTGCCGTGTAGTACCGAGTGGAGTACTGTGTGCATACTGCCGTGTAGTACTGAGTGGAGTACAGTGCCTGTACTGCCGTGTAGTACTCAGTGGAGTACATTGCCTGTACTGCCGTGCAGTCCCGAGTGGAGTACTGTGTGTATAGTGCCGTGTAGTACTGAGTGGAGTACTGTGTGTATAGTGCCGTGTAGTACTGAGTGGAGTACAGTGCCTGTACTGCCGTGTAGTACCGAGTGGAGTACTGTGTGCATACTGCCGTGTAGTACTGAGTGGAGTACAGTGCCTGTACTGCCGTGTAGTACTGGGTGGATTACAGTGCCTGTACTGCCGTGTAGTCCCCAGTGGAATACAGTTTGTGTAGTGCAGTGTAGTACTGAGTGGAGTACAGTGCATATACTGCCGTGTAGTACCGAGTGGAGTACTGTGTGTATAGTGCAGTGTAGTACTGAGTGGAGTACTGTGTGTATAGTGCCGTGTAGTACTGAGTGGAGTACAGTACATGTACTGCCGTGTAGTACCGAGTGGAGTACTGTGAGTATAGTGCCGTGTAGTACACAGTGGAGTACAGTGCCTGTACTGCCGTGTAGTACTGAGTGGAGTACAGTGCCTGTAATGCCGTGTAGTACCGAGTGGAGTACTGTGTGTATAGTGCCGTGTAGTACTGAGTGGAGTGCAGTGCCTGTACTGCCGTGTAGTACTGAGTGCAGTACAGTGCCTGTACTGTCGTGTAGTACCGAGTAGAGTACTGTGTGCATACTGCCGTGTAGTACTGTGTGGAGTATAGTGCCTGTAATGCCGTGTAGTACCGAGTGGAGTACTGTGTGTATAGTGCCGTGTAGTACTGAGTGGAGTACATTGCATGTACTGCGGTGTAGTACCGAGTGGAGTACTGTGTGTACAGTGCCGTGTAGTACCGAGTGGAGTACAGTGCCTGTATTGCCGTGTAGTACCGAGTGGAGTACTGTGTGTATAGTGCCGTGTAGTACCGAGTGGAGTACTGTGTGCATACTGCCGTGTAGTAATGAGTGGAGTACAGTACCTGTTCTGCCGTGTAGTTCCGAGTGGAGTACTGTGTGTATAGTGCCGTGTAGTACCGAGTGGAGTACAGTGCCTGTACTGCCGTGTAGTACTGAGTGGAGTACAGTGCCTGTAATGCCGTGTAGTACCGAGTGGAGTACTGTGTGTATAGTGCCGTGTAGTAACGAGTGGAGTACAGTGCCTGTACTGCCGTGCAGTACTGAGTGGAGTACAGTTCCTGTAATGCCGTGTAGTCCCGAGTGGAGTACAGTGCCTGTACTGCCGTGTAGTACTGATTGGAGTACAGTGCCTGTACTGCCGTGTAGTACCGAGTGGAGTACAGTGCTTGTACTGCCGTGTAGTACTGAGTGGAGTACAATGCCTGTACTGCCGTGTAGTGGCCAGTGGAGTACTGTGTGTATAGTGCAGTGAAGTACTGAGTGGAGTACAGTGCATGTACTGCCGTGTAGGCCCGAGTGGAGTACTCTGTGTATAGTGCAGTGTAGTACTGAGTGGAGTACAGTGCTTGTGCTGCCGTGTAGTACCGAGTGGAGTACAGTGCCTGTACTGCCGTGTAGTACTGTGTGGAGTACAGTGCCTGTACTGCCGTGTAGTCCCGAGTGGGGTACTGTGTGTATAGTGCAGTGTAGTACTGAGTGGAGTACTGTGTGTATAGTGCAGTGTAGTACTGAGTGGAGTACTGTGCCTGTACTGCCGTGTAGTACTGACTGGAGTACAGTGCATGTACTGCCTTGTAGGCCCGAGTGGAGTACTCTGTGTGTAGTGCAGTGTAGTACTGAGTGGAGTACAGTGCCTGTGCTGCCGTGTAGTACCGAGTGGAGTACAGTGCCTGTACTGCCGTGTAGTACTGAGTGGAGTACAGTGCCTGTACTGCCGTGTAGTCCCGAGTGGAGTACTGTGTGTATAGTGCAGTGTAGTACTGAGTGGAGTACTGTGTGTATAGTGCAGTGTAGTACTGAGTGGAGTACTGTGTGTATAATGCCGTGTAGTACTGAGTGGAGTACAGTGCCTGTACTGCCGTGTAGCCCAGGTGGAGTACTGTGTGCATACTGCCGTGTAGTACTGAGTGGAGTACAGTGCCTGTACTGCCGTGTAGTACCGAGTGGAGTACATTGCCTGTACTGCCGTGTAGTACTGAGTGGAGTACATTGCCTGTACTGCCGTGTAGTCCCGAGTGGAGTACTGTGTGTATAGTGCAGTGTAGTACTGAGTGGAGTACTCTGTGTATAGTGCAGTGTAGTACTGAGTGGAGTACAGTTCCTGTACTGCCGTGTAGTACTGGGTGGAGTACAGTGCCTGTACTGCCGTGTAGTACCGAGTGGGGGACTGTGTGTATACTGCTGTGTAGTACCGAGTGGAGTACAGTGCCTGTACTGCCGTGTAGTACCGAGTGGAGTACTGTGTGTATAGTGCCGTGTAGTACCGAGTGGAGTACAGTGCCTGTACTGCCGTATAGTACCGAGTGGAGTACTCTGTGCATACTGCCATGTAGTACTGTGTGGAGTATAGTGCCTGTACTGCCGTGTAGTACCGAGTGGAGTACTGTTTGTATAGTGCCGTGTAGTACCGAGTGGAGTACAGTGCCTGTACTGCCGTGTAGTACTGAGTGGAGTACAGTGCCTGTACTGCCGTGTAGTCCCGACTGGAGTACAGTGCTTGTACTGCCGTGTAGTACAGAGTGGAGTACTGTGTGTATAGTGCCGTGTAGTACCGAGTGGAGTAAAGTGCCTGTATTGCCGTGTAGTACTGAGTGGAGTACAGTGCCTGTACAGCCGTGTAGTACTGAGTGGAGTACAGTGCCTGTACTGCCGTGTAGTACTGAGTGGAGTACAGTGCCTGTACTGCCGTGTAGTACTGAGTGGAGTACTGTGTGTATAGTGCCGTGTAGTACCGAGTGGAGTACCGTGCCTGTACTGCCGTGTAGTCTTGAGTGGAGTACAGTGCCTGTACTGCCGTGTAGTACTAAGTGGAGTACTGTGTGTATAGTGCCGTGTAGTACCGCGTGGAGTACAGTGCCTGTACTGCCGTGTAGTACTGAGTGGAGTACAGTGCCTGTACTGCCGTGTATTACTGAGTGGAGTACAGTGCCTGTACTGCCGTGTAGTCCCGAATGGAGTACTGTGTGTATAGTGCCGTGTATTACGGAGTGGAGTACAGTGCCTGTACTGCCGTGTAGTACTGAGTGGAGTACAGTGCCTGTACTAACGTGTAGTCCCGTGTCGAGTACTGTGTGTTTAGTGCAGTGTAGTACCGAGTGGAATACAGTGCCTGTACTGCCGTGTAGTACTTATTGGAGTACAGTGCCTGTACTGCCGTGTATTACTGAGTAGAGTACAGTGCCTGTACTGCCGTGTAGTCCCGAATGGAGTACTGTGTCAATAGTGCCGTGTAGTACTGAGTGGAGTACAGTGCCTGTACTGCCGTGTAGTCCGGAGTGGAGTACAGTGCCTGTACTGCCGTGTAGTCCTGAGTGGAGTACTGTGTGTGTAGTGCCGTGTAGTACCGAGGGGAGTACAGTGCCTGTACTGCCGTGTAGTCCCGAGTGGAGTACAGTGCCTGTACTGCCGTGTAGTAGTGAGTGGAGTACTGTGCCTGTACTGCCGTGTGGTACTGAGTGGAGTACTGTGTGTATAGTGCCGTGTAGTACCGCGTGGAGTACAGTGGGTGTAGTGCCGTGTAGTACTGAGTGGAGTAGAGTGCCTGTACTGCCGTGTAGTACTGAGTGGAGTACAGTGGGTGTACTGCCGTGTAGTCCCGAGTGGAGTACATTGCCTGTACTGCCGTGTAGTACTGAGTGGAGTACTGTGTGTATAGTGCCGTGAGTACCGAGTGGAGTACAGTGCCTGTATTGCCGTGTAGTACTGAGTGGAGTACAGTGCCTGTACTGCCGTGTAGTACTGAGTGGAGTACAGTGCCTGTACTGCCGTGTAGTCCCGAGTGGAGTACAGTGCCTGTACTGCCATGTAGTACTGAGTGAAGTACTGTGTGTATAGTGCCGTGTAGTACCGAGTGGAATACAGTGCCTGCAGTGCCGTGTAGTACTGAGTGGAGTACAGTGCCTGTACTTCCGTGTAGTACTGAGTGGAGTACAGTGCCTGTACTGCCGTGTAGTCCCGAATGTAGTACTGTGTGTATAGTGCCGTGTAGTACCGAGTGGAGTACACTGCCTGTACTGCCGTGTTGTACCGAGTGGAGTACCGTGCCTGTACTGCCGTGTAGTACAGAGTGGAGTACTGTGTGTATAGTGCCGTGTAGTACTGAGTGAAGTACAGTGCCTTGAAATGCCGTGTAGTACTGAGTGGAGTACAGTGCCAGTACTGCCGTGTAGTACTGAGTGGACTACAGTGCCTGTACTGCCGTGTAGTCCCGAGTGGGGTACTGAGTGTATGGTGCCGTGTAGTACCGAGTGAAGTACAGTGCCTGTACTGCCGTGTAGTACTGAGTGGAGTACAGTGCCTGTACTGCCGTGTAGTCCCGAATGGAGTACTTTGTGTATAGTGCAGTGTAGTACTGAGTGGAGTACAGTGCCTGTACTGCCGTGTAGTACTGAGTGGGTACAGTGCCTGTACTGCCGTGTAGTACCGAGTGGAGTACTTGTGTATACTGCCGTGTAGTGCTGAGTGGAGTACAGTACCTGTACTGCCGTGTAGTACCGAGTGGAGTACTGTGTGCATACTGCTATGTAGTACTGAGTGGAGTACAGTGCCTGTACTGCCGTGTAGTACCGAGTGGAGTACTGTGTGTATAGTGCCGTGTAAGACTGAGTGGAGTACAGTCCCTGAACTGCCGTGTAGTACCGAGTGGAGTACTGTGTGTATAGTGCCGTGTAGTACCGAGTGGAGTACAGTGCATGTACTGCCGTGTAGTACCGAGTGGAGTATTGTTTGTATAGTGCGGTGTAGTACCGAGTGGAGTACAGTGCATGTTTGCCGTGTAGTCCCGAGTGGAGTACTGTGTGTATAGTGCCGTGTAGTACCGAGTGGAGTACAGTGCCTGTATTGCCGTGTAGTCCCGAGTGGAGTACTGTGTGTATAGTGCCGTATAGTACCGAGTGGAGTACAGTGCCTGTATTGCCGTGTAGTACAGAGTGGAGTACAGTACCTGTATTGCCGTGTAGTACTGAGTGGAGTGCTGTGTGTATAGTGCCGTGTAGTACCGAGTGGAGTACCGTGCATGTACTGCCGTGTAGTACTGAGTGGAGTACAGTGCCTGTACTGCCGTGTAGTACTGAGTGGAGTACAGTGCCTGTACTGCCGTGTAGTCCCGACTGGAGTACAGTGCCTGTACTGCCGTGTAGTACAGAGTGGAGTACTGTGTGTATAGTGCCGTGTAGTACCGAGTGGAGTAAAGTGCCTGTACTGCCGTGTAGTCCCGAGTGGAGTACTGTGTGTATAGTGCCGTGTAGTACTGAGTGGAGTACAGTGCCTGTACTGCCGTGTAGTCCGGAGTGGAGTATAGTGCCTGTACTGCCGTGTAGTCCTGAGTGGAGTACTGTGTGTATAGTGCCGTGTAGTACCGAGGGGAGTACAGTGCCTGTACTGCCGTGTAGTACTAAGTGGAGTACAGTGGCTGTACTGCCGTGTAGTCCCGAGTGTAGTACTGTGTGTATAGTGCAGTGTAGTGCTGAGTGGTGTACAGTGCCTGTACTGCCGTGTAGTACTGAGTGGAGTACAGTGCCTGTACTAACGTGTAGTCCCGAGTAGAGTACTGTGTGTTTAGTGCAGTGTAGTACTGAGTGGTGTACAATTGCTGTACTGCCGTGTAGTACTGAGTGGAGTACAGTGCCTGTACTCCCGTGTAGTCCCGAGTGGAGTACTGTGTGTATAGTGCCGTGTAGTACTGAGTGGAGTACAGTGGCTGTACTGCCGTGTAGTCCGGAGTGGAGTACAGTGCCTGTACTGCCGTGTAGTCCTGAGTGGAGTACTGTGTGTATAGTGCCGTGTAGTACCGAATGGAGTACAGTGCCTGTACTGCCGTGTAGTACTGAGTGGAGTACTGTGTGTATAGTGCCGTGTAGTACCGAGTGGAGTACAGTGCCTGTACTGCCGTGTAGTACTGCGTGGAGTACAGTGCCTGTACTGCCGTGTAGTCCCGAATGGAGTACTGTGTGTATAGTGCCGTGTAGTACCGAGTGGAGTACAGTGCATGTACTGCCGTGTAGTACCGACTGGAGTACTGTGTGTGTGGTGTGGTGTAGTACCGAGTGGAGTACAGTGTATGTACTGCCGTGTAGTACCGAGTGGAGTACTGTGTGTATAGTGCCGTGTAGTACCGAGTGGAGTACAGTGCCTGTATTGCCGTGTAGTACCGATTGGAGTACTGTGTGTATAGTGCCGTGTAGTACCGAGTGGAGTACAGTGCTTATACTGCCGTGTAGTACTGAGTGGGGTACAGTGCCTGTACTGCCGTGTAGTACCGAGTGGAGGACAGTGCCTGTACTGCCATGTTGTCCCCAGTGGAGTACTGTGTGCATACTGCCGTGTAGTACTGAGTGGAGTACAGTGCCTGTACTGCCGTGTAGTACCGATTGGAGTACTGTGTGTATAATGCCGTGTAGTACCGAGTGGAGTACAGTGCCCGTACTGCGTGTAGTACCGAGTGGAGTACCGTGTGTATAGTGCCGTGTAGTGCCGAGTGGAGTACAGTGCCTGTACTGCCGTGTAGTACTGTGGGGAGTACAGTGTGAATAGTGCCGTGCAGTACCGAGTGGAGTACAGTGCCTGTACTGCCGTGTTGTACCGAGTGGAGTACAGTGTGTATAGTGCCGTCTAGTACCGAGTGGAGTACAGTGTGTAATGTGCCGTGTAGTACTGAGTGGAGTACAGTGCCTGTACTGCCGTGTAGTACCGAGTGGAGTACAGTGTGTATAGTGCCGTGTAGTACCGAGTGGAGTACAGTGCCTGTACTTCCGTGTAGTACTGAGTGGAATACATTGCCTGTACTGCCGTGTAGTACCGAGTGGTGTACAGTGTGTATAGTGCCGTGTAGTACTGAGTGGAGTACAGTGCCTGTGCTGCCGTGTAGTACTGAGTGGGGTACAGTGCCTGTACTGACGTGTAGTACCGAGTGGGGGAATGTGTGTATACTGCCGTGTAGTACTGAGTATAGTACATTGCCTGTACTGCCGTGTAGTACTGAGTGGAGTACTGTGTGCATACTGCCGTGTAGTACTGAGTGGTGTACAGTGCCTGTACTGCCGTGTAGTACCGAGTGGAGTACTGTGTGCATACTGCCGTGTAGTACTGAGTTGAGTACAGTGCCTGTACAGCCGTGTAGTACTCAGTGGGGTACAGTGCCTGTACTGCCGTGTAATACCGAGTGGGGGACTGTGTGTATACTGCCGTGTAGTACTGAGTATAGTACAGTGCCTGTACTGCCGTGTAGTACTGAGTGCAGTACTGTGTGCATACTGCCGTGTAGTACTGAGTGGTGTACAGTGCCTGTACTGCCGTGTAGTACCGAGTGGAGTACTGTGTGCATACTGCCGTGTAGTACTGAGTGGAGTACAGTGCCTGTACTGCCGTGTAGTACCGAGTGGAGTACTGTGTGTAAGGTGCCGTGTAGTACCGAGTGGAGTACGGTGCATGTGCTGCCGTGTAGTACCGAGTGGAGTACTGTGTGTATAGTGCGGTGTAGTACCGAGTGTAGTACATTGCATGTACTGCCGTGTAGTACCGACTGGAGTACTGTGTGTATAGTGCCGTGTAGTACCGAGTGGAGTACAGTGCCTGTAATGCCGTGTAGTAAAGAGTGGAGTACTGTGTGTACAGTGCCATGTAGTACCGAGTGGGGTACTGTGTGTGTACTGCCGTGTAGTACCGAGTGGAGTACGGTATGTGTACTGCCGTGTAGTACTGAGTGGAGTACGGTGTCTGTACTGCCGTGTAGTACTGAGTGGAGTACGGTGTCTGGACTGCCGTGTAGTACTGAGTGTAGTACTGTATGTAGAATGCCGTGGAGTGCTGAGTGGAGTACTTTGTGTGTACTGCCGTGTAGTACCGAATGGATTAGGTTGTGTGTACTGGCGTGTAGTGCTGAGTGGATTACGGTGTCTGTACTGTCGTGTAGTACCGAATGGAGTGCGATTTGTGTACTGGCGTGTAGTACTGAGTGGAGTACAGTGCCTGTACTGCCGTGTAGTCCCGAGTGGAGTACTGTGTGTATAGTGCCGTGTAGTACCGAGTGGAGTACAGTGTCTGTACTGCGGTGTAGTACTGAGTGGAGTCAGTGCCTGTACTGCCGTGTAGGACTGAGTGGAGTACAGTGCCTGTATTGCCGTGTAGTACCGAGTGGGGGACTGTGTGTATACTGCCGTGTAGTACTGAGTGGAGTACAGTGTGTATAGTGCCGTCTAGTACCGAGTGGGGTTTGTGTGCATACTACCGTGTAGTACTGAGTGGAGTACAGTGCCTGTACTGCCGTGTAGTACCGAGTGGTGTACTGTGTGTATAGTGCCGTGTAGTACCGAGTGTAGGACTGTGTGCATAGTGCCGTGTAGTACTGAGTGGAGTACAGTGCCTGTACTGCCGTGTAGTACCGAGTGGAGTACTGTGTGTATAGTGCCTTGTAGTACCGAGTGGAGTACAGTGCATGTAGTGTCGTGTATTATTGAGTGGAGTACTGTTTGTATAGTGCGGTGTAATACCGAGTGGAGTACAGTGCATGAACTGCCGTGTAGTACCGAGTGGAGTACTGTGTGTATAGTGCCGTGTAGTACCGAGTGGAGTACAGTGCCTGTATTGCCGTGTAGTACCGAGTGGAGTACAGTGTGTATAGTGCCGTGTAGTACCGAGTGGAGTACTGTGTGCATACTGCCGTGTAGTACTGAGTGGAGTACATTACCTGTACTGTCGTGTAGTACCGAGTGGAGTACTGTGTGTATAGTGCCGTGTAGTACCGAGTGGAGTACACTGCCTGTACTGCCGTGTAGTACTGTGCCTGAACTGCCGTGTAGTCCCGAGTGGAGTACAGTGCATGTACTGCCGTGTAGTAGTGAGTGGAGTACTGTGCCTGTACTGCCGTGTAGTACTGAGTGGAGTACTGTGTGTATAGTGCCGTGTAGTACCGGGTGGAGTACATTGGGTGTACTGCCGTGTAGTACTGAGTGGGGTACAGTGCCTGTACTGCCGTGTAGTACTGAGTGGAGTACAGTGCCTGTACTGCCGTGTAGTACTGAGTGGAGTATAGTGCCTGTACTGCCGTGTAGTCCCGAGTGGAGTACTGTGTGTATAGTGCCGTGTAGTACCGAGTGGAGTACAGTGTCTGTACTGCGGTGTAGTACTGAGTGGAGTCAGTGCCTGTACTGCCGTGTAGGACTGAGTGGAGTACAGTGCCTGTATTGCCGTGTAGTACCGAGTGGGGGACTGTGTGTATACTGCCGTGTAGTACTGAGTGGAGTACAGTGTGTATAGTGCCGTCTAGTACCGAGTGGGGTTTGTGTGCATACTACCGTGTAGTACTGAGTGGAGTACAGTGCATGTATTGCCATGTTGTCCCCAGTGGAGTACTGTGTGTATACTGCCGTGTAGTACCGAGTGGAGTACAGTGCCTGTACTGCCATGTAGTGCCGAGTGGAGTACTGTGTATATACTGCCGTGTACTACTGAGTGGAGTACAGTGCCTATACTGTCGTGGAGTACCGAGTGGAGTACTGTGTGTATAGTGCCGTGTAGTACCGAGTGGAGTACTGTGTGAATAATGCCGTGTAGTACTGAGTGGAGTACAGTGCCTGTACTGCCGTGTAGTACCGAGTGGAGTACTGTGTGTATAGTGCCGTGTAGAACCGAGTTTAGTACAGTGCATGTACTGCCGTGTATTACCGAGTGGAGTACTGTGTGTATAGTGCGGTGTAGTACCGAGTGGAGTACAGTGCATGTACTCCCGTGTAGTACCGAGTGGAGTACTGTGGGTATAGTGCCGTGTAGTGCCGAGTGGAGTACAGTGCTTGTATTGTCGAGTAGTACCGAGTGGAGTACTATGTGTATAGTGCCGTGTAGTACCGAGTTGAGCACTGTGTGCATACTGCCGTGTAGTACTGAGTGGAGTACAGTACCTGTACTGCCGTGTAGTACCGAGTGGAGTACTGTGTGTATAGTGCCGTGTAGTACCGAGTGGAGTACAGTGCCTGTACTGCCGTATAGTACTGAGTGGAGTAGAATGCCTGTACTGCCGTGTAGTACCGAGTGGAGTACAGTGCCTGTATTGCCGTGTAGTTCCGAGTGGAGTACAGTGTGTATAGTGCCGTATAGTACCGAGTGGAGTACTGTGTGTATAGTGCGGTGTAGTACTGAGTGGAGTACAGTACCTGTACTGTCGTGTAGTACCGAGTGGAGTACTCTGTGTATAGTGCCGTGTAGTACCGAGTGGTGTACATTGCCTGTACTGCCGTGTAGTCCCGATTGGAGTACAGTACATGTACTGCCGTGTAGTAGTGAGTGGAGTACTGTGCCTGTACTGCCGTGTAGTACTGAGTGGAGTACTGTGTGTATAGTGCCGTGTAGTACCGGGTGGAGTACATTGGGTGTACTGCCGTGTAGTACTGAGTGGGGTACAGTGCCTGTACTGCCGTGTAGTACTGAGTGGAGTACAGTGCCTGTACTGCCGTGTAGTACTGAGTGGAGTACAGTGCCTGTACTGCCGTGTAGTCCCGAGTGGAGTACTGTGTGTATAGTGCCGTGTAGTACCGAGTGGAGTACAGTGCCTGTACTGCGGTGTAGTACTGAGTGGAGTACAGTGCCTGTACTGCCGTGTAGGACTGAGTGGAGTACAGTGGCTGTACTGCCGTGTAGTCCCGAGTGGAGTACAGTGCCTGTACTGCCGTGTAGTACTGCGTGGAGTACAGTGCCTGTACTGCCGTGTAGTCCCGAATGGAGTACTGTGTGTATAGTGCCGTGTAGTACCGAATGGAGTACAGTGCCTGTACTGCCGTGTAGTACTGAGTGGAGTACTGTGTGTATAGTGCCGTGTAGTACCGAGTGGAGTACAGTGCCTGTACTGCCGTGTAGTACTGAGTGGAGTACAGTGCCTGTAATGCCGTGTAGTCCCGAATGGAGTACTGTGTGCATAGTGCCGTGTAGTACCGAGTGGAGTACAGTGCCTGTACTGCCGTGTAGTACTGAGTGGAGTACAGTGCCTGTACTGCCGTGTAGTCCGGAGTGGAGTACAGTGCCTGTACTGCCGTGTAGTCCCGAGTGGAGTACTTTGTGTACAGTGCCGTGTAGTACCGAGTGGAGTACAGTGCCTGTACTGCCGTGTAGTACTAAGTGGAGTACAGTGCCTGTACTGCCGTGTAGTCCCGAGTGGAGTACTGTGTGTATAGTGCAGTGTAGTACTGAGTGGTGTACTGTACCTGTACTGCCGTGTAGTACTGAGTGGAGTACAGTGCCTCTACTGCCGTGTAGTACTGAGTATAGTACAGTGCCTGTACTGCCGTGTAGTACCGAGTGGGGGACTGTGTGTATACTGCCGTGTAGTACTGAGTGGAGTACAGTGCCTCTACTGCCGTGTAGTACTGAGTATAGTACAGTGCCTGTACTGCCGTGTAGTACCGAGTGGACTACTGTGTGTATAGTGCCGTGTAGTACCGAGTGGAGTACAGTGCCTGTACTGCCGTGTAGTACTGAGTGGAGTACATTGCCTGTACTGCCGTGTAGTACCGAGTGGAGTACAGTCTGTATAGTGCCGTGTAGTACTGAGTGGAGTACAGTGCCTGTGCTGCCGTGTAGTACTGAGTGGGGTACAGTGCCTGTACTGCCGTGTAGTACCGAGTGGGGGAATGTGTGTATACTGCCGTGTAGTACTGAGTATAGTACAGTGCCTGTACTGCCGTGTAGTACTGAGAGGAATACTGTGTGCATACTGCCGTGTAGTACTGAGTAGAGTACAGTACCTGTACTGCCGTGTAGTACCGAGTGGGGGACTGTGTGTATACTGCCGTGTAGTACTGAGTGGAGTACAGTGCCTGTACTACCGTGTAGTACCGAGTGGGGGACTGTGTGTATACTGTCGTGTAGTACTGAGTGGATTACTGTGTGTATAGTGCAGTGTAGTGCTGAGTGGAGTACAGTACCTGTACTGCCGTGTAGTACTGAGTATAGTACAGTGCCTGTACTGCCGTGTAGTACCGAGTGGGGGACTGTGTGTATACTGCCGTGTAGTACTGAGTGGAGTACAGTACCTGTACTGCCGAGTAGTCCCGAGTGGAGTACTGTGTGTATAGTGCAGTGTAGTGCTGAGTGGAGTACAGTACCTGTACTGCCGTGTAGTACCGAGTGGGGGACTGTGTGCATACTGCCGTGTAGTTCCGAGTGGAGTACAGTGCCTGTACTGCGTGTAGTACTGAGTGGAGTACAGTGCCTGTATTGCCGTGTAGTCCCGAGTGGAGTACAGTGCCTGTACTGCCGCGTAGTAGTGAGTGGAGTACAGTGCCTCTACTGCCGTGTAGTACTGGGTGGAGTACAGTGCCTGTACTGCCGTGTAGTACCGAGTGGGGGACTGTGTTTATACTGCCGTGTAGTTCCGAGTGGACTACAGTGCCTGTACTTCCGTGTAGTACCGAGTGGATTACTGTGTGTATAGTGCCGTGTAGTACCGAGTGGAGTACTGTGTGCATACTGCCGTGAAGTACTGAGTGGAGTACAGTGCCTGTACTGCCGTGTAGTACCGAGTGGAGTACTGCGTGTAAGGTGCCGTGTAGTACCGAGTGGAGTACGGTGCATGTACTGCCGTGTAGTACCGAGTGGAGTACTGTGTGTATAGTGCGGTGTAGTACCGAGTGGAGTACAGTGCATGTACGGCCGTGTAGTACCGAGTGGAGTACTGTGTGTATAGTGGCGTGTAGTACCGAGTGGAATACAGTGCCGTGTAGTAAAGAGTGTAGTACGGTGTGTACAGTGTCATGTAGTACCGAGTGGAGTACTGTGTGCATACTGCCGTGTAGTACTGCGTGGAGTACAGTACCTGTACTGCCGTGTAGTACCGAGTGGAGTACTGTGTGTATAGTGCCGTGTAGTACCGAGTGGAGTACAGAGCCTGTACTGCCGTGTAGGACTGAGTGTAGTACAGTGCCTGAACTGCCACGCAGTACTGAGTGGAGTACATTGCCTGTACTGCCGAGTAGTCCCGAGTGGTGTACAGTGCCTGTACTGCCGTGTAGTACTGAGTGGAGTACAGTGACTGTACTGCCGTGGCGTAGTGAGTGGAGTACTGTGCATGTACTGCCGTGTAGTACCGAGTGGAGTACAGTGCCTGTACTGCCGTGTAGTACTGAGTGGAGTACAGTGCCTGTACTGCCGTGTAGTACCGAGTGGAGTACTGTTTGTGTAGTGCAGTGTAGTACGGAGTGGAGTACAGTGCATGTACTGCCGTGTAGTACCGACTGGAGTACTGTGTGTGTAGTGTGGTGTAGTGCCGAGTGGAGTACAGTGCCTGTACTGCCGTGTAGTACTGTGGGGAGTACAGTGCCTGTACTGCGGTGTAGTACTGAGTGGAGTACAGTGTATGTACTGCCGTGTAGTACCGAGTGGAGTACTGTGTGTATAGTGCCGTGTAGTACCGAGTGGAGTACAGTGCCTGTATTGCCGTGTAGTACCGATTGGAGTACTGTGTGTATAGTGCCGTGTAGTACCGAGTGGAGTACAGTGCTTATACAGCCGTGTAGTACTGAGTGGCGTACAGTGCCTGTACTGCCGTGTAGTACCGAGTGGAGGACAGTGCCTGTACTGCCATGTTGTCCCCAGTGGAGTACTGTGTGCATACTGCCGTGTAGTACTGAGTGGAGTACAGTGCCTGTACTGCCGTGTAGTACCGAGTGGAGTACTGTGTGTATAATGCCGTGTAGTACCGAGTGGAGTACAGTGCCTGTACTGCGTGTAGTACCGAGTGGAGTACTGTGTGTATAGTGCCGTGTAGTGCCGAGTGGAGTACAGTGCCTGTACTGCCGTGTAGTACTGTGGGGAGTACAGTGTGAATAGTGCCGTGCAGTACCGAGTGGAGTACACTGCCTGTACTGCCGTGTTGTACCGAGTGGAGTACAGTGTGTATAGTGCCGTCTAGTACCGAGTGGAGTACAGTGT
This sequence comes from Anabrus simplex, assembly GCF_040414725.1. NCBI lineage: Eukaryota > Metazoa > Arthropoda > Insecta > Orthoptera > Tettigoniidae > Anabrus > Anabrus simplex. The sequence goes on from NC_090271.1 coordinate 717,214, forward strand.
GTAATGTGCCGTGTAGTACTGAGTGGAGTACAGTGCCTGTACTGCCGTGTAGTACCGAGTGGAGTACAGTGTGTATAGTGCCGTGTAGTACCGAGTGGAGTACAGTGCCTGTACTTCCGTGTAGTACTGAGTGGAATACATTGCCTGTACTGCCGTGTAGTACCGAGTGGTGTACAGTGTGTATAGTGCCGTGTAGTACTGAGTGGAGTACAGTGCCTGTGCTGCCGTGTAGTACTGAGTGGGGTACAGTGCCTGTACTGACGTGTAGTACCGAGTGGGGGAATGTGTGTATACTGCCGTGTAGTACTGAGTATAGTACAGTGCCTGTACTGCCGTGTAGTACTGAGTGGAGTACTGTGTGCATACTGCCGTGTAGTACTGTGTGGTGTACAGTGCCTGTACTGCCGTGTAGTACCGAGTGGAGTACTGTGTGCATACTGCCGTGTAGTACTGAGTTGAGTACAGTGCCTGTACAGCCGTGTAGTACTCAGTGGGGTACAGTGCCTGTACTGCCGTGTAATACCCAGTGGGGGACTGTGTGTATACTGCCGTGTAGTACTGAGTATAGTACAGTGCCTGTACTGCCGTGTAGTACTGAGTGGAGTACTGTGTGCATACTGCCGTGTAGTACTGAGTGGTGTACAGTGCCTGTACTGCCGTGTAGTACCGAGTGGAGTACTGTGTGCATACTGCCGTGGAGTACTGAGTGGAGTACAGTGCCTGTACTGCCGTGTAGTACCGAGTGGAGTACTGTGTGTAAGGTGCCGTGTAGTACCGAGTGGAGTACGGTGCATGTGCTGCCGTGTAGTACCGAGTGGAGTACTGTGTGTATAGTGCGGTGTAGTACCGAGTGTAGTACATTGCATGTACTGCCGTGTAGTACCGACTGGAGTACTGTGTGTATAGTGCCGTGTAGTACCGAGTGGAGTACAGTGCCTGTAATGCCGTGTAGTAAAGAGTGGAGTACTGTGTGTACAGTGCCATGTAGAACCGAGTGGGGTACTGTGTGTGTACTGCCGTGTAGTTCCGAGTGGAGTACGGTATGTGTACTGCCGTGTAGCACCGAGTGGAGTATTGTGTGTGTGTACTGCCATGTAGTACCGAGTGGAGGAATGTGTGTATACTGCAGTGGGGTACTGAGTGGAGTACTGTGTGCATACTGCCGTGTAGTACTGTGTGGAGTACGATGTGTGTACTGCCGTGTAGTACTGAGTGGATTACGATGTGTGTGTACTGCCGTGTAGTACTGAGTGGAGTACGGTGTCTGTACTGCCGTGTAGTACTGAGTGGAGTACGGTGTCTGTACTGCCGTGTAGTACTGAGTGAAGTACTGTATGTAGAGTGCCGTGGAGTGCTGAGTGGAGTACTTTGTGTGTACTGCCGTGTAGTACCGAATGGATTAGGTTGTGTGTACTGGCGTGTAGTGCTGAGTGGATTACGGTGTCTGTACTGTCGTGTAGTACCGAATGGAGTGCGATGTGTGTACTGGCGTGTAGTACTGAGTGGAGTACGGTGTGTGTACTGCCGTGTAGTTCCGAGTGGAGTACGGTATGTGTACTGCTGTGTAGCACCGAGTGGAGTATTGTGTGTGTGTACTGCGATGTATTACCGAGTGGAGGAATGTGTGTATACTGCCGTGGGGTACTGAGTGGAGTACTGTGTGCATACTGCCGTGTAGTACTGTGTGGAATACGATGTGTTTACTGCCGTGTAGTACTGAGTGGATTACGATGTGTGTGTACTGCCGTGTAATACTGAGTGGAGTACGGTGTCTGTACTGCCGTGTAGTACTGAGTGGAGTACGGTGTCTGTACTGCCGTGTAGTAATGAGTGAAGTACTGTATGTAGAGTGCCGTGGAGTGCTGAGTGGAGTACTTTGTGTGTACTGCCGTGTAGTACCGAATGGATTAGGTTGTGTGTACTGGCGTGTAGTACTGAGTGGTGTACGGTGTCTGTACTGTCGTGTAGTACCGAATGGAGTGCGGTGTGTGTACTGGCGTGTAGTACTGAGTGGAGTATAGTGCCTGTACTGCCGTGTAGTCCCGAGTGGAGTACTGTGTGTATAGTGCCGTGTAGTACCGAGTGGAGTACAGTGTCTGTACTGCGGTGTAGTACTGAGTGGAGTCAGTGCCTGTACTGCCGTGTAGGACTGAGTGGAGTACAGTGCCTGTATTGCCGTGTAGTACCGAGTGGGGGACTGTGTGTGTTTACTGCCGTGTAGTACTGAGTGGAGTACAGTGTGTATAGTGCCGTCTAGTACCGAGTGGGGTTTGTGTGCATACTACCGTGTAGTACTGAGTGGAGTACAGTGCCTGTACTGCCGTGTAGTACCGAGTGGTGTACTGTGTGTATAGTACCGTGTAGTACCGAGTGTAGTATTGTGTGCATAGTGCCGTGTAGTACTGAGTGGAGTACAGTGCCTGTACTGCCGTGTAGTACCGAGTGGAGTACTGTGTGTATAGTGCCTTGTAGTACCGAGTGGAGTACAGTGCATGTAGTGTCGTGTATTATTGAGTGGAGTACTGTTTGTATAGTGCGGTGTAATACCGAGTGGAGTACAGTGCATGAACTGCCGTGTAGTACCGAGTGGAGTACTGTGTGTATAGTGCCGTGTGGTACCGAGTGGAGTACAGTGCCTGTATTGCCGTGTAGTACCGAGTGGAGTACAGTGTGTATAGTGCCGTGTAGTACCGAGTGGAGTACTGTGTGCATACTGCCGTGTAGTACCGAGTGCAGTACAGTACCTGTACTGTCGTGTAGTACCGAGTGGAGTACTGTGTGTATAGTGCCGTGTAGTACCGAGTGGAGTACACTGCCTGTACTGCCGTGTAGTACTGTGCCTGAACTGCCGTGTAGTCCCGAGTGGAGTACAGTGCATGTACTGCCGTGTAGTAGTGAGTGGAGTACTGTGCCTGTACTGCCGTGTAGTACTGAGTGGAGTACTGTGTGTATAGTGCCGTGTAGTACCGGGTGGAGTACATTGGGTGTACTGCCGTGTAGTACTGAGTGGGTTACAGTGCCTGTACTGCCGTGTAGTACTGAGTGGAGTACAGTGCCTGTACTGCCGTGTAGTACTGAGTGGAGTATAGTGCCTGTACTGCCGTGTAGTCCCGAGTGGAGTACTGTGTGTATAGTGCCGTGTAGTACCGAGTGGAGTACAGTGTCTGTACTGCGGTGTAGTACTGAGTGGAGTCAGTGCCTGTACTGCCGTGTAGGACTGAGTGAAGTACAGTGCCTGTATTGCCGTGTAGTACCGAGTGGAGGACTGTGTGTATACTGCCGTGTAGTACTGAGTGGAGTACAGTGTGTATAGTGCCGTCTAGTACCGAGTGGGGTTTGTGTGCATACTACCGTGTAGTACTGAGTGGAGTACAGTGCCTGTATTGCCATGTTGTCCCGAGTGGAGTACTGTGTGTATACTGCCGTGTAGTACCGAGTGGAGTACAGTGCCTGTACTGCCATGTAGTGCCGAGTGGAGTACTGTGTATATACTGCCGTGTACTACTGAGTGGAGTACAGTGCCTATACTGTCGTGTAGTACCGAGTGGAGTACTGTGTGTATAGTGCCGTGTAGTACCGAGTGGAGTACTGTGTGCATACTGCCGTGTAGTACTGAGTGGAGTACATTGCCTGTACTGCCGTGTAGTACCGAGTGGAGTACTGTGTGTATAGTGCCGTGTAGAACCGAGTTTAGTACATTGCATGTACTGCCGTGTATTACCGAGTGGAGTACTGTGTGTATAGTGCGGTGTAGTACCGAGTGGAGTACAGTGCATGTACTCCCGTGTAGTACCGAGTGGAGTACTGTGGGTATAGTGCCGTGTAGTGCCGAGTGGAGTACAGTGCTTGTATTGTCGAGTAGTACCGAGTGGAGTACTATGTGTATAGTGCCGTGTAGTACCGAGTGGAGCACTGTGTGCATACTGCCGTGTAGTACTGAGTGGAGTACAGTACCTGTACTGCCGTGTAGTACCGAGTGGAGTACTGTGTGTATAGTGCCGTGTAGTACCGAGTGGAGTACAGTGCCTGTACTGCCGTATAGTACTGAATGGAGTAGAATGCCTGTACTGCCGTGTAGTACCGAGTGGAGTACAGTGCCTGTATTGCCGTGTAGTACCGAGTGGAGTACAGTGTGTATAGTGCCGTGTAGTACCGAGTGGAGTACTGTGTGCATACTGCCGTGTAGTACTGAGTGGAGTACAGTACCTGTACTGTCGTGTAGTACCGAGTGGAGTACTCTGTGTATAGTGCCGTGTAGTACCGAGTGGTGTACAGTGCCTGTACTGCCGTGTAGTCCCGAGTGGAGTACAGTACATGTACTGCCGTGTAGTAGTGAGTGGAGTACTGTGCCTGTACTGCCGTGTAGTACTGAGTGGAGTACTGTGTGTATAGTGCCGTGTAGTACCGGGTGGAGTACATTGGGTGTACTGCCGTGTAGTACTGAGTGGGGTACAGTGCCTGTACTGCCGTGTAGTACTTGTTGGAGTACAGTGCCTGTACTGCCATGTAGTACTGAGTGGAGTACAGTGCCTGTACTGCCGTGTAGTCCCGAGTGGAGTACTGTGTGTATAGTGCCGTGTAGTACCGAGTGGAGTACAGTGCCTGTACTGCGGTGTAGTACTGAGTGGAGTACAGTGCCTGTACTGCCGTGTAGGACTGAGTGGAGTACAGTGGCTGTATTGCCGTGTAGTCCCGAGTGGAGTACAGTGCCTGTACTGCCGTGTAGTACTGCGTGGAGTACAGTGCCTGTACTGCCGTGTAGTCCCGAATGGAGTACTGTGTGTATAGTGCTGTGTAGTACCGAATGGAGTACAGTGCCTGTTCTGCCGTGTAGTACTGAGTAGAGTACTGTGTGTATAGTGCCGTGTAGTACCGAGTGGAGTACAGTGCCTGTACTGCCGTGTAGTACTGAGTGGAGTACAGTGCCTGTAATGCCGTGTAGTCCCGAATGGAGTACTGTGTGCATAGTGCCGTGTAGTACCGAGTGGAGTACAGTGCCTGTACTGCCGTGTAGTACTGAGTGGAGTACAGTGCCTGTACTGCCGTGTAGTCCGGAGTGGAGTACAGTGCCTGTACTGCCGTGTAGTCCCGAGTGGAGTACTTTGTGTACAGTGCCGTGTAGTACCGAGTGGAGTACAGTGCCTGTACTGCCGTGTAGTACTAAGTGGAGTAAAGTGCCTGTACTGCCGTGTAGTCCCGAGTGGAGTACTGTGTGTATAGTGCAGTGTAGTACTGAGTGGTGTACTGTACCTGTACTGCCGTGTAGTACTGAGTGGAGTACAGTGCCTCTACTGCCGTGTAGTACTGAGTATAGTACAGTGCCTGTACTGCCGTGTAGTACCGAGTGGGGGACTGTGTGTATACTACCGTGTAGTACTGAGTGGAGTACAGTACCTGTACTGCCGAGTAGTCCCGAGTGGAGTACTGTGTGTATATTGCAGTGTAGTGCTGAGTGGAGTACAGTACCTGTACTGCCGTGTAGTACCGAGTGGGGGACTGTGTGCATACTGCCGTGTAGTTGCGAGTGGAGTACAGTGCCTGTACTGGCGTGTAGTACTGAGTGGAGTACAGTGCCTGTATTGCCGTGTAGTCCCGAGTGGAGTACAGTGCCTGTACTGCCGTGTAGTACCGAGTGGACTACTGTGTGTATAGTGCCGTGTAGTACCGAGTGGAGTAGAGTGCCTGTACTGCGTGTAGTACCGAGTGGAGTACTGTGTGTATAGTGCCGTGTAGTGCCGAGTGGTGTACAGTGCCTGTACTGCCGTGTAGGACTGAGTGGAGTACAGTGTGAATAGTGCCGTGTAGTACCGAGTGGAGTACAGTGCCTGTACTGCCGTGTAGTACCGAGTGGAGTACAGTGTGTATAGTGCCGTCTAGTACCGAGTGGAATACAGTGTGTATAGTGCCGTGTAGTACTGAGTGGAGTACAGTGCCTGTGCTGCCGTGTAGTACTGAGTGGGGTACAGTGCCTGTACTGCCGTGTAGTACCGAGTGGGGGAATGTGTGTATACTGCCGTGTAGTACTGAGTATAGTACAGTGCCTGTACTGCCGTGTAGTACTGAGAGGAATACTGTGTGCATACTGCCGTGTAGTACTGAGTGGAGTACAGTACCTGTACTGCCGTGTAGTACCGAGTGGGGGAATGTGTGTATACTGCCGTGTAGTACTGAGTGGAGTACAGTGCCTGTACTACCGTGTAGTACCGAGTGGGGGACTGTGTGTATACTGTCGTGTAGTACTGAGTGGAGTACTGTGTGTATAGTGCAGTGTAGTGCTGAGTGGAGTACAGTACCTGTACTGCCGTGTAGTACTGAGTATAGTACAGTGCCTGTACTGCCGTGTAGTACCGAGTGGGGGACTGTGTGTATACTGCCGTGTAGTACTGAGTGGAGTACAGTACCTGTACTGCCGAGTAGTCCCGAGTGGAGTACTGTGTGTATAGTGCAGTGTAGTGCTGAGTGGAGTACAGTACCTGTACTGCCGTGTAGTACCGAGTGGGGGACTGTGTGCATACTGCCGTGTAGTTCCGAGTGGAGTACAGTGCCTGTACTGCGTGTAGTACTGAGTGGAGTACACTGCCTGTATTGCCGTGTAGTCCCGAGTGGAGTACAGTGCCTGTACTGCCGCGTAGTAGTGAGTGGAGTACAGTGCCTCTACTGCCGTGTAGTACTGGGTGGAGTACAGTGCCTGTACTGCCGTGTAGTACCGAGTGGAGGACTGTGTTGATACTGCCGTGTAGTTCCGAGTGGACTGCAGTGCCTGTACTTCCGTGTAGTACCGAGTGGAATACTGTGTGTATAGTGCCGTGTAGTACCGAGGGGAGTACTGTGTGCATACTGCCGTGTAGTACTGAGTGGAGTACAGTGCCTGTACTGCCGTGTAGTACCGAGTGGTGTACTGTGTGTATAGTGCCGTGTAGTACCGAGTGTAGTACTGTGTGCATAGTGCCGTGTAGTACTGAGTGGAGTACAGTGCCTGTACTGCCGTGTAGTACCGAGTGGAGTACTGTGTGTATAGTGCCTTGTAGTACCGAGTGGAGTACAGTGCATGTAGTGTCGTGTATTATTGAGTGGAGTAGTGTTTGTATAGTGCGGTGTAATACCGAGTGGAGTACAGTGCATGAACTGCCGTGTAGTACCGAGTGGAGTACTGTGTGTATAGTGCCGTGTAGTACCGAGTGGAGTACAGTGCCTGTATTGCCGTGTAGTACCGAGTGGAGTACAGTGTGTATAGTGCCGTGTAGTACCGAGTGGAGTACTGTGTGCATACTGCCGTGTAGTACTGAGTGGAGTACAGTACCTGTACTGTCGTCTAGTACCGAGTGGAGTACTGTGTGTATAGTGCCGTGTAGTACCGAGTGGAGTACACTGCCTGTACTGCCGTGTAGTACTGTGCCTGAACTGCCGTGTAGTCCCGAGTGGAGTACAGTGCATGTACTGCCGTGTAGTAGTGAGTGGAGTACTCTGCCTGTACTGCCGTGTAGTACTGAGTGGAGTACTGTGTGTATAGTGCCGTGTAGTACCGGGTCGAGTACATTGGGTGTACTGCCGTGTAGTACTGAGTGGGTTACAGTGCCTGTACTGCCGTGTAGTACCGAGTGGAGTACTGTGTGTATAGTGCCGTGTAGAACCGAGTTTAGTACAGTGCCTGTACTGCCGTGTAGTCCCGAGTGGAGCACTGTGTGTATAGTGCCGTGTAGTACCGAGTGGAGTACAGTGTCTGTACTGCGGTGTAGTACTGAGTGGAGTCAGTGCCTGTACTGCCGTGTAGGACTGAGTGAAGTACAGTGACTGTATTGCCGTGTAGTACCGAGTGGGGGACTGTGTGTATACTGCCGTGTAGTACTGAGTGGAGTACAGTGTGTATAGTGCCGTCTAGTACCGAGTGGGGTTTGTGTGCATACTACCGTGTAGTACTGAGTGGAGTACAGTGCCTGTATTGCCATGTTGTCCCGAGTGGAGTACTGTGTGTATACTGCCGTGTAGTACCGAGTGGAGTACAGTGCCTGTACTGCCGTGTAGTACCGAGTGGAGTACTGTGTGTATAGTGCCGTGTAGAACCGAGTTTAGTACAGTGCCTGTACTGCCGTGTAGTCCCGAGTGGAGCACTGTGTGTATAGTGCCGTGTAGTACCGAGTGGAGTACAGTGTCTGTACTGCGGTGTAGTACTGAGTGGAGTCAGTGCCTGTACTGCCGTGTAGGACTGAGTGAAGTACAGTGACTGTATTGCCGTGTAGTACCGAGTGGGGGACTGTGTGTATACTGCCGTGTAGTACTGAGTGGAGTACAGTGTGTATAGTGCCGTCTAGTACCGAGTGGGGTTTGTGTGCATACTACCGTGTAGTACTGAGTGGAGTACAGTGCCTGTATTGCCATGTTGTCCCGAGTGGAGTACTGTGTGTATACTGCCGTGTAGTACCGAGTGGAGTACAGTGCCTGTACTGCCGTGTAGTACCGAGTGGAGTACTGTGTGTATAGTGCCGTGTAGAACCGAGTTTAGTACAGTGCCTGTACTGCCGTGTAGTCCCGAGTGGAGCACTGTGTGTATAGTGCCGTGTAGTACCGAGTGGAGTACAGTGTCTGTACTGCGGTGTAGTACTGAGTGGAGTCAGTGCCTGTACTGCCGTGTAGGACTGAGTGAAGTACAGTGACTGTATTGCCGTGTAGTACCGAGTGGGGGACTGTGTGTATACTGCCGTGTAGTACTGAGTGGAGTACAGTGTGTATAGTGCCGTCTAGTACCGAGTGGGGTTTGTGTGCATACTACCGTGTAGTACTGAGTGGAGTACAGTGCCTGTATTGCCATGTTGTCCCGAGTGGAGCACTGTGTGTATAGTGCCGTGTAGTACTGAGTGGAGTACTGTGTGCATACTGCCGTGTAGTACTGAGTGGTGTACAGTGCCTGTACTGCCGTGTAGTACCGAGTGGAGTACTGTGTGCATACTGCCGTGTAGTACTTAGTTGAGTACAGTGCCTGTACAGCCGTGTAGTACTCAGTGGGGTACAGTGCCTGTACTGCCGTGTAATACCGAGTGGGGGACTGTGTGTATACTGCCGTGTAGTACTGAGTATAGTACAGTGCCTGTACTGCCGTGTAGTACTGAGTGGAGTACTGTGTGCATCCTGCCGTGTAGTTCTGAGTGGTGTACAGTGCCTGTACTGCCGTGTAGTACCGAGTGGAGTACTGTGTGCATACTGCCGTGTAGTACTGAGTGGAGTACAGTGCCTGTACTGCCGTGTAGTACCGAGTGGAGTACTGTGTGTAAGGTGCCGTGTAGTACCGAGTGGAGTACATTGCCTGTACTGCCGTGTAGTACTGAGTGGAGTACAGTGCCTGTACTGCCGTGTAGTACTGAGTGGAGTACAGTGCCTGTACTGCCGTGTGTTACTGAGTGGAGTACAGTGCCTGTACTGCCGTGTAGTCCCGAATGGAGTACTGTGTGTATAGTGCCGCGTAGTACGGAGTGGAGTACAGTGCCTGTACTGCCGTGTAGTACTGAGTGGAGTACAGTGCCTGTACTAACGTGTAGTCCCGAGTGGAGTACTGTGTGTTTAGTGCAGTGTAGTACTGAGTGTTGTACAATGGCTGTAATGCCGTGTAGTACTGAGTGGAGTACAGTGCCTGTACTCCCGTGTAGTCCCGAGTGGAGTACAGTGTGTATAGTGCCGTGTAGTACTGAGTGGAGTACAGTGCCTGTACTGCCGTGTAGTCCGGAGTGGAGTACAGTGCCTGTACTGCCGTGTAGTCCTGAGTGGAGTACTGTGTGTATAGTGCCGTGTAGTACCGAGGGGAGTACAGTGCCTGTACTGCCGTGTAGTATTAAGTGGAGTACAGTGGCTGTACTGCCGTGTAGTCCCGAGTGTAGTACTGTGTGTATAATGCAGTGTAGTGCTGAGTGGTGTACAGTGCTTGTACTGCCGATAGTACTCAGTGGAGTACAGTGCCTGTACTGCCGTGTAGTACTGAGTGGGTACAGTGCCTGTACTGCCGTGTAGTACCGAGTGGAGTACTGTGTGTATACTGCCGTGTAGTACTGAGTGGACTACAGTACCTGTACTGCCGTGTAGTACCGAGTGGGGGACTGTGTGTATACTGCCGTGTAGTACGGAGTGGAGTACAGTGCCTGTACTGCCGAGTAGTCCCGAGTGGAGTACTGTGTGTATAGTGCAGTGTAGTGCTGAGTGGAGTACAGTACCTGTACTGCCGTGTAGTACCGAGTGGGGAACTGTGTGTATACTGCCGTGTAGTACTGAATGGAGTACAGTGCCTGTACTGCCGTGTAGTACCGAGTGGGGACTGTGTGTATATTGCCGTGTAGTACTGAGTGGAGTACAGTGCCTGTACTGCCGTGTAGTACTGAGTGGAATACAGTGCCTGTACTGGAGTGTATTACCTAGTGGAGTACAGTGTGTATAGTGCCGTCTAGTACAGAGTGGAGTACAGTGCATGTACTGCCGTGTAGTACCGAGTGGAGTACTGTGTGTATAGTGCGGTGTAGTACCGAGTGGAGTACATTGCATGTACTGCCGTGTAGTCCCGAGTGGAGTACTGTGTGTATAGTGCCGTGTGGTACCGAGTGGAGTACAGTGCCTGTATTGCCGTGTAGTACCGAGTGGAGTACTGTGTGTATAGTGCCGTGTAGTACCGAGTGGAGTGCTGTGTGCATACTGCCGTGTAGTACAGAGTGGAGTACAGTACCTGTACTGCCGTGTAGTACTGAGTGGAGTACTGTGTGTATAGTGCCGTGTAGTACCGACTGGAGTACCGTGCCTGTACTGCCGTGTAGTACTGAGTGGAGTACAGTGCCTGTACTGCCGTGTAGTTCTGAGTGGAGTACAGAGCCTGTACTGCCGTGTAGTCCCGACAGGAGTACAGTGCCTGTACTGCCGTGTAGTACAGAGTGGAGTACTGTGTGTATAGTGCCGTGTAGTACCGAGTGGAGTAAAGTGCCTGTACTGCCGTGTAGTACTGAGTGGAGTACAGTGCCTGTACTGCCGTGTAGTACTGAGTGGAGTACAGTGCCTGTACTGCCGTGTAGTACTGAGTGGAGTACAGTGCCTGTACTGCCGTGTAGTACTGAGTGGAGAACTGTGTGTATAGTGCCGTGTAGTACCGAGTGGAGTACCGTGCCTGTACTGCCGTGCAGTACCGAGTGGAGTACCGTGCCTGTACTGCCGTGTAGTCCCGAGTGGAGTACAGTGCCTGTACTGCCGTGTAGTACTGAGTGGAGTACTGTGTGTATAGTGCCGTGTAGTACCGAGTGGAGTACATTGCCTGTACTGCCGTGTAGTACTGAGTGGAGTACAGTGCCTGTACTGCCGTGTATTACTGAGTGGAGTACAGTGCCTGTACTGCCGTGTAGTCCCGAATGGAGTACTGTGTGTATAGTGCCGCGTAGTACGGAGTGGAGTACAGTGCCTGTACTGCCGTGTAGTACTGAGTGGAGTACAGTGCCTGTACTAACGTGTAGTCCCGAGTGGAGTACTGTGTGTTTAGTGCAGTGTAGTACTGAGTGGTGTACAATGGCTGTAATGCCGTGTAGTACTGAGTGGAGTACAGTGCCTGCACTCCCGTGTAGTCCCGAGTGGAGTACAGTGTGTATAGTGCCGTGTAGTACTGAGTGGAGTACAGTGCCTGTACTGCCGTGTAGTCCGGAGTGGAGTACAGTGCCTGTACTGCCGTGTAGTCCTGAGTGGAGTACTGTGTGTATAGTGCCGTGTAGTACCGAGGGGAGTACAGTGCCTGTACTGCCGTGTAGTACTAAGTGGAGTACAGTGGCTGTACTGCCGTGTAGTCCCGAGTGTAGTACTGTGTGTATAATGCAGTGTAGTGCTGAGTGGTGTACAGTGCTTGTACTGCCGATAGTACTCAGTGGAGTACAGTGCCTGTACTGCCGTGTAGTACTGAGTGGGTACAGTGCCTGTACTGCCGTGTAGTACCGAGTGGAGTACTGTGTGTATACTGCCGTGTAGTACTGAGTGGACTACAGTACCTGTACTGCCGTGTAGTACCGAGTGGGGGACTGTGTGTATACTGCCGTGTAGTACGGAGTGGAGTACAGTGCCTGTACTGCCGAGTAGTCCCGAGTGGAGTACTGTGTGTATAGTGCAGTGTAGTGCTGAGTGGAGTACAGTACCTGTACTGCCGTGTAGTACCGAGTGGGGAACTGTGTGTATACTGCCGTGTAGTACTGAATGGAGTACAGTGCCTGTACTGCCGTGTAGTACCGAGTGGGGGACTGTGTGTATATTGCCGTGTAGTACTGAGTGGAGTACAGTGCCTGTACTGCCGTGTAGTACCGAGTGGATTAGTGTGTGTATAGTGCCGTGTAGTACCGAGTGGAGTACAGTGCCTGTACTGCCGTGTAGTACTGAGTGGTGTACAGTGTGTATAGTGCCGTGTAGTACCGAGTGGAGTACAGTGTGTATAGTGCCGTGTAGTACTGAGTGGAGTACAGTGCAAGTACTGCCGTGTAGTACTGAGTGGAGTACAGTGCATGTACTCCCGTGTAGTACCGAGTGGGGTACAGTGCCTGTACTGCCGTGTAGTACTGAGTGGAGTACATTGCCTGTACTGCCGTGTAGTACTGAGTGGAATACAGTGCCTGTACTGGAGTGTATTACCTAGTGGAGTACAGTATGTATAGTGCCGTCTAGTACAGAGTGGAGTACAGTGTGTATAGTGCCGTGTAGTACTGAGTGGAGTACAGTGCCTGTACTGCCGTGTAGTACCGAGTGGAGTATAGTGCCTGTACTGCCGTGTAGTACTGAGTGGAATACAGTGCTGTACTGCCGTGTAGTACCGAGTGCAGTACAGTGTGCATAGTGCCGTGTAGTACTGAGTGGAGTACAGTGCCTGTACTGCCGTGTAGTACTGAGTGGGTACAGTGCCTGTACTGCCGTGTAGTACCGAGTGGGGGACTGTGTGTATACTGCCGTGTACTAGTGAGTGGAGTACAGTGCCTGTACTGCCGTGTAGTACCGCGTGGGGGACTGTGTGTATACTGCCGTGTAGTACTGTGTGGAGTACAGTGTGTATAGTGCAGTGTAGTGCTGAGTGGAGTACAGTACCTGTAGTGCCCTGTAGTACTGAGTATAGTACAGTGCCTGTACTGCCGTGTAGTACCGAGTGAGGGACTGTGTGTATACAGCCGTGTAGTACTGAGTGGAGTACAGTGCCTGTACTGCCGTGTAGTCCCGAGTGGGGGACTGTGCGTATACTGCCGTGTAGTACAGAGTGGAGTACAGTGCCTGTACTGCCGTGTAGTCCCGAGTGGAGTGCTGTGTGCATACTGCCGTGTAGTACTGAGTGGAGTACATTCCCTGTACTGCCGAGTAGTCCCGAGTGGAGTACAGTGTGTATAGTGCAGTGTAGTACTGAGTTGAGTACTGTGTGTGTAGTGCAGTGTAGTACTGAGTGGAGTACAGTGCCTGTACTGCCGTGTAGTACCGAGTGGGGGACTGTGTGTATACTGCCGTGTAGTACTGAGTGGAGTACAGTGTGTATAGTGCCGTCTAGTACCGAGTGGGGTTTGTGTGCATACTACCGTGTAGTACTGAGTGGAGTACAGTGCCTGTATTGCCATGTTGTCCCGAGTGGAGTACTGTGTGTATACTGTCGTGTAGTACCGAGTGGAGTACAGTGCCTGTACTGCCATGTAGTGCCGAGTGGAGTACTGTGTATATACTGCCGTGTACTACTGAGTGGAGTACAGTGCCTGTACTGCCGTGTAGTACTGGGTGGAGTACAGTGCCTGTACTGCCGTGTAGTTCCCAGTGGAATACAGTTTGTGTAGTGCACTGTAGTACTGAGTGGAGTACAGTGCATGTACTGCCGTGTAGTACCGATTGGAGTACTGTGTGTATAGTGCAGTGTAGTACTGAGTGGAGTACTGTGTGTATAGTGCCGTGTAGTACTGAGTGGAGTACAGTACCTGTACTGCCGTGTAGTACCGAGTGGAGTACTGTGAGTATAGTGCCGTGTAGTACACAGTAGAGTACAGTGCCTGTACTGCCGTGTAGTACTGAGTGGAGTACAGTGCCTGTAATGCCGTGTAGTACCGAGTGGAGTACTGTGTGTATAGTGCCGTGTAGTACTGAGTGGAGTACATTGCCTGTACTGCCGTGCAGTCCCGAGTGGAGTACTGTGTGTATAGTGCTGTGTAGTACTGAGTGGAGTGCAGTGCCTGTACTGCCGTGTAGTACCGAGTGGAGTACAGTGCCTGTACTGCCGTGTAGTACCGAGTGGAGTACTGTGTGCATACTGCCGTGTAGTACTGTGTGGAGTATAGTGCCTGTACTGCCGTGTAGTACCGAGTGGAGTACTGTTTGTATAGTGCCGTGTAGTACCGAGTGGAGTACACTGCATGTACTGCCGTGTAGTACCGAGTGGAGTACTGTGTGTATCGTGCGGTGTAGTACCGAGTGGAGTACATTGCATGTACTGCGGTGTAGTACCGAGTGGAGTACTGTGTGTACAGTGCCGTGTAGTACCGAGTCTAGTACAGTGAATGTATTGCCGTGTAGTACCGAGTGGAGTACTGTGTGTATAGTGCCGTGTAGTACCGAGTGGAGTACTGTGTGCATACTGCCGTGTAGTAATGAGTGGAGTACAGTACCTGTTCTGCCGTGTAGTTCCGAGTGGAGTACTGTGTGTATAGTGCCGTGTAGTACCGAGTGGAGTACAGTGCCTGTACTGGCGTGTAGTACTGAGTGGAGTCAGTGCCTGTAATACCGTGTAGTACCGAGTGGAGTACTGTGTGTATAGTGCCGTGTAGTAACGAGTGGAGTACAGTGCCTGTACTGCCGTGTAGTACTGAGTGGAGTACAGTTCCTGTAATGCCGTGTAGTCCCGAGTGGAGTACAGTGCCTGTACTGCCGTGTAGTACTGATTGGAGTACAGTGCCTGTACTGCCGTGTAGTACCGAGTGGAGTACAGTGCTTGTACTGCCGTGTAGTACTGAGTGGAGTACAGTGCCTGTACTGCCGTGTAGTGGCCAGTGGAGTACTGTGTGTATAGTGCAGTGAAGTACTGAGTGGAGTACAGTGCATGTACTGCCGTGTAGGCCCGAGTGGAGTACTCTGTGTATAGTGCAGTGTAGTACTGAGTGGAGTACAGTGCTTGTGCTGCCGTGTAGTACCGAGTGGAGTACAGTGCCTGTACTGCCGTGTAGTCCCGAGTGGAGTATTGTGTGCATACTGCCGTGTGGTACTGAGTGGAGTACAGTGCCTGTACTGCCGTGTAGTCCCAGGTGGAGTACTGTGTGCATACTGCCGTGTAGTACTGAGTGGAGTGCAGTGCCTGTACTGCCGTGTAGTCCCGAGTGGGGTACTGTGTGTATAGTGCAGTGTAGTACTGAGTGGAGTACTGTGTGTATAGTGCAGTGTAGTACTGAGTGGAGTACTGTGTGTATAGTGCCGTGTAGTACTGAGTGGAGTACAGTGCCTGTACTGCCGTGTAGTCCCAGGTGGAGTACTGTGTGCATACTGCCGTGTAGTACTGAGTGGAGTGCAGTGCCTGTACTGCCGTGTAGTACCGAGCGGAGTACAGTGCCTGTACAGCCGTGTAGTACTGAGTGGAGTACATTGCCTGTACTGCCGTGCAGTCCCGAGTGGAGTACTCTGTGTATAGTGCAGTGTAGTACTGAGTGGAGTACTGTGTGTATAGTGCCGTGTAGTACTGAGTGGAGTACAGTGCCTGTACTGCCCTGTAGTACGGAGTGGAGTACTGTGTGCATACTGCCGTGTAGTACTGAGTGGAGTACAGTGCCTGTACTGCCGTGTAGTACTGGGTGGAGTACAGTGCCTGTACTGCCGTGTAGTCCCCAGTGGAATACAGTTTGTGTAGTGCAGTGTAGTACTGAGTGGAGTACAGTGCATGTACTGCCGTGTAGTACCGAGTGGAGTACTGTGTGTATAGTGCAGTGTAGTACTGAGTGGAGTACTGTGTGTATAGTGCCGTGTAGTACTGAGTGGAGTACAGTACCTGTACTGCCGTGTAGTACCGAGTGGAGTACTGTGAGTATAGTGCCGTGTAGTACACAGTGGAGTACAGTGCCTGTACTGCCGTGTAGTACTGAGTGGAGTACAGTGCCTGTAATGCCGTGTAGTACCGAGTGGAGTACTGTGTGTATAGTGCCGTGTAGTACTGAGTGGAGTACATTGCCTGTACTGCCGTGCAGTCCCGAGTGGAGTACTGTGTGTATAGTGCCGTGTAGTACTGAGTGGAGTGCAGTGCCTGTACTGCCGTGTAGTACCGAGTGGAGTACAGTGCCTGTACTGCCGTGTAGTACCGAGTGGAGTACTGTGTGCATACTGCCGTGTAGTACTGTGTGGAGTATAGTGCCTGTACTGCCGTGTAGTACCGAGTGGAGTACTGTTTGTATAGTGGCGTGTAGTACCGAGTGGAGTACACTGCATGTACTGCCGTGTAGTACCGAGTGGAGTACTGTGTGTATCGTGCGGTGTAGTACCGAGTGGAGTACATTGTATGTACTGCGGTGTAGTACCGAGTGGAGTACTCTGTGTACAGTGCCGTGTAGTACCGAGTGGAGTACAGTGAATGTATTGCCGTGTAGTACCGAGTGGAGTACTGTGTGTATAGTGCCGTGTAGTACCGAGTGGAGTACTGTGTGCATACTGCCGTGTAGTAATGAGTGGAGTACAATACCTGTACTGCCGTGTAGAACCTAGTGGAGTACTGTGTGTATAGTGCCGTGGAGTACCGAGTGGAGTACAGTGCCTGTACTGCCGTGTAGTACTGAGTGGTGTACGGTTCCTGTACTGCCGTGTAGTCCCGAGTGGAGTACAGCGCCTGTACTGCCGTGTAGTAGTGAGTGGAGTACTGTGCCTGTACTGCCGTGTGGTACTGAGTGGAGTACTGTGTGTATAGTGCCGTGTAGTACCGCGTGGAGTACAGTGGGTGTAGTGCCGTGTAGTACTGAGTGGAGTAGAGTGCCTGTACTGCCGTGTAGTCCCGAGTGGAGTACATTGCCTGTACTGCCGTGTAGTACTGAGTGGAGTACTGTGTGTATAGTGCCGTGTAGTACCGAGTGGAGTACATTGCCTGTATTGCCGTGTAGTACTGAGTGGAGTACAGTGCCTGTACTGCCGTGTAGTACTGAGTGGAGTACAGTGCCTGTACTGCCGTGTAGTCCCGAGTGGAATACAGTGCCTGTACTGCCGTGTAGTACTGAGTGGAGTACTGTGTGTATGGTGCCGTGTAGTACCGAGTGGAATACAGTGCCTGCAGTGCCGTGTAGTACAGAGTGGAGTACAGTGCCTGTACTGCCGTGTAGTAATGAGTGGAGTACAGTGCCTGTATTGCCGTGTAGTCCCGAATGTAGTACTGTGTGTATAGTGTTGTGTATTACCGAGTGGAGTACAGTGCCTGTCCTGCCGTGTTGTACCGAGTGGAGTACAGTGTATAGTGCCGTATAGTACACAGTGGAGTACAGTGCCTGTACTGCCGTGTAGTACTGAGTGAAGTACAGTTCCTGTAACGCCGTGTAGTACCGAGTGGGGAACTGTGTGTAAACTGCCGTGTAGTACTGAGTGGAGTACAGTGCCTGTACTGCCGTGTAGTACCGAGTTGTGGACTGTGTGTATATTGCCGTGTAGTACTGCGTGAAGTACAGTGCCTGTACTGCCGTGTAGTGCCGAGTGGAGTACTGTGTGTATAGTGCAGTGTAGTACTGAGTGGAGTACAGTGCATGTACTGCCGTGTAGTGCCGAGTGGAGTACTGTATGTATAGTGCAGTGTAGTGCTGAGTGGAGTACAGTACCGAGCCTGTACTGCCGTGTAGTCCCGAGTGGAGTACAGTGCCTGTACTGCCGTGTAGTACTGATTGGAGTAATAGTGCCTGTACTGCCTTGTAGTACCGAGTGGAGTACAGTGCTTGTACTGCGTGTAGTACTGCGTGAAGTACAGTGCCTGTACTGCCGTGTAGTACTGATTGGAGTAATAGTGCCTGTACTGCCGTGTAGTCCCGAGTGGAGTACTGTGTGCATACTGCCGTGTAGTACTGAGTGGAGTACAGTGCCTGTAATGGCGTGTAGTACCGAGTGGAGTACAGTGCCTGTACTGCCGTGTAGTACTGAGTGGAGTACAGTGCCTGTACTGCCGTGTAGTCCCGAGTGGAGTACTGTGTGTATAGTGCAGTGTAGTACTGAGTGGAGTACTGTGTGTATAGTGCCGTGTAGTACTGAGTGGAGTACAGTGCCTGTACTGCCCTGTAGTACCGAGTGGAGTACTGTGTGCATACTGCCGTGTAGTACTGAGTGGAGTACAGTGCCTGTACTGCCGTGTAGTACTGAGTGGAGTACTGTGCCTGTAATGCCGTGTAGTACCGAGTGGAGTACAGTGCCTGTACTGCCGTGTAGTACTGAGTGGAGTACAGTGCCTGTAATGCCGTGTATACCGAGTGGAGTACTGTGTGTATAGTGCCGTGTAGTACTGAGTGGAGTGCAGTGCCTGTACTGCCGTGTAGTACCGAGTGCAGTACAGTGCCTGTACTGTCGTGTAGTACCGTGCAGAGTACTGTGTGCATACTGCCGTGTAGTACTGTGTGGAGTAATGGTGCCTGTACTGCCTTGTAGTACCGAGTGGAGTACAGTGCTTGTACTGCGTGTAGTACTGCGTGAAGTACAGTGCCTGTACTGCCGTGTAGTGCCGAGTGGAGTACTGTGTGTATAGTGCAGTGTAGTACTGAGTGGAGTACAGTGCATGTACTGCCGTGTAGTGCCGAGTGGAGTACTGTATGTATAGTGCAGTGTAGTACTGAGTGGAGTACATTTCCTGTACTGCCGTGTAGTACCGAGTGGAGTACAGTGTGCATACTGCCGTGTATTACTGAGTGGAGTGAAGTGCCTGTACTGCCGTGTAGTAGCGAGTGGGGGACTGTTTGTGTACTGCCGTGTAGTACTGAGTAGAGTACAGTGCCTGTTCTGCCGTGTAGTTCCGAGTGGAGTACTGTGTGTATAGTGCCGTGTAGTACCGAGTGGAGTACAGTGCCTGTACCGCCGTGTAGTACTGAGTGGAGTACAGTGCCTGTAATGCCGTGTAGTACCGAGTGGAGTACTGTGTGTATAGTGCCGTGTAGTAACGAGTGGAGTACAGTGCCTGTACTGCCGTGTAGCCCCGAGTGGTGTACAGTGCCTGTACTGCCGTGTACTACTGATTGGAGTACAGTGCGTGTACTGCCGTGTAGTACCGAGTGGAGTACAGTGTTTGTACTGCCGTGTAGTACTGAGTGGAGTACAGTGCCTCTACTGCCGTGTAGTGGCCAGTGGAGTACTGTGTGTATAGTGCAGTGAAGTACTGAGTGGAGTACAGTGCATGTACTGCCGTGTAGGCCCGAGTGGAGTACTCTGTGTATAGTGCAGTGTAGTACTGAGTGGAGTACAGTGCCTGTGCTGCCGTGTAGTACCGAGTGGAGTACAGTGCCTGTACTGCCGTGTAGTCCCGAG
Organism: Anabrus simplex; assembly: GCF_040414725.1. Taxonomy (NCBI): domain Eukaryota; kingdom Metazoa; phylum Arthropoda; class Insecta; order Orthoptera; family Tettigoniidae; genus Anabrus; species Anabrus simplex. The sequence goes on from NC_090271.1 coordinate 736,681, forward strand.
TGGAGTACTGTGTGCATACTGCCGTGTAGTACTGAGTGGAGTACAGTGCCTGTAATGCCGTGTAGTACCGAGTGGAGTACAGTGCCTGTACTGCCGTGTAGTACTGAGTGGAGTACAGTGCCTGTAGTTCCGTGTAGTCCCGAGTGGAGTACTGTGTGTATAGTGCAGTGTAGTACTGAGTGGAGTACTGTGTGTATAGTGCAGTGTAGTACTGAGTGGAGTACTGTGTGTATAATGCCGTGTAGTACTGAGTGGAGTACAGTGCCTGTACTGCCATGTAGTCCCAGGTGGATTACTGTGTGCATACTGCCGTGTAGTACTGAGTGGAGTACAGTGCCTGTACTGCCGTGTAGTACCTAGTGGAGTACATTGCCTGTACTGCCGTGCAGTCCAGAGTGGAGTACTGTGTGTATAGTGCAGTGTAGTACTGAGTGGAGTACTGTGTGTATAGTGCCGTGTAGTACTGAGTGGAGTACAGTGCATGTACTGCCGCGTAGTACCGAGTGGAGTACTGTGTGCATACTGCCGTGTAGTACTGAGTGGAGTAGAGTGCCTGTACTGCCGTGTAGTACTGGGTGGAGTACAGTGCCTGTACTGCCGTGTAGTCCCCAGTGGAATACAGTTTGTATAGTGCAGTGTAGTACTGAGTGGAGTACAGTGCATGTACTGCCGTGTAGTACCGAGTTGAGTACTGTGTGTATAGTGCAGTGTAGTACTGAGTGGAGTACTGTGTGTATAGTGCCGTGTAGTACTGAGTGGAGTACAGTACCTGTACTGCCGTGTAGTACCGAGTGGAGTACTGTGAGTATAGTGCCGTGTAGTACACAGTGGAGTACAGTGCCTGTACTGCCGTGTAGTACTGAGTGGAGTACAGTGCCTGTAATGCCGTGTAGTACCGAGTGGAGTACTGTGTGTATAGTGCCGTGTAGTACTGAGTGGAGTACATTGCCTGTACTGCCGTGCAGTCCCGAGTGGAGTACTGTGTGTATAGTGCCGTGTAGTACTGAGTGGAGTACAGTGCCTGTACTGCCGTGTAGTACTGAGTGGGTACAGTGCCTGTACTGCCGTGTAGTACCGAGTGGAGTACTGTGTGTATACTGCCGTGTAGTACTGAGTGGAGTACAGTACCTGTACTGCCGTGTAGTACCGAGTTTGGGACTGTGTGTATACTGCCGTGTAGTACTGAGTGGAGTACAATGCCTGGACTGCCGTGCAGTCCCGAGTGGAGTACTGTGTGTATAGTGCAGTGTAGTACTGAGTGGCGTACTGTGTGTATAGTGCAGTGTAGTACTGAGTGGAGTACTGTGTGTATAGTGCCGTGTAGTACTGTGTGGAGTACAGTGCCTGTACTGCCGTGTAGTCCCAGGTGGAGTACTGTGTGCATACTGCCGTGTAGTACTGAGTGGAGTACAGTGCCTGTACTGCCGTGTAGTACCAAGTGGAGTACAGTGCCTGTATTGCCGTGTAGTACCGAGTGGAGTACATTGCCTGTACTGCCGTGCAATCCCGAGTGGAGTACTGTGTGTATAGTGCAGTGTAGTACTGAGTGGAGTACTGTGTGTATAGTGCCGTGTAGTACTGAGTGGAGTACAGTGGCTGTACTGCCGTGTAGTACCGAGTGGAGTACTGTGTGCATACTGCCGTGTAGTACTGAGTGGAGTACAGTGCCTGTACTGCCGTGTAGTACTGGGTGGAGTACAGTGCCTGTACTGCCGTGTAGTCCCCAGTGGAATACAGTTTGTGTAGTGCAGTGTAGTACTGAGTGGAGTACAGTGCATGTACTGCCGTGTAGTACCGAGTGGAGTACTGTGTGTATAGTGCAGTGTAGTACTGAGTGGAGTACTGTGTGTATAGTGCCGTGTAGTACTGAGTGGAGTACAGTGCCTGTACTGCCGTGTAGTACCGAGTGGAGTACTGTGAGGATAGTGCCGTGTAGTACCGAGTGGAGTACAGTGCTTGTACTGCCGTGTAGTACTGAGTGGAGTACAGTGCCTGTACTGCCGTGTAGTGGCCAGTGGAGTACTGTGTGTATAGTGCAGTGAAGTACTGAGTGGAGTACAGTGCATGTACTGCCGTGTAGGCCCGAGTGGAGTACTCTGTGTATACTGCAGTGTAGTACTGAGTGGAGTACAGTGCCTGTGCTGCCGTGTAGTACCGAGTGGAGTACAGTGCCTGTACTGCCGTGTAGTCCCGAGTGGAGTATTGTGTGCATACTGCCGTGTAGTACTGAGTGGAGTACAGTGTCTGTAATGCCGTGTAGTACCGAGTGGAGTACTGTGCCTGTACTGCCGTGTAGTACTGAGTGGAGTACAGTGCCTGCACTGCCGTGTAGTCCCGAGTGGAGTACTGTGTGTATAGTGCAGTGTAGTACTGAGTGGAGGACTGTGTGTATAGTGCAGTGTAGTACTGAGTGGAGTACTGTGTGTATAGTGCCGTGTAGTACTGAGTGGAGTACAGTGCCTGTACTGCCGTGTAGTCCCAGGTGGAGTACTGTGTGCATACTACCGTGTAGTACTGAGTGGAGTACAGTGCCTGTACTGCCGTGTAGTACCGAGTGGAGTACAGTGCCTGTACTGCCGTTTAGTACTCAGTGGAGTACATTGCCTGTACTGCCGTGCAGTCCCGAGTGGAGTACTGTGTGTATAGTGCCGTGTAGTACTGAGTGGAGTACTGTGTGTATAGTGCCGTGTAGTACTGAGTGGAGTACAGTGCCTGTACTGCCGTGTAGTACCGAGTGGAGTACTGTGTGCATACTGCCGTGTAGTACTGAGTGGAGTACAGTGCCTGTACTGCCGTGTAGTACTGGGTGGATTACAGTGCCTGTACTGCCGTGTAGTCCCCAGTGGAATACAGTTTGTGTAGTGCAGTGTGGAGTACAGTGCATATACTGCCGTGTAGTACCGAGTGGAGTACTGTGTGTATAGTGCAGTGTAGTACTGAGTGGAGTACTGTGTGTATAGTGCCGTGTAGTACTGAGTGGAGTACAGTACATGTACTGCCGTGTAGTACCGAGTGGAGTACTGTGAGTATAGTGCCCTGTAGTACACAGTGGAGTACAGTGCCTGTACTGCCGTGTAGTACTGAGTGGAGTACAGTGCCTGTAATGCCGTGTAGTACCGAGTGGAGTACTGTGTGTATAGTGCCGTGTAGTACTGAGTGGAGTTCATTGCCTGTACTGCCGTGCAGTCCCGAGTGGAGTACTGTGTGTATAGTGCCGTGTAGTACTGAGTGGAGTGCAGTGCCTGTACTGCCGTGTAGTACTGAGTGCAGTACAGTGCCTGTACTGTCGTGTAGTACCGAGTAGAGTACTGTGTGCATACTGCCGTGTAGTACTGTGTGGAGTATAGTGCCTGTAATGCCGTGTAGTACCGAGTGGAGTACTGTGTGTATAGTGCGTGTAGTACTGAGTGGAGTACATTGCATGTACTGCGGTGTAGTACCGAGTGGAGTACTGTGTGTACAGTGCCGTGTAGTACCGAGTGGAGTACAGAGCCTGTATTGCCGTGTAGTACCGAGTGGAGTACTGTGTATATAGTGCCGTGTAGTACCGAGTGGAGTACTGTGTGCATACTGCCGTGTAGTAATGAGTGGAGTACAGTACCTGTTCTGCCGTGTAGTTCCGAGTGGAGTACTGTGTGTATAGTGCCGTGTAGTACCGAGTGGAGTACAGTGCCTGTACTGCCGTGTAGTACTGAGTGGAGTACAGTGCCTGTAATGCCGTGTAGTACCGAGTGGAGTACTGTGTGTATAGTGCCGTGTAGTAACGAGTGGAGTACAGTGCCTGTACTGCCGTGTAGTACTGAGTGGAGTACAGTTCCTGTAATGCCGTGTAGTCCCGAGTGGAGTACAGTGCCTGTACTGCCGTGTAGTACTGATTGGAGTACAGTGCCTGTACTGCCGTGTAGTACCGAGTGGAGTACAGTGCTTGTACTGCCGTGTAGTACTGAGTGGAGTACAGTGCCTGTACTGCCGTGTAGTGGCCAGTGGAGTACTGTGTGTATAGTGCAGTGAAGTACTGAGTGGAGTACAGTGCATGTACTGCCGTGTAGGCCCGAGTGGAGTACTCTGTGTATAGTGCAGTGTAGTACTGAGTGGAGTACAGTGCTTGTGCTGCCGTGTAGTACCGAGTGGAGTACAGTGCCTGTACTGCCGTGTAGTACTGAGTGGAGTACAGTGCCTGTACTGCCGTGTAGTCCCGAGTGGGGTACTGTGTGTATAGTGCAGTGTAGTACTGAGTGGAGTCTGTGTGTATAGTGCAGTGTAGTACTGAGTGGAGTACTGTGCCTGTACTGCCGTGTAGTACTGACTGGAGTACAGTGCATGCACTGCCGTGTAGGCCCGAGTGGAGTACTCTGTGTATAGTGCAGTGTAGTACTGAGTGGAGTACAGTGCCTGTGCTGCCGTGTAGTACCGAGTGGAGTACAGTGCCTGTACTGCCGTGTAGTACTGAGTGGAGTACAGTGCCTGTACTGCCGTGTAGTCCCGAGTGGAGTACTGTGTGTATAGTGCAGTGTAGTACTGAGTGGAGTACTGTGTGTATAGTGCAGTGTAGTACTGAGTGGAGTACTGTGTGTATAATGCCGTGTAGTACTGAGTGGAGTACAGTGCCTGTACTGCCGTGTAGCCCAGGTGGAGTACTGTGTGCATACTGCCGTGTAGTACTGAGTGGAGTACAATGCCTGTACTGCCGTGTAGTACCGAGTGGAGTACATTGCCTGTACTGCCGTGTAGTACTGAGTGGAGTACATTGCCTGTACTGCCGTGCAGTCCCGAGTGGAGTACTGTGTGTATAGTGCAGTGTAGTACTGAGTGGAGTACTGTGTGTATAGTGCCGTGTAGTACTGAGTGGAGTACAGTGCCTGTACTGCCCTGTAGTACCGAGTGGAGTACTGTGTGCATACTGCCGTGTAGTACTGAGTGGAGTACAGTGCCTGTACTGCCGTGTAGTACTGGGTGGAGTACAGTGCCTGTACTGCCGTGTAGTCCCCAGTGGAATACAGTTTGTGTAGTGCAGTGTAGTACTGAGTGGAGTACAGTGCATGTACTGCCGTGTAGTACCGAGTGGAGTACTGTGTGTATAGTGCAGTGTAGTACTGAGTGGAGTACTGTGTGTATAGTGCCGTGTAGTACTGAGTGGAGTACAGTACCTGTACTGCCGTGTAGTACCGAGTGGAGTACTGTGAGTATAGTGCCGTGTAGTACACAGTGGAGTACAGTGCCTGTACTGCCGTGTAGTACTGAGTGGAGTACAGTGCCTGTAATGCCGTGTAGTACCGAGTGGAGTACTGTGTGTATAGTGCCGTGTAGTACTGAGTGGAGTACATTGCCTGTACTGCCGTGCAGTCCCGAGTGGAGTACTGTGTGTATAGTGCCGTGTAGTACTGAGTGGAGTGCAGTGCCTGTACTGCCGTGTAGTACCGAGTGGAGTACAGTGCCTGTACTGCCGTGTAGTACCGAGTGGAGTACTGTGTGCATACTGCCGTGTAGTATTGTGTGGAGTATAGTGCCTGTACTGCCGTGTAGTGAGGAGTGGAGTACTGTGTGTATAGTGCAGAGTAGTAATGAGTGGAGTACAGTGCATGTACTGCCGTGTAGTGCCGAGTGGAGTACTGTATGTATAATGCAGTGTAGTACTGAGTGGAGTACATTTCCTGTACTGCCGTGTAGTACCGAGTGGAGTACAGTGTGCATACTGCCGTGTATTACTGAGTGGAGTGTAGTGCCTGTACTGCCGTGTAGTAGCGAGTGGGGGACTGATTGTGTACTGCCGTGTAGTACTGAGTAGAGTACAGTGCCTGTTCTGCCGTGTAGTTCCGAGTGGAGTACTGTGTGTATAGTGCCGTGTAGTACCGAGTGGAGTACAGTGCCTGTACTGCCGTGTAGTACTGAGTGGAGTACAGTGCCTGTAATGCCGTGTAGTACCGAGTGGAGTACTGTGTGTATAGTGCCGTGTAGTAGCGAGTGGAGTACAGTGCCTGTACTGCTGTGTAGCCCCGAGTGGAGTACAGTGCCTGTACTGCCGTGTAGTACTGATTGGAGTACAAAGCCTGTACTGCCGTGTAGTACCGAGTGGAGTACAGTGTTTGTACTGCCGTGTAGTACTGAGTGGAGTACAGTGCCTCTACTGCCGTGTAGTGGCCAGTGGAGTACTGTGTGTATAGTGCAGTGAAGTACTGAGTGGAGTACAGTGCATGTACTGCCGTGTAGGCCCGAGTGGAGTACTCTGTGTATAGTGCAGTGTAGTACTGAGTGGAGTACAGTGCCTGTAATGCCGTGTAGTACCGAGTGGAGTACAGTGCCTGTACTGCCGTGTAGTACTGAGTGGAGTACAGTGCCTGTACTGCCGTGTAGTCCCGAGTGGAGTACTGTGTGTATAGTGCAGTGTAGTACTGAGTGGAGTACTGTGTGTATAGTGCAGTGTAGTACTGAGTGGAGTACTGTGTGTATAATGCCGTGTAGTACTGAGTGGAGTACAGTGCCTGTACTGCCGTGTCGTCCCGAGTGGAGTACAGTGTGTATAGTGCAGTGTAGTACTGAGTGGAGTACAGTGCCTGTGCTGCCGTGTAGTACCGAGTGGAGTACAGTGCCTGTACTGCCGTGTAGTCCCGAGTGGAGTATTGTGTGCATACTGCCGTGTAGTACTGAGTGGAGTACAGTGCCTGTAATGCCGTGTAGTACCGAGTGGAGTACAGTGCCTGTACTGCCGTGTAGTACTGAGTGGAGTACAGTGCCTGTACTGCCGTGTAGTCCCGAGTGGAGTACTGTGTGTATAGTGCAGTGTAGTACTGAGTGGAGTACTGTGTGTATAGTGCCGTGTAGTACTGAGTGGAGTACAGTGCCTGTACTGCCCTGTAGTACCGAGTGGAGTACTGTGTGCATACTGCCGTGTAGTACTGAGTGGAGTACAGTGCCTGTACTGCCGTGTAGTACTGGGTGGAGTACAGTGCCTGTACTGCCGTGTAGTCCCCAGTGGAGTACAGTTTGTGAGTGCAGTGTAGTACTGAGTGGAGTACAGTGCATGTACTGCCGTGTAGTACCGAGTGGATTACTGTGTGTATAGTGCAGTGTAGTACTGAGTGGAGTACTGTGTGTATAGTGCCGTGTAGTACTTAGTGGAGTACAGTACCTGTACTGCCGTGTAGTACCGAGTAGAGTACTGTGAGTATAGTGCCGTATAGTACACAGTGGAGTACAGTGCCTGTACTGCCGTGTAGTACTGAGTGGAGTACAGTGCCTGTAATGCCGTGTAGTACCGAGTGGAGTACTGTGTGTACAGTGCCGTGTAGTACTGAGTGGAGTTCATTGCCTGTACTGCTGTGCAGTCCCGAGTGGAGTACTGTGTGTATAGTGCCGTGTAGTACTGAGTGGAGTGCAGTGCCTGTACTGCCGTGTAGTACCGAGTGCAGTACAGTGCCTGTACTGTCGTGTAGTACCGTGTAGAGTACTGTGTGCATACTGCCGTGTAGTACTGTGTGGAGTAATGGTGCCTGTACTGCCTTGTAGTACCGAGTGGAGTACAGTGCTTGTACTGCGTGTAGTACTGCGTGAAGTACAGTGCCTGTACTGCCGTGTAGTGCCGAGTGGAGTACTGTGTGTATAGTGCAGTGTAGTACTGAGTGGAGTACAGTGCATGTACTGCCGTGTAGTGCCGAGTGGAGTACTGTATGTATAGTGCAGTGTAGTACTGAGTGGAGTACATTTCCTGTACTGCCGTGTAGTACCGAGTGGAGTACAGTGTGCATACTGCCGTGTATTACTGAGTGGAGTGAAGTGCCTGTACTGCCGTGTAGTAGCGAGTGGGGGACTGTTTGTGTACTGCCGTGTAGTACTGAGTAGAGTACAGTGCCTGTTCTGCCGTGTAGTTCCGAGTGGAGTACTGTGTGTATAGTGCCGTGTAGTACCGAGTGGAGTACAGTGCCTGTACCGCCGTGTAGTACTGAGTGGAGTACAGTGCCTGTAATGCCGTGTAGTACCGAGTGGAGTACTGTGTGTATAGTGCCGTGTAGTAACGAGTGGAGTACAGTGCCTGTACTGCCGTGTAGCCCCGAGTGGAGTACAGTGCCTGTACTGCCGTGTACTACTGATTGGAGTACAGTGCGTGTACTGCCGTGTAGTACCGAGTGGAGTACAGTGTTTGTACTGCCGTGTAGTACTGAGTGGAGTACAGTGCCTCTACTGCCGTGTAGTGGCCAGTGGAGTACTGTGTGTATAGTGCAGTGAAGTACTGAGTGGAGTACAGTGCATGTACTGCCGTGTAGGCCCGAGTGGAGTACTCTGTGTATAGTGCAGTGTAGTACTGAGTGGAGTACAGTGCCTGTGCTGCCGTGTAGTACCGAGTGGAGTACAGTGCCTGTACTGCCGTGTAGTCCCGAGTGGAGTACTGTGTGCATACTGCCGTGTAGTACTGAGTGGAGTACAGTGCCTGTAATGCCGTGTAGTACCGAGTGGAGTACAGTGCCTGTACTGCCGTGTAGTACTGAGTGGAGTACAGTGCCTGTACTGCCGTGTAGTCCCGAGTGGAGTACTGTGTGTATAGTGCAGTGTAGTACTGAGTGGAGTACTGTGTGTATAGTGCAGTGTAGTACTGAGTGGAGTACTGTGTGTATAATGCCGTGTAGTACTGAGTGAAGTACAGTGCCTGTACTGCCATGTAGTCCCAGGTGGATTACTGTGTGCATACTGCCGTGTAGTACTGAGTGAGGTACAGTGCCTGTACTGCCGTGTAGTACCGAGTGGAGTACATTGCCTGTACTGCCGTGCAGTCCAGAGTGGAGTACTGTGTGTACAGCGCAGTGTAGTACTGAGTCGAGTACTGTGTGTATAGTGCCGTGTAGTACTGAGTGGAGTACAGTGCATGTACTGCAGCGTAGTACCGAGTGGAGTACTGTGTGCATACTGCCGTGTAGTACTGAGTGGAGTAGAGTGCCTGTACTGCCGTGTAGTACTGGGTGGAGTACAGTGCCTGTACTGCCGTGTAGTCCCCAGTGGAATACAGTTTGTATAGTGCAGTGTAGTGCTGAGTGGAGTACAGTGCATGTACTGCCGTGTAGTACCGAGTTGAGTACTGTGTGTATAGTGCAGTGTAGTACTGAGTGGAGTACTGTGTGTATAGTGCCGTGTAGTACTGAGTGGAGTACAGTACCTGTACTGCCGTGTAGTACCGAGTGGAGTACTGTGAGTATAGTGCCGTGTAGTACACAGTGGAGTACAGTGCCTGTACTGCCGTGTAGTACTGAGTGGAGTACAGTGCCTGTAATGCCGTGTAGTACCGAGTGGAGTACTGTGTGTATAGTGCCGTGTAGTACTGAGTGGAGTACATTGCCTGTACTGCCGTGCAGTCCCGAGTGGAGTACTGTGTGTATAGTGCCGTGTAGTACTGAGTGGAGTACAGTGCCTGTACTGCCGTGTAGTACTGAGTGGGTACAGTGCCTGTACTGCCGTGTAGTACCGAGTGGAGTACTGTGTGTATACTGCCGTGTAGTACTGAGTGGAGTACAGTACCTGTACTGCCGTGTAGTACCGAGTTTGGGACTGTGTGTATACTGCCGTGTAGTACTGAGTGGAGTACAATGCCTCTACTGCCGTGCAGTCCCGAGTGGAGTACTGTGTGTATAGTGCAGTGTAGTACTGAGTGGAGTACTGTGTGTATAGTGCAGTGTAGTACTGAGTGGAGTACTGTGTGTATAGTGCCGTGTAGTACTGTGTGGAGTACAGTGCCTGTACTGCCGTGTAGTCCCAGGTGGAGTACTGTGTGCATACTGCCGTGTAGTACTGAGTGGAGTACAGTGCCTGTACTGCCGTGTAGTACCAAGTGGGGTACAGTGCCTGTACTGCCGTGTAGTACCGAGTGGAGTACATTGCCTGTACTGCGGTGCAATCCCGAGTGGAGTACTGTGTGTATAGTGCAGTGTAGTACTGAGTGGAGTACTGTGTGTATAGTGCCGTGTAGTACTGAGTGGAGTACAGTGCCTGTACTGCCGTGTAGTACCGAGTGGAGTACTGTGTGCATACTGCCGTGTAGTGGCCAGTGGAGTACTGTGTGTATAGTGCAGTGAAGTACTGAGTGGAGTACAGTGCATGTACTGCCGTGTAGGCCCGAGTGGAGTACTCTGTGTATACTGCAGTGTAGTACTGAGTGGAGTACAGTGCCTGTGCTGCCGTGTAGTACCGAGTAGAGTACAGTGCCTGTACTGCCGTGTAGTCCCGAGTGGAGTATTGTGTGCATACTGCCGTGTAGTACTGAGTGGAGTACAGTGCCTGTAATGCCGTGTAGTACCGAGTGGAGTACTGTGCCTGTACTGTCGTGTAGTACTGAGTGGAGTACAGTGCCTGCACTGCCGTGTAGTCCCGAGTGGAGTACTGTGTGTATAGTGCAGTGTAGTACTGAGTGGAGGACTGTGTGTATAGTGCAGTGTAGTACTGAGTGGAGTACTGTGTGTATAGTGCCGTGTAGTACTGAGTGGAGTACAGTGCCTGTACTGCCGTGTAGTCCCAGGTGGAGTACTGTGTGCATACTACCGTGTAGTACTGAGTGGAGTACAGTGCCTGTACTGCCGTGTAGTACCGAGTGGAGTACTGTGTGCATACTGCCGTGTAGTACTGAGTGGAGTACAGTGCCTGTACTGCCGTGTAGTACTCAGTGGAGTACATTGCCTGTACTGCCGTGCAGTCCCGAGTGGAGTACTGTGTGTATAGTGCCGTGTAGTACTGAGTGGAGTACTGTGTGTATAGTGCCGTGTAGTACTGAGTGGAGTACAGTGCCTGTACTGCCGTGTAGTACCGAGTGGAGTACTGTGTGCATACTGCCGTGTAGTACTGAGTGGAGTACAGTGCCTGTACTGCCGTGTAGTACTGGGTGGATTACAGTGCCTGTACTGCCGTGTAGTCCCCAGTGGAATACAGTTTGTGTAGTGCAGTGTAGTACTGAGTGGAGTACAGTGCATATACTGCCGTGTAGTACCGAGTGGAGTACTGTGTGTATAGTGCAGTGTAGTACTGAGTGGAGTACTGTGTGTATAGTGCCGTGTAGTACTGAGTGGAGTACAGTACATGTACTGCCGTGTAGTACCGAGTGGAGTACTGTGAGTATAGTGCCGTGTAGTACACAGTGGAGTACAGTGCCCGTACTGCCGTGTAGTACTGAGTGGAGTACAGTGCCTGTAATGCCGTGTAGTACCGAGTGGAGTACTGTGTGTATAGTGCCGTGTAGTACTGAGTGGAGTGCAGTGCCTGTACTGCCGTGTAGTACTGAGTGCAGTACAGTGCCTGTACTGTCGTGTAGTACCGAGTAGAGTACTGTGTGCATACTGCCGTGTAGTACTGTGTGGAGTATAGTGCCTGTAATGCCGTGTAGTACCGAGTGGAGTACTGTGTGTATAGTGCCGTGTAGTACTGAGTGGAGTACATTGCATGTACTGCGGTGTAGTACCGAGTGGAGTACTGTGTGTACAGTGCCGTGTAGTACCGAGTGGAGTACAGTGCCTGTATTGCCGTGTAGTACCGAGTGGAGTACTGTGTGTATAGTGCCGTGTAGTACCGAGTGGAGTACTGTGTGCATACTGCCGTGTAGTAATGAGTGGAGTACAGTACCTGTTCTGCCGTGTAGTTCCGAGTGGAGTACTGTGTGTATAGTGCCGTGTAGTACCGAGTGGAGTACAGTGCCTGTACTGCCGTGTAGTACTGAGTGGAGTACAGTGCCTGTAATGCCGTGTAGTACCGAGTGGAGTACTGTGTGTATAGTGCCGTGTAGTAACGAGTGGAGTACAGTGCCTGTACTGCCGTGCAGTACTGAGTGGAGTACAGTTCCTGTAATGCCGTGTAGTCCCGAGTGGAGTACAGTGCCTGTACTGCCGTGTAGTACTGATTGGAGTACAGTGCCTGTACTGCCGTGTAGTACCGAGTGGAGTACAGTGCTTGTACTGCCGTGTAGTACTGAGTGGAGTACAATGCCTGTACTGCCGTGTAGTGGCCAGTGGAGTACTGTGTGTATAGTGCAGTGAAGTACTGAGTGGAGTACAGTGCATGTACTGCCGTGTAGGCCCGAGTGGAGTACTCTGTGTATAGTGCAGTGTAGTACTGAGTGGAGTACAGTGCTTGTGCTGCCGTGTAGTACCGAGTGGAGTACAGTGCCTGTACTGCCGTGTAGTACTGAGTGGAGTACAGTGCCTGTACTGCCGTGTAGTCCCGAGTGGGGTACTGTGTGTATAGTGCAGTGTAGTACTGAGTGGAGTACTGTGTGTATAGTGCAGTGTAGTACTGAGTGGAGTACTGTGCCTGTACTGCCGTGTAGTACTGACTGGAGTACAGTGCATGTACTGCCTTGTAGGCCCGAGTGGAGTACTCTGTGTGTAGTGCAGTGTAGTACTGAGTGGAGTACAGTGCCTGTGCTGCCGTGTAGTACCGAGTGGAGTACAGTGCCTGTACTGCCGTGTAGTACTGAGTGGAGTACAGTGCCTGTACTGCCGTGTAGTCCCGAGTGGAGTACTGTGTGTATAGTGCAGTGTAGTACTGAGTGGAGTACTGTGTGTATAGTGCAGTGTAGTACTGAGTGGAGTACTGTGTGTATAATGCCGTGTAGTACTGAGTGGAGTACAGTGCCTGTACTGCCGTGTAGCCCAGGTGGAGTACTGTGTGCATACTGCCGTGTAGTACTGAGTGGAGTACAGTGCCTGTACTGCCGTGTAGTACCGAGTGGAGTACATTGCCTGTACTGCCGTGTAGTACTGAGTGGAGTACATTGCCTGTACTGCCGTGCAGTCCCGAGTGGAGTACTGTGTGTATAGTGCAGTGTAGTACTGAGTGGAGTACTCTGTGTATAGTGCAGTGTAGTACTGAGTGGAGTACAGTTCCTGTACTGCCGTGTAGTACTGGGTGGAGTACAGTGCCTGTACTGCCGTGTAGTACCGAGTGGGGGACTGTGTGTATACTGCTGTGTAGTACCGAGTGGAGTACAGTGCCTGTACTGCCGTGTAGTACCGAGTGGAGTACTGTGTGTATAGTGCCGTGTAGTACCGAGTGGAGTACAGTGCCTGTACTGCCGTATAGTACCGAGTGGAGTACTCTGTGCATACTGCCATGTAGTACTGTGTGGAGTATAGTGCCTGTACTGCCGTGTAGTACCGAGTGGAGTACTGTTTGTATAGTGCCGTGTAGTACCGAGTGGAGTACAGTGCCTGTACTGCCGTGTAGTACTGAGTGGAGTACAGTGCCTGTACTGCCGTGTAGTCCCGACTGGAGTACAGTGCTTGTACTGCCGTGTAGTACAGAGTGGAGTACTGTGTGTATAGTGCCGTGTAGTACCGAGTGGAGTAAAGTGCCTGTATTGCCGTGTAGTACTGAGTGGAGTACAGTGCCTGTACAGCCGTGTAGTACTGAGTGGAGTACAGTGCCTGTACTGCCGTGTAGTACTGAGTGGAGTACAGTGCCTGTACTGCCGTGTAGTACTGAGTGGAGTACTGTGTGTATAGTGCCGTGTAGTACCGAGTGGAGTACCGTGCCTGTACTGCCGTGTAGTCTTGAGTGGAGTACAGTGCCTGTACTGCCGTGTAGTACTAAGTGGAGTACTGTGTGTATAGTGCCGTGTAGTACCGCGTGGAGTACAGTGCCTGTACTGCCCTGTAGTACTGAGTGGAGTACAGTGCCTGTACTGCCGTGTATTACTGAGTGGAGTACAGTGCCTGTACTGCCGCGTAGTCCCGAATGGAGTACTGTGTGTATAGTGCCGTGTATTACGGAGTGGAGTACAGTGCCTGTACTGCCGTGTAGTACTGAGTGGAGTACAGTGCCTGTACTAACGTGTAGTCCCGTGTCGAGTACTGTGTGTTTAGTGCAGTGTAGTACCGAGTGGAATACAGTGCCTGTACTGCCGTGTAGTACTTATTGGAGTACAGTGCCTGTACTGCCGTGTATTACTGAGTGGAGTACAGTGCCTGTACTGCCGTGTAGTCCCGAATGGAGTACTGTGTGAATAGTGCCGTGTAGTACTGAGTGGAGTACAGTGCCTGTACTGCCGTGTAGTCCGGAGTGGAGTACAGTGCCTGTACTGCCGTGTAGTCCTGAGTGGAGTACTGTGTGTGTAGTGCCGTGTAGTACCGAGGGGAGTACAGTGCCTGTACTGCCGTGTAGTCCCGAGTGGAGTACAGTGCCTGTACTGCCGTGTAGTAGTGAGTGGAGTACTGTGCCTGTACTGCCGTGTGGTACTGAGTGGAGTACTGTGTGTATAGTGCCGTGTAGTACCGCGTGGAGTACAGTGGGTGTAGTGCCGTGTAGTACTGAGTGGAGTAGAGTGCCTGTACTGCCGTGTAGTACTGAGTGGAGTACAGTGGGTGTACTGCCGTGTAGTCCCGAGTGGAGTACATTGCCTGTACTGCCGTGTAGTACTGAGTGGAGTACTGTGTGTATAGTGCCGTGAGTACCGAGTGGAGTACAGTGCCTGTATTGCCGTGTAGTACTGAGTGGAGTACAGTGCCTGTACTGCCGTGTAGTACTGAGTGGAGTACAGTGCCTGTACTGCCGTGTAGTCCCGAGTGGAGTACAGTGCCTGTACTGCCATGTAGTACTGAGTGAAGTACTGTGTGTATAGTGCCGTGTAGTACCGAGTGGAATACAGTGCCTGCAGTGCCGTGTAGTACTGAGTGGAGTACAGTGCCTGTACTTCCGTGTAGTACTGAGTGGAGTACAGTGCCTGTACTGCCGTGTAGTCCCGAATGTAGTACTGTGTGTATAGTGCCGTGTAGTACCGAGTGGAGTACACTGCCTGTACTGCCGTGTTGTACCGAGTGGAGTACCGTGCCTGTACTGCCGTGTAGTACAGAGTGGAGTACTGTGTGTATAGTGCCGTGTAGTACTGAGTGAAGTACAGTGCCTTGAAATGCCGTGTAGTACTGAGTGGAGTACAGTGCCAGTACTGCCGTGTAGTACTGAGTGGACTACAGTGCCTGTACTGCCGTGTAGTCCCGAGTGGGGTACTGAGTGTATGGTGCCGTGTAGTACCGAGTGAAGTACAGTGCCTGTACTGCCGTGTAGTACTGAGTGGAGTACAGTGCCTGTACTGCCGTGTAGTCCCGAATGGAGTACTTTGTGTATAGTGCAGTGTAGTACTGAGTGGAGTACAGTGCCTGTACTGCCGTGTAGTACTGAGTGGGTACAGTGCCTGTACTGCCGTGTAGTACCGAGTGGAGTACTTGTGTATACTGCCGTGTAGTGCTGAGTGGAGTACAGTACCTGTACTGCCGTGTAGTACCGAGTGGAGTACTGTGTGCATACTGCTATGTAGTACTGAGTGGAGTACAGTGCCTGTACTGCCGTGTAGTACCGAGTGGAGTACTGTGTGTATAGTGCCGTGTAAGACTGAGTGGAGTACAGTCCCTGAACTGCCGTGTAGTACCGAGTGGAGTACTGTGTGTATAGTGCCGTGTAGTACCGAGTGGAGTACAGTGCATGTACTGCCTTGTAGTACCGAGTGGAGTATTGTTTGTATAGTGCGGTGTAGTACCGAGTGGAGTACAGTGCATGTTTGCCGTGTAGTCCCGAGTGGAGTACTGTGTGTATAGTGCCGTGTAGTACCGAGTGGAGTACAGTGCCTGTATTGCCGTGTAGTCCCGAGTGGAGTACTGTGTGTATAGTGCCGTATAGTACCGAGTGGAGTACAGTGCCTGTATTGCCGTGTAGTACAGAGTGGAGTACAGTACCTGTATTGCCGTGTAGTACTGAGTGGAGTGCTGTGTGTATAGTGCCGTGTAGTACCGAGTGGAGTACCGTGCATGTACTGCCGTGTAGTACTGAGTGGAGTACAGTGCCTGTACTGCCGTGTAGTACTGAGTGGAGTACAGTGCCTGTACTGCCGTGTAGTCCCGACTGGAGTACAGTGCCTGTACTGCCGTGTAGTACAGAGTGGAGTACTGTGTGTATAGTGCCGTGTAGTACCGAGTGGAGTAAAGTGCCTGTACTGCCGTGTAGTCCCGAGTGGAGTACTGTGTGTATAGTGCCGTGTAGTACTGAGTGGAGTACAGTGCCTGTACTGCCGTGTAGTCCGGAGTGGAGTATAGTGCCTGTACTGCCGTGTAGTCCTGAGTGGAGTACTGTGTGTATAGTGCCGTGTAGTACCGAGGGGAGTACAGTGCCTGTACTGCCGTGTAGTACTAAGTGGAGTACAGTGGCTGTACTGCCGTGTAGTCCCGAGTGTAGTACTGTGTGTATAGTGCAGTGTAGTGCTGAGTGGTGTACAGTGCCTGTACTGCCGTGTAGTACTGAGTGGAGTACAGTGCCTGTACTAACGTGTAGTCCCGAGTAGAGTACTGTGTGTTTAGTGCAGTGTAGTACTGAGTGGTGTACAATTGCTGTACTGCCGTGTAGTACTGAGTGGAGTACAGTGCCTGTACTCCCGTGTAGTCCCGAGTGGAGTACTGTGTGTATAGTGCCGTGTAGTACTGAGTGGAGTACAGTGGCTGTACTGCCGTGTAGTCCGGAGTGGAGTACAGTGCCTGTACTGCCGTGTAGTCCTGAGTGGAGTACTGTGTGTATAGTGCCGTGTAGTACCGAGGGGAGTACAGTGCCTGTACTGCCGTGTAGTACTAAGTGGAGTACAGTGACTGTACTGCCGTGTAGTCCCGAGTGTAGTACTGTGTGTATAGTGCAGTGTAGTGCTGAGTGGTGTACAGTGCTTGTACTGCCGTGTAGTACTGAGTGGAGTACAGTTCCTGTGCTGCCGTGTAGTACTGGGTGGAGTACAGTGCCTGTACTGCCGTGTAGTACCGAGTGGGGGACTGTGTGTATACTGCTGTGTAGTACCGAGTGGAGTACAGTGCCTGTACTGCCGTGTAGTACCGAGTGGAGTACTGTGTGTATAGTGCCGTGTAGTACCGAGTGGAGTACAGTGCCTGTACTGCCGTGTAGTACCGAGTGGAGTACTGTGTGCATACTGCCATGTAGTACTGTGTGGAGTATAGTGCCTGTACTGCCGTGTAGTACCGAGTGGAGTACTGTTTGTATAGTGCCGTGTAGTACCGAGTGGAGTACAGTGCCTGTACTGCCGTGTAGTACTGAGTGGAGTACAGTGCCTGTACTGCCGTGTAGTCCCGACTGGAGTACAGTGCTTGTACTGCAGTGTAGTACAGAGTGGAGTACTGTGTGTATAGTGCCGTGTAGTACCGAGTGGAGTAAAGTGCCTGTATTGCCGTGTAGTACTGAGTGGAGTACAGTGCCTGTACAGCCGTGTAGTACTGAGTGGAGTACAGTGCCTGTACTGCCGTGTAGTACTGAGTGGAGTACAGTGCCTGTACTGCCGTGTAGTACTGAGTGGAGTACTGTGTGTATAGTGCCGTGTAGTACCGAGTGGAGTACCGTGCCTGTACTGCCGTGTAGTCTTGAGTGGAGTACAGTGCCTGTACTGCCGTGTAGTACTAAGTGGAGTACTGTGTGTATAGTGCCGTGTAGTACCGCGTGGAGTACAGTGCCTGTACTGCCGTGTAGTACTGAGTGGAGTACAGTGCCTGTACTGCCGTGTATTGCTGAGTGGAGTACAGTGCCTGTACT
The DNA here is from genome assembly GCF_040414725.1 of Anabrus simplex. Classification (NCBI taxonomy): domain Eukaryota; kingdom Metazoa; phylum Arthropoda; class Insecta; order Orthoptera; family Tettigoniidae; genus Anabrus; species Anabrus simplex. The sequence continues at coordinate 754,213 of NC_090271.1, forward strand.
GCCGTGTAGTCCCGAATGGAGTACTGTGTGTATAGTGCCGTGTAGTACGGAGTGGAGTACAGTGCCTGTACTGCCGTGTAGTACTGAGTGGAGTACAGTGCCTGTACTAACGTGTAGTCCCGTGTCGAGTACTGTGTGTTTAGTGCAGTGTAGTACCGAGTGGAGTACAGTGCCTGTACTGCCGTGTAGTACTTATTGGAGTACAGTGCCTGTACTGCCGTGTATTACTGATTGGAGTACAGTGCCTGTACTGCCGTGTAGTCCCGAATGGAGTACTGTGTGAATAGTGCCGTGTAGTACTGAGTGGAGTACAGTGCCTGTACTGCCGTGTAGTCCGGAGTGGAGTAGAGTGCCTGTACTGCCGTGTAGTCCTGAGTGGAGTACTGTGTGTGTAGTGCCGTGTAGTACCGAGGGGAGTACAGTGCCTGTATTGCCGTGTAGTCCCGAGTGGAGTACTGTGTGTATAGTGCCGTGTAGTACCGAGTGGAGTACAGTGCCTGTATTGCCGTGTAGTACAGAGTGGAGTACAGTACCTGTATTGCCGTGTAGTACTGAGTGGAGTGCTGTGTGTATAGTGCCGTGTAGTACCGAGTGGAGTACCGTGCATGTACTGCCGTGTAGTACTGAGTGGAGTACAGTGCCTGTACTGCCGTGTAGTACTGAGTGGAGTACAGTGCCTGTACTGCCGTGTAGTCCCGACTGGAGTACAGTGCCTGTACTGCCGTGTAGTACAGAGTGGAGTACTGTGTGTATAGTGCCGTGTAGTACCGAGTGGAGTAAAGTGCCTGTACTGCCGTGTAGTCCCGAGTGGAGTACTGTGTGTATAGTGCCGTGTAGTACTGAGTGGAGTACAGTGCCTGTACTGCCGTGTAGTCCGGAGTGGAGTACAGTGCCTGTACTGCCGTGTAGTCCTGAGTGGAGTACTGTGTCTATAGTGCCGTGTAGTACCGAGGGGAGTACAGTGCCTGTACTGCCGTGTAGTACTAAGTGGAGTACAGTGGCTGTACTGCCGTGTAGTCCCGAGTGTAGTACTGTGTGTATAGTGCAGTGTAGTGCTGAGTGGTGTACAGTGCCTGTACTGCCGTGTAGTACTGAGTGGAGTACAGTGCCTGTACTAACGTGTAGTCCCGAGTAGAGTACTGTGTGTTTAGTGCAGTGTAGTACTGAGTGGTGTACAATTGCTGTACTGCCGTGTAGTACTGAGTGGAGTACAGTGCCTGTACTCCCGTGTAGTCCCGAGTGGAGTACTGTGTGTATAGTGCCGTGTAGTACTGAGTGGAGTACAGTGGCTGTACTGCCGTGTAGTCCGGAGTGGAGTACAGTGCCTGTACTGCCGTGTAGTCCTGAGTGGAGTACTGTGTGTATAGTGCCGTGTAGTACCGAGGGGAGTACAGTGCCTGTATTGCCGTGTAGTCCCGAGTGGAGTACTGTGTGTATAGTGCCGTGTAGTACCGAGTGGAGTACAGTGCCTGTACTGCCGTGTATTACCGAGTGGAGTACTGTGTGAATACTGCCGTGTAGTACTGAGTGGAGTATAGAGCCTGTACTGCCGTGTAGTACCGAGTGGAGTAATGTTTGTATAGTGCCGTGTAGTACCGAGTGGAGTACACTGCATGTACTGCCGTGTAGTATCGAGTTGAGTACTGTGTGTATCGTGCGGTGTAGTACCGAGTGGAGTACATTGCATGTACTGCCGTGTAGTACCGAGCGGAGTACTGTGTGTATAGTGCCGTGTAGTACCGAGTGGAGTAGAGTGCCTGTATTGCCGTGTAGTACCGAGTGGAGTACTGTGTGTATAGTGCCGTGTAGTACCGAGTGGAGTACTGTGTGCATACTGCCGTGTAGTACTGGGTGGTGTACAGTGTGTATAGTGCCGTGTAGTACCGAGTGGAGTACAGTGTGTATATTGCCGTGTAGTACCTAGTGGAGTACACTGCATGTACTGCCGTGTAGTACTGAGTGGAGTACAGTGCAAGTACTGCCGTGTAGTACTGAGTGGAGTACAGTGCCTGTACTGCCGTGTAGTACTGAGTGGAGTACAGTGCCTGTACTGCCGTGTAGTACTGAATGGAATACAGTGGCTGTACTGGAGTGTATTACCTAGTGGAGTACAGTGTGTATAGTGCCGTCTAGTACAGAGTGGAGTACAGTGTGTATAGTGCCGTGTAGTACTGAGTGGAGTACAGTGCCTGTACTGCCGTGTAGTACCGATTGGAGTACAGCGCCTGTAATGCCGTGTGGTACTGAGTGGAATACAGTGCCTGTACTGCCGTGTAGTACCGAGTGGAGTACAGTGCATGTACTGCCGTGTAGTACCGAGTGGAGTATTGTTTGTATAGTGCGGTGTAGTACCGAGTGGAGTACAGTGCATGTACTGCTGTGTAGTACCGAGTGGAGTACAGTGCCTGTACTGCCGTGTAGTACCGAGTGGAGTACTGTGTGTATATTTCCGTGTAGTACCGAGCGGAGTACAGTGCCTGTACTGCCGTGTAGTACCGAGTGGAGTACTGTGTGTATAGTGCCGTGTAGTACCGAGTGGAGTACAGTGCCTGTACTGCCGTGTATTACCGAGTGGAGTACTGTGTGCATACTGGCGTGTAGTTCTGAGTGGAGTATAGAGCCTGTACTGCCGTGTAGTACCGAGTGGAGTAATGTTTGTATAGTGCCGTGTAGTACCGAATGGAGTACACTGCATGTACTGCCGTGTAGTATCGAGTTGAGTACTGTGTGTATCGTGCGGTGTAGTACCGAGTGGAGTACATTGCATGTACTGCCGTGTAGTACCGAGTGGAGTACAGTGCCTGTATTGCCGTGTAGTACCGAGTGGAGTACTGTGTGTATAGTGCCGTGTAGTACCGAGTAGAGTACTGTGTGCATACTGCCGTGTAGTACTGGGTGGTGTACAGTGTGTATAGTGCCGTGTAGTACCGAGTGGAGTACAGTGTGTATAGTGCCGTGTAGTACCTAGTGGAGTACACTGCATGTACTGCCTTGTAGTACTGAGTGGAGTACAGTGCAAGTACTGCCGTGTAGTACTGAGTGGAGTACAGTGCCTGTACTGCCGTGTAGTACTGAGTGGAGTACAGTGCCTGTACTGCCGTGTAGTACTGAATGGAATACAGTGGCTGTACTGGAGTGTATTACCTAGTGGAGTACGGTGTGTATAGTGCCGTCTAGTACAGAGTGGAGTACAGTGTGTATAGTGCCGTGTAGTACTGAGTGGAGTACAGTGCCTGTACTGCCGTGTAGTACCGATTGGAGTACAGTGCCTGTACTGCCGTGTGGTACTGAGTGGAATACAGTGCCTGTACTGCCGTGTAGTACCGAGTGGAGTACAGTGTGCATAGTGCCGTGTAGTACTGAGTGGAGTACAGTGCCTGTACTGCCGTGTAGTACTGAGTGGGTACAGTGCCTGTACTGCCGTGTAGTCCCGAGTGGAGTACTGTGTGTATAGTGCCGTGTAGTACCGAGTGGAGTACAGTGCCTGTATTGCCGTGTAGTACAGAGTGGAGTACAGTACCTGTATTGCCGTGTAGTACTGAGTGGAGTGCTGTGTGTATAGTGCCGTGTAGTACCGAGTGGAGTACCGTGCATGTACTGCCGTGTAGTACTGAGTGGAGTACAGTGCCTGTACTGACGTGTAGTACTGAGTGGAGTACAGTGCCTGTACTGCCGTGTAGTCCCGACTGGAGTACAGTGCCTGTACTGCCGTGTAGTACAGAGTGGAGTACTGTGTGTATAGTGCCGTGTAGTACCGAGTGGAGTAAAGTGCCTGTACTGCCGTGTAGTCCCGAGTGGAGTACTGTGTGTATAGTGCCGTGTAGTACTGAGTGGAGTACAGTGCCTGTACTGCCGTGTAGTCCGGAGTGGAGTACAGTGCCTGTACTGCCGTGTAGTCCTGAGTGGAGTACTGTGTGTATAGTGCCGTGTAGTACCGAGGGGAGTACAGTGCCTGTACTGCCGTGTAGTACTAAGTGGAGTACAGTGGCTGTACTGCCGTGTAGTCCCGAGTGTAGTACTGTGTGTATAGTGCAGTGTAGTGCTGAGTGGTGTACAGTGCCTGAACTGCCGTGTAGTACTGAGTGGAGTACAGTGCCTGTACTAACGTGTAGTCCCGAGTAGAGTACTGTGTGTTTAGTGCAGTGTAGTACTGAGTGGTGTACAATTGCTGTTCTGCCGTGTAGTACTGAGTGGAGTACAGTGCCTGTACTCCCGTGTAGTCCCGAGTGGAGTACTGTGTGTATAGTGCCGTGTAGTACTGAGTGGAGTACAGTGCCTGTACTGCCGTGTAGTCCGGAGTGGAGTACAGTGCCTGTACTGCCGTGTAGTCCTGAGTGGAGTACTGTGTGTATAGTGCCGTGTAGTACCGAGGGGAGTACAGTGCCTGTACTGCCGTGTATTACTAAGTGGAGTACAGTGACTGTACTGCCGTGTAGTCCCGAGTGTAGTACTGTGTGTATAGTGCAGTGTAGTGCTGAGTGGTGTACAGTGCTTGTACTGCCGTGTAGTACTGAGTGGAGTACAGTGCCTGTACTGCCGTGTAGTACTGGGTGGAGTACAGTGCCTGTACTGCCGTGTAGTACCGAGTGGGGGACTGTGTGTATACTGCTGTGTAGTACCGAGTGGAGTACAGTGCCTGTACTGCCGTGTAGTACCGAGTGGAGTACTGTGTGTATAGTGCCGTGTAGTACCGAGTGGAGTACAGTGCCTGTACTGCCGTGTAGTACCGAGTGGAGTACTGTGTGCATACTGCCATGTAGTACTGTGTGGAGTATAGTGCCTGTACTGCCGTGTAGTACCGAGTGGAGTACTGTTTGTATAGTGCCGTGTAGTACCGAGTGGAGTACAGTGCCTGTACTGCCGTGTAGTACTGAGTGGAGTACAGTGCCTGTACTGCCGTGTAGTCCCGACTGGAGTACAGTGCTTGTACTGCCGTGTAGTACAGAGTGGAGTACTGTGTGTATAGTGCCGTGTAGTACCGAGTGGAGTAAAGTGCCTGTATTGCCGTGTAGTACTGAGTGGAGTACAGTGCCTGTACAGCCGTGTAGTACTGAGTGGAGTACAGTGCCTGTACAGCCGTGTAGTACTGAGTGGAGTACAGTGCCTGTACTGCCGTGTAGTACTGAGTGGAGTACTGTGTGTATAGTGCCGTGTAGTACCGAGTGGAGTACCGTGCCTGTACTGCCGTGTAGTCTTGAGTGGAGTACAGTGCCTGTACTGCCGTGTAGTACTAAGTGGAGTACTGTGTGTATAGTGCCGTGTAGTACCGCGTGGAGTACAGTGCCTGTACTGCCGTGTAGTACTGAGTGGAGTACAGTGCCTGTACTGCCGTGTATTACTGATTGGAGTACAGTGCCTGTACTGCCGTGTAGTCCCGAATGGAGTACTGTGTGAATAGTGCCGTGTAGTACTGAGTGGAGTACAGTGCCTGTACTGCCGTGTAGTCCGGAGTGGAGTACAGTGCCTGTACTGCCGTGTAGTCCTGAGTGGAGTACTGTGTGTGTAGTGCCGTGTAGTACCGAGGGGAGTACAGTGCCTGTACTGCCGTGTAGTCCCGAGTGGAGTACAGTGCCTGTACTGCCGTGTAGTAGTGAGTGGAGTACTGTGCCTGTACTGCCGTGTGGTACTGAGTGGAGTACTGAGTGTATAGTGCCGTGTAGTACCGCGTGGAGTACAGTGGGTGTAGTGCCGTGTAGTACTGAGTGGAGTAGAGTGCCTGTACTGCCGTGTAGTACTGAGTGGAGTACAGTGGGTGTACTGCCGTGTAGTCCCGAGTGGAGTACATTGCCTGTACTGCCGTGTAGTACTGAGTGGAGTACTGTGTGTATAGTGCCGTGAGTACCGAGTGGAGTACAGTGCCTGTATTGCCGTGTAGTACTGAGTGGAGTACAGTGCCTGTACTGCCGTGTAGTACTGAGTGGAGTACAGTGCCTGTACTGCCATGTAGTACTGAGTGGAGTACTATGTGTATAGTGCCGTGTAGTACCGAGTGGAATACAGTGCCTGCAGTGCCGTGTAGTACTGAGTGGAGTACAGTGCCTGTACTTCCGTGTAGTACTGAGTGGAGTACAGTGCCTGTACTGCCGTGTAGTCCCGAATGTAGTACTGTGTGTATAGTGCCGTGTAGTACCGAGTGGAGTACACTGCCTGTACTGCCGTGTTGTACCGAGTGGAGTACAGTGCCTGTACTGCCGTGTAGTACAGAGTGGAGTACTGTGTGTATAGTGCCGTGTAGTACTGAGTGAAGTACAGTGCCTTGAAATGCCGTGTAGTACTGAGTGGAGTACAGTGCCAGTACTGCCGTGTAGTACTGAGTGGACTACAGTGCCTGTACTGCCGTGTAGACCCGAGTGGGGTACTGAGTGCATAGTGCCGTGTAGTACCGAGTGAAGTACAGTGCCTGTACTGCCGTGTAGTACTGAGTGGAGTACAGTGCCTGTACTGCCGTGTAGTCCCGAATGGAGTACTTTGTGTATAGTGCAGTGTAGTACTGAGTGGAGTACAGTGCCTGTACTGCCGTGTAGTACTGAGTGGGTACAGTGCCTGTACTGCCGTGTAGTACCGAGTGGAGTACTTGTGTATACTGCCGTGTAGTGCTGAGTGGAGTACAGTACCTGTACTGCCGTGTAGTACCGAGTGGAGTACTGTGTGCATACTGCTATGTAGTACTGAGTGGAGTACATTGCCTGTACTGCCGTGTAGTACCGAGTGGAGTACTGTGTGTATAGTGCCGTGTAAGACTGAGTGGAGTACAGTCCCTGAACTGCCGTGTAGTACCGAGTGGAGTACTGTGTGTATAGTGCCGTGTAGTACCGAGTGGAGTACAGTGCATGTACTGCCGTGTAGTACCGAGTGGAGTATTGTTTGTATAGTGCGGTGTAGTACCGAGTGGAGTGCAGTGCATGTTTGCCGTGTAGTCCCGAGTGGAGTACTGTGTGTATAGTGCCGTGTAGTACCGAGTGGAGTACAGTGCCTGTATTGCCGTGTAGTCCCGAGTGGAGTACTGTGTGTATAGTGCCGTGTAGTACCGAGTGGAGTACAGTGAATGTATTGCCGTGTAGTACACAGTGGAGTACAGTACCTGTATTGACGTGTAGTACTGAGTGGAGTGCTGTGTGTATAGTGCCGTGTAGTACCGAGTGGAGTACCGTGCATGTACTGCCGTGTAGTACTGAGTGGAGTACAGTGCCTGTACTGCCGTGTAGTACTGAGTGGAGTACAGTGCCTGTACTGCCGTGTAGTCCCGACTGGAGTACAGTGCCTGTACTGCCGTGTAGTACAGAGTGGAGTACTGTGTGTATAGTGCCGTGTAGAACCGAGTGGAGTAAAGTGCCTGTACTGCCGTGTAGTCCCGAGTGGAGTACTGTGTGTATAGTGCCGTGTAGTACTGAGTGGAGTACAGTGCCTGTACTGCCGTGTAGTCCGGAGTGGAGTACAGTGCCTGTACTGCCGTGTAGTCCTGAGTGGAGTACTGTGTGTATAGTGCCGTGTAGTACCGAGGGGAGTACAGTGCCTGTACTGCCGTGTAGTACTAAGTGGAGTACAGTGGCTGTACTGCCGTGTAGTCCCGAGTGTAGCACTGTGTGTATAGTGCAGTGTAGTGCTGAGTGGTGTACAGTGCCTGTACTGCCGTGTAGTACTGTGTGGAGTACAGTGCCTGTACTAACGTGTAGTCCCGAGTAGAGTACTGTGTGTTTAGTGCAGTGTAGTACTGAGTGGTGTACAATTGCTGTACTGCCGTGTAGTACTGAGTGGAGTACAGTGCCTGTACTCCCGTGTAGTCCCGAGTGGAGTACTGTGTGTATAGTGCCGTGTAGTACTGAGTGGAGTACAGTGCCTGTACTGCCGTGTAGTCCGGAGTGGAGTACAGTGCCTGTACTGCCGTGTAGTCCTGAGTGGAGTACTGTGTGTATAGTGCCGTGTAGTACCGAGGGGAGTACAGTGCCTGTACTGCCGTGTAGTACTAAGTGGAGTACAGTGACTGTACTGCCGTGTAGTCCCGAGTGTAGTACTGTGTGTATAGTGCAGTGTAGTGCTGAGTGGTGTACAGTGCTTGTACTGCCGTGTAGTACTGAGTGGAGTACAGTTCCTGTACTGCCGTGTAGTACTGGGTGGAGTACAGTGCCTGTACTGCCGTGTAGTACCGAGTGGGGGACTGTGTGTATACTGCTGTGTAGTACCGAGTGGAGTACAGTGCCTGTACTGCCGTGTAGTACCGAGTGGAGTACTGTGTGTATAGTGCCGTGTAGTACCGAGTGGAGTACAGTGCCTGTACTGCCGTGTAGTACCGAGTGGAGTACTGTGTGCATACTGCCATGTAGTACTGTGTGGAGTATAGTGCCTGTACTGCCGTGTAGTACCGAGTGGAGTACTGTTTGTATAGTGCCGTGTAGTACCGAGTGGAGTACAGTGCCTGTACTGCCGTGTAGTACTGAGTGGAGTACAGTGCCTGTACTGCCGTGTAGTCCCGACTGGAGTACAGTGCTTGTACTGCAGTGTAGTACAGAGTGGAGTACTGTGTGTATAGTGCCGTGTAGTACCGAGTGGAGTAAAGTGCCTGTATTGCCGTGTAGTACTGAGTGGAGTACAGTGCCTGTACAGCCGTGTAGTACTGAGTGGAGTACAGTGCCTGTACTGCCGTGTAGTACTGAGTGGAGTACAGTGCCTGTACTGCCGTGTAGTACTGAGTGGAGTACTGTGTGTATAGTGCCGTGTAGTACCGAGTGGAGTACCGTGCCTGTACTGCCGTGTAGTCTTGAGTGGTGTACAGTGCCTGTACTGCCGTGTAGTACTAAGTGGAGTACTGTGTGTATAGTGCCGTGTAGTACCGCGTGGAGTACAGTGCCTGTACTGCCGTGTAGTACTGAGTGGAGTACAGTGCCTGTACTGCCGTGTATTACTGAGTGGAGTACAGTGCCTGTACTGCCGTGTAGTCCCGAATGGAGTACTGTGTGTATAGTGCCGTGTAGTACGGAGTGGAGTACAGTGCCTGTACTGCCGTGTAGTACTGAGTGGAGTACAGTGCCTGTACTAACGTGTAGTCCCGTGTCGAGTACTGTGTGTTTAGTGCAGTGTAGTACCGAGTGGAGTACAGTGCCTGTACTGCCGTGTAGTACTTATTGGAGTACAGTGCCTGTACTGCCGTGTATTACTGATTGGAGTACAGTGCCTGTACTGCCGTGTAGTCCCGAATGGAGTACTGTGTGAATAGTGCCGTGTAGTACTGAGTGGAGTACAGTGCCTGTACTGCCGTGTAGTCCGGAGTGGAGTAGAGTGCCTGTACTGCCGTGTAGTCCTGAGTGGAGTACTGTGTGTGTAGTGCCGTGTAGTACCGAAGGGAGTACAGTGCCTGTACTGCCGTGTAGTCCCGAGTGGAGTACAGTGCCTGTACTGCCGTGTAGTAGTGAGTGGAGTACTGTGCCTGTACTGCCGTGTGGTACTGAGTGGAGTACTCTGTGTATAGTGCCGTGTAGTACCGCGTGGAGTACAGTGGGTGTAGTGCCGTGTAGTACTGAGTGGAGTAGAGTGCCTGTACTGCCGTGTAGTACTGAGTGGAGTACAGTGGGTGTACTGCCGTGTAGTCCCGAGTGTTGTACATTGCCTGTACTGCCGTGTAGTACTGAGTGGAGTACTGTGTGTATAGTGCCGTGAGTACCGAGTGGAGTACAGTGCCTGTATTGCCGTGTAGTACTGAGTGGAGTACAGTGCCTGTACTGCCGTGTAGTACTGAGTGGAGTACAGTGCCTGTACTGCCGTGTAGTCCCGAGTGGAGTACAGTGCCTGTACTGCCATGTAGTACCGAGTGGAGTACTGTGTGTATAGTGCCGTGTAGTACCGAGTGGAATACAGTGTCTGCAGTGCCGTGTAGTACTGAGTGGAGTACAGTGCCTGTACTTCCGTGTAGTACTGAGTGGAGTACAGTGCCTGTACTGCCGTGTAGTCCCGAATGTAGTACTGTGTGTATAGTGCCGTGTAGTACCGAGTGGAGTACACTGCCTGTACTGCCGTGTTGTACCGAGTGGAGTACAGTGCCTGTACTGCCGTGTAGTACAGAGTGGAGTACTGTGTGTATAGTGCCGTGTAGTACTGAGTGAAGTACAGTGCCTTGAAATGCCGTGTAGTACTGAGTGGAGTACAGTGCCAGTACTGCCGTGTAGTACTGAGTGGACTACAGTGCCTGTACTGCCGTGTAGTCCCGAGTGGGGTACTGAGTGTATAGTGCCGTGTAGTACCGAGTGAAGTACAGTGCCTGTACTGCCGTGTAGTACTGAGTGGAGTACAGTCCCTGTACTGCCGTGTAGTCCCGAATGGAGTACTTTGTGTATAGTGCAGTGTAGTACTGAGTGGAGTACAGTGCCTGTGCTGCCGTGTAGTACCGAGTGGAGTACTGTGCCTGTACAGCCGTGTAGTACCGAGTGGAGTACAGTGCCTGTACTGCCGTGTAGTACTGAGTGGAGTACAGTGCCTGTACTGCCGTGTAGTACTGAGTGGAGTACTGTGTGTATAGTGCCGTATAGTACCGAGTGGAGTACCGTGCCTGTACTGCCGTGTAGTACTGAGTGGAGTACAGTTCCTTTACTGCCGTGTAGTACTGGGTGGAGTACAGTGCCTGTACTGCCGTGTAGTACCGAGTGGGGGACTGTGTGTATACTGCTGTGTAGTACCGAGTGGAGTACAGTGCCTGTACTGCGTGTAGTACCGAGTGGAGTACTGTGTGTATATTTCCGTGTAGTACCGAGCGGAGTACAGTGCCTGTACTGCCGTGTAGTACCGAGTGGAGTACTGTGTGTATAGTGCCGTGTAGTACCGAGTGGAGTACAGTGCCTGTACTGCCGTGTATTACCGAGTGGAGTACTGTGTGAATACTGCCGTGTAGTACTGAGTGGAGTATAGAGCCTGTACTGCCGTGTAGTACCGAGTGGAGTAATGTTTGTATAGTGCCGTGTAGTACCGAGTGGAGTACACTGCATGTACTGCCGTGTAGTATCGAGTTGAGTACTGTGTGTATCGTGCGGTGTAGTACCGAGTGGAGTACATTGCATGTACTGCCGTGTAGTACCGAGCGGAGTACTGTGTGTATAGTGCCGTGTAGTACCGAGTGGAGTAGAGTGCCTGTATTGCCGTGTAGTACCGAGTGGAGTACTGTGTGTATAGTGCCGTGTAGTACCGAGTGGAGTACTGTGTGCATACTGCCGTGTAGTACTGGGTGGTGTACAGTGTGTATAGTGCCGTGTAGTACCGAGTGGAGTACAGTGTGTATAGTGCCGTGTAGTACCTAGTGGAGTACACTGCATGTACTGCCGTGTAGTACTGAGTGGAGTACAGTGCAAGTACTGCCGTGTAGTACTGAGTGGAGTACAGTGCCTGTACTGCCGTGTAGTACTGAGTGGAGTACAGTGCCTGTACTGCCGTGTAGTACTGAATGGAATACAGTGGCTGTACTGGAGTGTACTACCTAGTGGAGTACAGTGTGTATAGTGCCGTCTAGTACAGAGTGGAGTACAGTGTGTATAGTGCCGTGTGGTACTGAGTGGAGTACAGTGCCTGTACTGCCGTGTAGTACCGATTGGAGTACAGCGCCTGTAATGCCGTGTGGTACTGAGTGGAATACAGTGCCTGTACTGCCGTGTAGTACCGAGTGGAGTACAGTGCATGTACTGCCGTGTAGTACCGAGTGGAGTATTGTTTGTATAGTGCGGTGTAGTACCGAGTGGAGTACAGTGCATGTACTGCTGTGTAGTACCGAGTGGAGTACAGTGCCTGTACTGCCGTGTAGTACCGAGTGGAGTACTGTGTGTATATTTCCGTGTAGTCCCGAGCGGAGTACAGTGCCTGTACCGCCGTGTAGTACCGAGTGGAGTACTGTGTGTATAGTGCCGTGTAGTACCGAGTGGAGTACAGTGCCTGTACTGCCGTGTATTACCGAGTGGAGTACTGTGTGCATACTGGCGTGTAGTTCTGAGTGGAGTATAGAGCCTGTACTGCCGTGTAGTACCGAGTGGAGTAATGTTTGTATAGTGCCGTGTAGTACCGAATGGAGTACACTGCATGTACTGCCGTGTAGTATCTAGTTGAGTACTGTGTGTATCGTGCGGTGTAGTACCGAGTGGAGTACATTGCATGTACTGCCGTGTAGTACCGAGCGGAGTACTGTGTGTATAGTGCCGTGTAGTACCGAGTGGAGTACAGTGCCTGTATTGCCGTGTAGTACCGAGTGGAGTACTGTGTGTATAGTGCCGTGTAGTACCGAGTAGAGTACTGCGTGCATACTGCCGTGTAGTACTGGGTGGTGTACAGTGTGTATAGTGCCGTGTAGTACCGAGTGGAGTACAGTGTGTATAGTGCCGTGTAGTACCTAGTGGGGTACACTGCATGTACTGCCTTGTAGTACTGAGTGGAGTACAGTGCAAGTACTGCCGTGTAGTACTGAGTGGAGTACAGTGCCTGTACTGCCGTGTAGTACTGAGTGGAGTACAGTGCCTGTACTGCCGTGTAGTACTGAATGGAATACAGTGGCTGTACTGGAGTGTATTACCTAGTGGAGTACGGTGTGTATAGTGCCGTCTAGTACAGAGTGGAGTACAGTGTGTATAGTGCCGTCTAGTACTGAGTGGAGTACAGTGCCTGTACTGCCGTGTAGTACCGAGTGGAGTACAGTGCCTGTACTGCCGTGTAGTACTTATTGGAGTACAGTGCCTGTACTACCGTGTAGTACTGAGTGGAGTACAGTGCCTGTACTGCCGTGTAGTACTGAGTGGAGTACTGTGTGTATAGTGCCGTGTAGTACCGAGTGGAGTACAGTGCCTGTACTGCGTGTAGTACCAGGTGGAGTATTGTGTGTATAGTGCCGTGTAGTACCGAGTGGCGTACAGTGCCTGTACTGCCGTGTAGTACTGAGTGGAGTACAGTGTGAATAGTGCCGTGTAGTACCGAGTGGAGTACAGTGCCTGTACTGCCGTGTAGTACCGAGTGGAGTACTGTGTGTATAGTGCCGTGTAGTACTGAGTGGAGTACAGTGCCTGTACTGCCGTGTAGTACCGAGTGGAGTACTGTGTGTATAATGCCGTGTTGTACCGAGTGGAGTACAGTGCCTGTACTGCGTGTAGTACCGAGTGGAGTACTGTGTGTATAGTGCCGTGTAGTGCCGAGTGGAGTACAGTGCCTGTACTGCCGTGTAGTACCGAGTGGAGTACAGTGTGTATAGTGCCGTCTAGTACCGAGTGGAATACAGTGTGTATAGTGCAGAGTAGTGCTGGGTGGTGTACAGTGCCTGTACTGCTGTGTAGTACCGAGTGGAGTACAGTGACTGTACTGCCATGTAGTCCCGAGTGGAGTACTGTGTGCATACTGCCGTGTAGTACTGAGTGGAGTACAGTGCCTGTACTGCCGTGTAGTACTGAGTGGAGTACAGTGTGAATAGTGCCGTGTAGTACCGAGTGGAGTACAGTGCCTGTACTGCCGTGTAGTACCGAGTGGAGTACAGTGCCTGTACTGCCGTGTAGTACCGAGTGGAGTACAGTGTGTATAGTGCCGTCTAGTACCGAGTGGAATACAGTGTGTATAGTGCCGTGTAGTACTGAGTGGAGTACAGTACCTGTACTGCCGTGTAGTACCGAGTGGAGTACAATGTGTATAGTGCCGTGTAGTACTGAGTGGAGTACAGTGCCTGTGCTGCCGTGTAGTACTGAGTGGGGTACAGTGCCTGTACTGCCGTGTAGTACCGAGTGGGGGAATGTGTGTATACTGCCGTGTAGTACTGAGTACAGTACAGTGCCTGTACTGCCGTGTAGAACCGAGTGGAGTACTGTGTGTATACTGCCGTGTAGTACTGAGTGGAGTACAGTACCTGTACTGCCGTGTAGTACCGAGTGGGGGACTGTTTGTATACTGCCCTATAGTACTGAGTGGAGTACACTGCCTGTACTACCGTGTAGTACCGAGTGGGGGACTGTTTGTATACTGCCGTGTAGTACTGAGTGGAGTACAGTCCCTGTACTGCCGTGTAGAACCGAGTGGGTGACTGTGTGTACACTGCCGTGTAGTACCGAGTGGAATACTGTGTGTATAGTGCAGTATAGTGCTGAGTGGAGTACAGTGCCTGTACTGCCGTGTAGTACCGAGTGGAGTACTGTGTGTATAGTGCAGTGTAGTGCTGAGTGGAGTACAGTACCTGTACTGCCGTGTAGTACTGAGTATAGTACAGTGCCTGTACTGCCGTGTAGTACCGAGTGGGGGACTGTGTGTATACTGCCGTTTAGTACTGAGTGGAGTACAGTACCTGTACTGCCGAGCAGTCCCGAGTGGAGTACTGTGTGTATAGTGCAGTGTAGTGCTGAGTGGAGTACAGTACCTTTACTGCCGTGTAGTACCGAGTGGGGGACTTTGTGCATACTGCCGTGTAGTTCCGAGTGGAGTTCAGTGCCTGTACTGCCGTGTAGTACTGAGTGGAGTACTGTGTGTATAGTGCCGTGTAGTACCGAGTGGAGTACAGTGCCTGTACTGCCGTGTAGTACTGAGTGGAGTACAGTGCCTGTACTGCCCTGTAGTCCCGATTGGAGTACAGTGCCTGTATTCCGTGTAGTACTGATTGGAGTACAGTGCCTGTACCGCCGTGTAGTACCGAGTGGAGTACATTGCTTGTACTGCAGTGTAGTACTGAGTGGAGTACAGTGCCTGTACTGTCGTGTAGTGCCGAGTGGAGTACTGTGTGTATAGTGCAGTGTAGTACTGAGTGGAGTACAGTGCATGTACTGCCGTGTAGTCCCGAGTGGAGTACTGTGTGTATAGTGCAGTGTAGTACTGAGTGGAGTACAGTGCCTGTACTGCCGTGTAGTACCGAGTATAGTACAGTGCCTGTACTGCCGTGTAGTCCCAGGTGGAGTAGTGTGTGCATACTGCCGTGTAGTAGTGAGTGGAGTACAGTGTCTGTACTGCCGTGTAGTACCGAGTGGAGTACAGTGTCTGTACTGCCGTGTAGTACTGGGTGGAGTACAGTGCCTGTACTGCCGTGTAGTCCCCAGTGGAATACAGTTTGTGTAGTGCAGTGTAGTACTGAGTGGAGTACAGTGCATGTACTGCTGTGTAGTACCGAGTGGAGTACTGTGTGTATAGTGCCGTGTAGTACCGAGTGGAGTACATTGCCTGTACTGCCGTGTAGTACTGAGTGGAGTACAGTACCTGTACTGCCGTGTAGTCCCGAGTGGAGTACAGTGCCTGTACTTCCGTGTAGTACTGATTGGAGTACAGTGCCTGTACTGCCGTGTAGTACCGAGTGGAGTACATTGCTTGTACTGCCGTGTAGTACTGAGTGGAGTACAGTGCCTGTACTGCCGTGTAGTCCCAGGTGGAGTACTGTGGGCATACTGCCGTGTAGTACTGAGTGGATTACAGTGGCTGTACTGTCGTGTAGTGCCGAGTGGAGTACTGTGTGTATAGTGCAGTGTAGTACTGAGTGGAGTACAGTGCATGTACTGCCGTGTAGTCCCGAGTGGAGTACTGTGTGTGTACTGCAGTGTAGTACTGAGTGGAGTACAGTGCCTGTACTGCCGTGTAGTACCGAGTGGAGTACAGTGCCTGTACTGCCGTGTAGTCCCAGGTGGAGTACTGTGTGCATACTGCCGTGTAGTACTGAGTGGATTACAGTGGCTGTACTGCCGTGTAGTACCGAGTGGAGTACAGTGCCTGTACTGCCGTGTAGTACTGGGTGGAGTATTGTGCCTGTACTGCCGTGTAGTCCCCAGTGGAATGCAGTTTGTGTAGTGCAGTGTAGTACTGAGTGGAGTACAGTGCATGTACTGCCGTGGAGTACCGTGTGGAGTACTGTGTGTATAGTGCCGTGTAGTACCGAGTGGAGTACAGTGCCTGTACTGCGTGTAGTACCGAGTGGAGTACTGTGTGTATAGTGCCGTGTAGTACCGAGTGGAGTACAGTGCCTGTACTGCCGTGTAGTACCGAGTGGAGTACTGTGCGTGTAGTGCCGTCTAGTACCGAGTGGAGTACAGTTTGTATATTGCCGTGTAGTACTGAGTGGAGTACAGTGCCTGTACTGCCGTGTAGTACCGAGTGGAGTACAGTGTGTATAGTGCCGTGTAGTACCGAGTGGTGTACTCTGCCTGTACTTCCGTGTAGTACCGATTGGAGTACAGTGTGTATAGTGCCGTGTAGTACCGAGTGGTGTACTGTGCCTGTACTGCCGTGTAGTACTGAGTGGAGTACAGTGCCTGTACTGCTGTGTAGTACCGAGTGGAGTACAGTGTGTATAGTGCCGTGTAGTACTGAGTGGAGTACAGTGCCTGTACAGCCGTGTAGAACTGAGTGGGGTACAGTGCCTTTACTGCCGTGTAGTACCGAGTGGGGGACTGTGTGTATACTGTCGTGTAGTACTGAGTATAGTACAGTGCCTGTACTGCCGTGTAGTACCGAGTGGTGTACTGTGTGCATACTGCCGTGTAGTACTGAGTGGAGTACAGTACCTGTACTGCCGTGTAGTACCGAGTGGGGGACTGTGTGTATACTGCCGTGTAGTGCAGAGTGGAGTACAGTGCCTGTACTGCCGTGTAGTACCGAGTGGATTATTGTGTTTATAGTGCAGTGTAGTGCTGAGTGGAGTACAGTACCTGTACTGCCGTGTAGTACTGAGTATGGTACAGTGCCTGTACTGCCGTGTAGTACCGAGTGGGGGACTGTGTGTATACTGCCGTGCAGTACTGAGTGGATTACAGTGCCTGTACTGCCGTGTAGTACCGTGTGGGGGACTGTGTGTATACTGCCGTGTAGTACTGAGTGGAGTACAGTGCCTGTACTACCGTGTAGTCCCGAGTGGAGTGCTGTGTGCATACTGCCGTGTAGTACTGAGTGGAGAACAGTCCCTGTACTGCCGAGTAGTCCCGAGTGGAGTACTGTGTGTATAGTGCAGTGTAGTAGAGAGTGGAGTACTGTGTGTATAGTGCAGTGTAGTACTGAGTGGAGTACAGTGCCTGTACTGCCGTGTAGTACCGAGTGGGGGACTGTGTGTATACTGCCGTGTAGTACTGAGTGGAGTACAGTGTGTATAGTGCCGTGTAGTACCGAGTGGGGTTTGTGTGCATACTGCCGTGTAGTACTGAGTGGAGTACAGTGCCTGTACTGCTATGTTGTCCCGAGTGGAGTACTGTGTGTATAGTGCCGTGTAGTACCGAGTGGAGTACAGTGCCTGTACTGCCATATAGTACCGAGTGGAGTACTGTGTGCATACTGCCGTGAGTACGGAGTGGAGTACAGTGCCTGTACTGCCGTGTAGTACCGAGTGGAGTACTGTGTGTATAGTGCCGTGTAGTACCCAGTTTAGTACAGTGCATGTACTGCCGTGTATTACCGAGTAGAGTACTGTGTGAATAGTGCGGTGTAGTACCGAGTGGAGTACAGTGCTTGTACTGCCGTGTAGTACCGCGTGGAGTATTGTGGGTATAGTGCCGTGTAGTACCGAGTGGAGTACAGTGCCTGTACTGCCGTGTAGTACCGAGTGGAGTACTGTGTGTATAGTGCCGTGTAGTACCGATTGGAGTACTGTGTGCATACTGCCGTGTAGTACTAGTGGAGTACAGTACCTGTACTGCCGTGTAGTACCGAGTGGAGTACTGTGTGTATAGTGCCGTGTAGTACCGAGTGGAGTACAGTGCCTGTACTGCCGTGTAGTACTGAGTGGAGTAGAATGCCTGTACTGCCGTGTAGTCCCGAGTGGAGTACGGTGCCTGTACTGCCGTGTAGTACTGAGTGGAGTAGAATTCCTGTACTGCCGTGTAGTCCCGAGTGGAGTACAGTGCCTGTACTGCCGTGTAGTAGTGAGTGGAGTACTGTGCCTGTACTGCCGTGTAGTACTGAGTGGAGTACTGTGTGTATAGTGCCGTGTAGTACCGAGTGGAGTACAGTGGGTGTAATGCCGTGTAGTACTGAGTGGAGTACAGTGCCTGTACTGCCGTGTAGTACTGAGTGGAGTACAGTGCCTGTACTGCCGTGTAGTCCCGAGGGGGGTAGAGTGCCTGTACTACCGTGTAGTACTGAGTGGAGTATGTTTTGTTGCCGTGTAGTACTGAGTGGAGTACAGTGCCTGTACTGCCGTGTAGTACTGAGTGGAGTACTGTTTGTATAGTGCCGTGTAGTACCGAGTGGAGTACAGTGCCTGTACTGCCGTGTAGTCCCGAGTGGAGTACAGTGCATGTACTGCCGTGTAGTACCGAGTGGAGTACAGTGCCTGTACTGCCGTGTAGTACCGAGTGGAGTACTGTGTGCATACTGCCGTGTAGTACCGAGTGGAGTACAGTGCCTGTGCTGCCGTGTAGTACCGAGTGGAGTACAGTGCCTGTACTGCCGTGTAGTACCGAGTGGAGTACTGTTTGCATACTGCCGTGTAGTACTGAGTGCAGTACAGTGCCTGTACTGCCGTGTAGTACCGAGTGGAGTACTATTTGTGTAGTGCCGTGTAGTACCGAGTGGAGTACAGTGCATGTACTGCCGTGTAGTACCGACTGGAGTACTGTGTGTATAGTGTGGTGTAGTACCGAGTGGAGTACAGTGCCTGTACTGCCGTGTAGTCCCGAGTGGAGTACTGTGCATGTACTGCCGTGTAGTACCGAGTGGAGTACAGTGCCTGTACTGCAGTGTAGTACTGAGTGGAGTACAGTGCCTGTACTGCCGTGTAGTACCGACTGGAGTACTGTGTGTGTAGTGTGGTGTAGTACCGAGTGGAGTACAGTGTATGTACTGCCGTGTAGTACCGAGTGGAGTACTGTGTGTGTAGTGTGGTGTAGTACCGAGTGGAGTACAGTGTATGTACTGCCGTGTAGTACCGAGTGGAGTACTGTGTGTATAGTGCCGTGTAGTACCGAGTGGAGTACAGTGCCTGTATTGCCGTGTAGTACCGATTGGAGTACTGTGTGTATAGTGCCGTGTAGTACCGAGTGGAGTACAGTGCCTGTACTGCCGTGTAGTACCGAGTGGAGAACTGTGTGTATAGTGCCGTGTAGTACCGTGTTTAGTACAGTGCATGTACTGCCGTGTATTACCGAGTGGAGTACTGTGTGTATAGTGCGGTGTAGTACTGAGTGGAGTACAGTGCATGTACTCCCGTGTAGTACCGAGTGGAGTACTGTGTGTATAGTGCCGTGTAGTACCGAGTGGAGTACTGTGTGCATACTGCCGTGTAGTACTGAGAAGAGTACAGTACCTGTACTGCCGTGTAGTACCGAGTGGAGTACTGTGTGTATAGTGCCGTGTAGTACCGAGTGGAGTACAGTGCCGGTACTGCCGTATAGTACTGAGTGGAGTAGAATGCCTGTACTGCCGTGTAGTCCCGAGTGGAGTACAGTGCCTGTACTGCCGTGTAGTAGTGAGTGGAGTACTGTGCCTGTACTGCCGTGTAGTACTGAGTGGAGTACTGTGTGTATAGTGCCGTGTAGTACCGAGTGGAGTACAGTGCCTGTACTGCCGTATAGTACTGAGTGGAGTAGAATGCCTGTACTGCCGTGTAGTCCCGAGTGGAGTACTGTGTGTGTAGTGTGGTGAAGTACCGAGTGGAGTACAGTGTATGTACTGCCGTGTAGTACCGAGTGGAGTACTGTGTGTGTAGTGTGGTGTAGTACCGAGTGGAGTACAGTGTATGTACTGCCGTGTAGTACCGAGTGGAGTACTGTGTGTATAGTGCCGTGTAGTACCGAGTGGAGTACAGTGCCTGTATTGCCGTGTAGTACCGATTGGAGTACTGTGTGTATAGTGCCGTGTAGTACCGAGTGGAGTACAGTGCTTATACTGCCGTGTAGTACTGAGTGGGGTACAGTGCCTGTACTGCCGTGTAGTACCGAGTGGAGGACAGTGCCTGTACTGCCATGTTGTCCCCAGTGGAGTACTGTGTGCATATTGCCGTGTAGTACTGAGTGGAGTACAGTGCCTGTACTGCCGTGTAGTACCGAGTGGAGTACTGTGTGTATAATGCCGTGTAGTACCGAGTGGAGTACAGTGCCTGTACTGCGTGTAGTACCGAGTGGAGTACTGTGTGTATAGTGCCGTGTAGTGCCGAGTGGAGTACAGTGCCTGTACTGCCGTGTAGTACTGTGGGGAGTACAGTGTGAATAGTGCCGTGCAGTACCGAGTGGAGTACAGTGCCTGTACTGCCGTGTTGTACCGAGTGGAGTACAGTGTGTATAGTGCCGTCTAGTACCGAGTGGAGTACAGTGTGTAATGTGCCGTGTAGTACTGAGTGGAGTACAGTGCCTGTACTGCCGTGTACTACCGAGTGGAGTACAGTGTGTATAGTGCCGTGTAGTACCGAGTGGAGTACAGTGCCTGTACTTCCGTGTAGTACTGAGTGGAATACATTGCCTGTACTGCCGTGTAGTACCGAGTGGTGTACAGTGTGTATAGTGCCGTGTAGTACTGAGTGGAGTACAGTGCCTGTGGTGCCGTGTAGTACTGAGTGTGGTACAGTGCCTGTACTGACGTGTAGTACCGAGTGGGGGAATGTGTGTATACTGCCGTGTAGTACTGAGTACAGTACAGTGCCTGTACTGCCGTGTAGTACTGAGTGGAGTACTGTGTGCATACTGCCGTGTAGTACTGAGTGGTGTACAGTGCCTGTACTGCCGTGTAGTACCGAGTGGAGTACTGTGTGCATAGTGCCGTGTAGTACTGAGTTGAGTACAGTGCCTGTACAGCCGTGTAGTACTCAGTGGGGTACAGTGCCTGTACTGCCGTGTAATACCGAGTGGGGGACTGTGTGTATACTGCCGTGTAGTACTGAGTATAGTACAGTGCCTGTACTGCCGTGTAGTACCGAGTGGAGTACTGTGTGTAAGGTGCCGTGTAGTACCGAGTGGAGTACGGTGCATGTGCTGCCGTGTAGTACCGAGTGGAGTACTGTGTGTATAGTGCGGTGTAGTACCGAGTGTAGTACATTGCATGTACTGCCGTGTAGTACCGACTGGAGTACTGTGTGTATAGTGCCGTGTAGTACCGAGTGGAGTACAGTGCCTGTAATGCCGTGTAGTAAAGAGTGGAGTACTGTGTGTACAGTGCCATGTAGTACCGAGTGGGGTACTGTGTGTGTACTGCCGTGTAGTTCCGAGTGGAGCACGGTATGTGTACTGCCGTGTAGCACCGAGTGGAGTATTGTGTGTGTGTACTGCCATGTAGTACCGAGTGGAGGAATGTGTGTATACTGCCGTGGGGTACTGAGTGGAGTACTGTGTGCATACTGCCGTGTAGTACTGTGTGGAGTACGATGTGTGTACTGCCGTGTAGTACTGAGTGGATTACGATGTGTGTGTACTGCCGTGTAGTACTGAGTGGAGTACGGTGTCTGTACTGCCGTGTAGTACTGAGTGGAGTACGGTGTCTCTACTGCCGTGTAGTACTGAGTGATGTACTGTATGTAGAGTGCCGTGGAGTGCTGAGTGGAGTACTTTGTGTGTACTGCCGTGTAGTACCGAATGGATTAGGTTGTGTGTACTGGCGTGTAGTACTGAGTGGATTACGGTGTCTGTACTGTCGTGTAGTACCGAATGGAGTGCGATGTGTGTACTGGCGTGTAGTACTGAGTGGAGTACAGTGTGTGCACTGCCGTGTAGTTCCGAGTGGAGTACGGTATGTGTACTGCTCTGTAGCACCGAGTGGAGTATTGTGTGTGTGTACTGCGATGTATTACCGAGTGGAGGAATGTGTGTATACTGCCGGGGGGTACTGAGTGGAGTACTGTGTGCATACTGCCGTGTAGTACTGTGTGGAATACGATGTGTTTACTGCCGTGTAGTACTGAGTGGATTACGATGTGTGTGTACTGCCGTGTAATACTGAGTGGAGTACGGTGTCTGTACTACCGTGTAGTTCTGAGTGGAGTACGGTGTCTGTACTGCCGTGTAGTACTGAGTGAAGTACTGTATGTAGAGTGCCGTGGAGTGCTGAGTGGAGTACTTTGTGTGTACTGCCGTGTAGTACCGAATGGATTAGGTTGTGTGTACTGGCGTGTAGTACTGAGTGGTGTACGGTGTCTGTACTGTCGTGTAGTACCGAATGGAGTGCGGTGTGTGTACTGGCGTGTAGTACTGAGGGAGTACAGTGTCTGTACTGCCGTGTAGTTCTGAGTGGAGTACGGTGTGTGTACTGCCGCGTAGTACTGAGTGAAGTACTGTATGTAGAGTGCCGTGGAATGCTGAGTGGGGTACAGTGCCTGTACTGCCGTGTAATACCGAGTGGGGGACTGTGTGTATACTGCCGTGTAGTACTGAGTATAGTACAGTGCCTGTACTGCCGTGTAGTAACGAGTGGAGTACTGTGTGCAAACTGCCGTGTAGTACTGAGTGGAGTACAGTACCTGTACTGCCGTGTAGTACCGAGTGGGGGCTGTGTGTATACTGCCGTGTAGTACTGTGTGGAGTACAGTGTGTATAGTGCAGTGTAGTGCTGAGTGGAGTACAGTACCTGTAGTGCCCTGTAGTACTGAGTATTGTACAGTGCCTGTACGGCCGTGTAGTACCGAGTGAGGGATTGTGTGTATACAGCCGTGTAGTACTGAGTGGAGTACAGTGCCTGTACTGCCGTGTAGTACCGAGTGGGGGACTGTGCGTATACTGCCGTGTAGTACTGAGTGGAGTACAGTGCCTGTGCTGCCGTGTAGTCCCGAGTGGAGTGCTGTGTGCATACTGCCGTGTAGTACTGAGTGGAGTACATTCCCTGTAGTACCGAGTGGAGTACAGTGCCTGTACTGCCGTGTAGTACCGAGTGGAGTACAGTGCATGTACTGTCGTGTAGTACCGAGTGGAGTACAGTGCCTGTACTGCCGTGTAGTACCGAGTGGAGTACTGTGTGCATACTGCCGTGTAGTACCGAGTGGAGTACAGAGCCTGTACTGCCGTGTAGTACCGAGTGGAGTACAGTGCTTGTACCGCCGTGTAGTACCGAGTGGAGTACTGTGTGCATACTGCCGTGTAGTACCGAGTGGAGTACAGAGCCTGTATTGCCGTGTAGTACCGAGTGGAGTACAGTGCTTGTACTGCCGTGTAGTACCGAGTTAAGTACTCTTTGTATAGTGCCGTGTAATACCGAGTGGAGTACAGTGCCTGTAATGCCGTCTAGTAAGGAGTGGAGTACTGTGTGTACAGTGCCATGTAGTACCGAGTGGGGTACTGTGTGTGTACTGCCGTGTAGTTCCGAGTGGAGTACGGTATGTGTACTGCCGTGTAGCACCGAGTGGAGTATTGTGTGTGTGTACTGCCATGTAGTACCGAGTGGAGGAATGTGTGTATACTGCCGGGGGGTACTGAGTGGAGTACTGTGTGCATACTGCCGTGTAGTACTGTGTGGAGTACGATGTGTGTACTGCCGTGTAGTACTGAGTGGATTACGATGTGTGTGTACTGCCGTGTAGTACTGAGTGGAGTACGGTGTCTGTACTGCCGTGTAGTACTGAGTGGAGTACGGTGTCTGTACTGCCGTGTAGTACTGAGTGAAGTACTGTATGTAGAGTGACGTGGAGTGCTGAGTGGAGTACTTTGTGTGTACTGCCGTGTAGTACCGAATGGATTAGGTTGTGTGTACTGGCGTGTAGTACTGAGTGGTGTACGGTGTCTGTACTGTCGTGTAGTACCGAATGGAGTGCGGTGTGTGTACTGGCGTGTAGTACTGAGTGGAGTACAGTGTCTGTACTGCCGTGTAGTTCTGAGTGGAGTACGGTGTGTGTACTGCCGTGTAGTACTGAGTGAAGTACAGTATGTGGAGTGCCGTGGAATGCTGAGTGGGGTACAGTGCCTGTACTGCCGTGTAATACCGAGTGGGGGACTGTGTGTATACTGCCGTGTAGTACTGAGTATAGTACAGTGCCTGTACTGCCGTGTAGTACCGAGTGGAGTACTGTGTGCAAACTGCCGTGTAGTACTGAGTGGAGTACAGTACCTGTACTGCCGTGTAGTACCGAGTGGGGGCTGTGTGTATACTGCCGTGTAGTACTGAGTGGAGTACAGTTCCTGTACTGCCGTGTAGTACCGTGTGGGGCACTGTGTGTATACTGCCGTGTACTAGTGAGTGGAGTACAGTGCCTGTACTGCCGTGTAGTACAGCGTGGGGGACTGTGTGTATACTGCCGTGTAGTACTGTGTGGAGTACAGTGTGTATAGTGCAGTGTAGTGCTGAGTGGAGTACAGTACCTGTAGTGCCCTGTAGTACTGAGTATTGTACAGTGCCTGTACTGCCGTGTAGTACCGAGTGAGGGACTGTGTGTATACAGCCATGTAGTACTGTGTGGAGTACAGTGCCTGTACTGCAGTGTAGTACCGAGTGGGGGACTGTGCGTATACTGCCGTGTAGTACCGAGTGGAGTACAGAGCCTGTACTGCCGTGTAGTACCGAGTGGAGTACAGTGCTTGTACCGCCGTGTAGTACCGAGTGGAGTACTGTGTGCATACTGCCGTGTAGTACTGAGTGGAGTACAGTGCTGTACTGCCGTGTAGTACCGAGTTAAGTACTGTTTGTATAGTGCCGTGTAGTACCGAGTGGAGTACAGTGCATGTACTGCCGTGTAGTACCGACTGGAGTACTGTGTGTATAGTGCGGTGTAGTACCGAGTGGAGTACAGTGCATGTACTTCCGTGTAGTACCGAGTGGAGTACTGTGTGTATAGTGCCCTGTAGTACCGCGTGGAGTAGAGTGCCTGTATTGCCGTGTAGTACCGAGTGGAGTACCGTGTGTATAGTGCGTGTAGTACCGAGTGGAGTACTGTGTGCATACTGCCGTGTACTACTGAGTGGAGTACAGTACCTGTACTGCCGTGTAGTACCCAGTGGTCTAAATTTAAGTAGATTGACCGGGAGATAATGGCAGCTCACATTGTATAGCCCATATATAGCCCTCCCAGTGTGGACAGCTCGACGGGCCTCATAGTTTTGCTCTGGCCATTTGAC
This sequence comes from Anabrus simplex, assembly GCF_040414725.1. NCBI lineage: Eukaryota > Metazoa > Arthropoda > Insecta > Orthoptera > Tettigoniidae > Anabrus > Anabrus simplex. The sequence continues at coordinate 779,133 of NC_090271.1, forward strand.
TTCACCAGTGTGTTCTGGTTACGTGTTGTGTTTTTCTAAGGCAGCCTTCTAGTTAAGGTCTATACGAATAGAGTATAGCATTCGTCACGGATAGCATAATGGTGACGCCGATACGAAAGAACGATCCTATGAGGCATATACACTAGATCATGCTGTGGAGAGTGGACAAGCAGAGCACCTCGTGACGCTATTGCAGAGGACCACAATGAGGAAGATGATGCACTAAATATCACTTGTCGGCTGGTCTCCTGGAACACACTACAGAGGCTAACGCCTTATACCACAGTGTGGAGGGCGACGAACGGACGAGACAAAACTGGCGAGGGATAATAATTGAATTCTGGAACAGGGTTAATGCGCATGATGGCCGCTATACATTCTCTCTTATGGGACTATCTACTTGCACCTGAAGTAGGGGCTACTGCGCATGGTGGTCACAATACATGGTCTCTTATGAGACTAACTCCTTGCACCTGGGCTACTGCGCAAAATGTCCACCCTACATTGGATCTTATGGGATCAACTCTTTGCACCTGGGCTAGGGTCTACTGCGCAAGGTGGTGGTTGTACATAGGCTCTAATGGAGAAAGGTTGCGCGAGATGGTGTCCGCTTGCAACGTCCTAGTGCTAGTACACCCGAGACCAGATGTTTATTGAACTATGGGTATATGAGACTAAATTTAAGTAGATAGACCGGGAGATAGTGGCAGCTCACATTGTATAGCCCATTAATAGCTTGCGCAGTAGCCCCAAGCTCAGGTGCAAGGAGTTAGTCCCATAAGAGCCCATGTATAGCGGCCAACTTACGCATTACCCCCTGTTCCAGAATTCACTTTTTATCCCTCCCCATTTTGGTGTAGTCCATTGCCGTCCACACTTTGGTATAAGACGTTAGCCTCTGTAGTGTGTTCTAGGTGATCAGCCTCATAAGTGTTATTTAGTGCATCACCTTCCTCAATGTGATCCGCTGCAATAGCGACACCAAGGTGTATGGTCTGGTCTGGTGTATAGGCCTCATGGGGTCGTTCTGTTGTTCTCTGCAGCTTCTCTCCTACTGTGCTTCGGTGTTTCAGTGCACTGTGGTCTATCAGGTCCCCGAATGTCGTCTGGTACATTAGCCTTCCCAGTATGGACAGCACTACCGGCCTCACAGTTTTGCTCTGGCTCTTCGACCTCACCAGTGTGTTCTGGTTACGTGTTGTGTTCTCCTAAGGCATCCTTCTAGTTAAGGTCTATACGAATAGAATATAGCAGTCGGCACGCATAGCATACTGGTGACGCCGATACGAAAGAACGATCCTATGGCGCATATACACTAGATCATGCTGGTTAGTATGAACCACCAGAGCTCCTAGTGCTAGGACACTCCACACAAGATGCTTGCTGAACATTTGTGGCTATGGGGTAAATTGAATTAGATGGACCAGGAAAACAACGGGTAACCAGAACACACTGGTGAGGTCGAAGCGCCCGAGGCTGATGTACCAAACCACACTCGGGGCGCTTATACACCACAGGGCACTGTGGACCTGACACCCCGCAGCACACCGGAGGAGCTGCTTGACCTTAGCTCACCGGAGCACATTGGGGACACCGATGGGAGAGAGCGCACTGTTGAAGGCGATGCACTATATGACCTTAGTGTCGGATAATACACCAGCCCGCACTCAGGAGGCTCATGCACCAGATCGCACTGATGACACTGAAGGAGCAGAGCACGGTGCTGAAGACGATGCGCCAGAGCAAAAACCTGGGAGGCATATTCACCAGACCATACTGGAAAGGGTATTCAGGCAGAGCATATTGGTAACGCTAATGCACGAGACAACACTGGGAAGGCTCATCGAGCACACCTGGGTAGCATGAAACACCGAAGCACAGGCCGGGCTGAAGCTGAAGAGAACATCAGTTAGAATGATGCACCATAGCACACTGGGAAGGGTGAAATACTGAAGGACAAACGCACACTGATGAGACATATGCTCCAGAGCACACTGGGCAATCTGTACCACCAGACCAAAGAGGAAGGCTGATGACGCCGATACGCCGGGACCACCCTATGAGGCCTATACACCAGATCATGCTGGGGAGGGTGATCATCCAGAGAACCTTGGTACGCTATTGCAGAGGCTCACACTGAGTAAGCTGATGCACCAGATAACCCTTGTAAGGCTCGTCTCCTAGTACACACTACAGAGGCTAACGCCTTATACCACATGTGGAGGGCGACGAACGGACGAGAAAAAACTGGCCAGGGATAATAATTGAATTCTGGAACAGGGTTAATGCGCATGTTGGCCGCTTTACATTCTCTCTTACGGGACTAACTGCTTGCACCTGAAGTAGGGGCTACTGCGCATGGTGGTCACTATACATGGTCTCTTATGGGACTAACTCGTTGCACCTGGGCTAGGGGCTACTGCGCAGGATGTCCACCCTACATTGGCTCTTATGGGATCAACTCTTTGCACCTGGGCTAGGGGCTACTGCGCAAGGTGGTGGTTATACATAGGCTCTAATGGAGAAAGGTTGCGCGTGCAACTTCCTAGTGCTAGTACACCCGAGGCTAGATGTTTATTGAACAATGGTTATATGAGACTAAATTTAAGTAGATTGACCGGGAGATAATGGCAGCTCACATTGTATAGCCCATGTATAGCTTGCGCAGTAGCCCCAAGCTCAGGTGCAAGGAGTTAGTCCCGAAAGAGCCCATGTATAGCGGCCAACTTACGCATAACCCCCTGTTCCAGATTCACTTTTTATCCCTCCCCATTTTGGTATAGTCCATTGCCGTCCACACTTTGGTATAAGACGTTAGCCTCTGTAGTGTGTTCTAGGTGATCAGCCTCATAAGTGTTATTTACTGCATCAGCTTCCTCAATGTGATCCTCTGCAATAGCGACACCAAGGTGCTCCGCAGCATGGGGTCGTTCAGCTGTTCTCTGCAGCTTCAGCCCGACTGTGCTTCGGTGTTTCAGTCCACTGTGGTCTATCAGGTCCCCGAATGTCGTCTGGTACATTAGCCTTCCCAGTGTGGACAGCTCTACGGGCCTCACAGTTTTGCTCTAGCTCTTCGACCTGACCAGTGTGTTCAGGTTACGTGTTGTGTTTTCCTAAGGCAGCCTTCTACTTAAGGTCTATACGAATAGAGTATAGCAGTCGTCACGCATAGCATACTGGTGACGCCGATACGAAAGAACGATCCTGTGAGGCATAACACTAGATCATGCTGGTTAGTGTGAACAACCTGAGCACCTCGGTGACGCTATTGCAGAGGACCACACTGAGGAAGATGATGCACTAAATAACACTTGTAGGCTGATCTCCTAGAACACAGTACAAAGGCTAACACAGCTGTTTTGGAATTTCAGGATGATCAACCAATAGTTCATAAGTTGACAATGTGAGCTCCTGAGGCATCTCCGTGGAGATAGATCTTTAAGAACAATGTATCACCATGATCTTCTGGTCCATCTCCGTAATTTTAGTCTCATATAACCAAAGGTCAGGCACTATACTGCCTCTTACTCAGTGTGAGCCTCTGCAATAGCGTACCAAGGTTCTCTGGATGATCACCCTCCCCAGCATGATCTGGTGTATAGGCCTCATAGGTGGTTCTGGCGTATCGGCGTCACCAGTGTGCACTGGTTCATCAGCCTTCCTCTTTGGTCTGGTGGTACAGATTGCCCAGTGTGCTCTGGAGCATATGTCTCATCAGTGTCCGTTTGTCCTTCAGTATTTCACCCTTCCCAGTGTGCTATGGTGCATCGTTCTAACTGATGTTCTCTTCAGCTTCAGCCCGGCCTGTGCTTCGGTGTTTCATGCTACCCAGGTGTGCTCGATGAGCCTTCCCAGTGTTGTCTCGTGCATTAGCGTTACCAATATGCTCTGCCTGAATACCCTTTCCAGTATGGTCTGGTGAATATGCCTCCCAGGTTTTTGCTCTGGCGCATCGTCTTCAGCACCCTGCTCTGCTCCTTCAGTGTCATCAGTGCGATCTGGTGCATGAGCCTCCTGAGTGCGGGCTGGTGTATTATCCGACACTAAGGTCATATAGTGTATCGCCTTCAACAGTGCGCTCTCTCCCATCGGTGTCCCCAATGTGCTCCGGTGAGCTAAGGTCAAGCAGCTCCTCCGGTGTGCTGCGAGGTGTCAGGTCCACAGTGCCCTGTGGTGTATAAGCGCCCCGAGTGTGGTTTGGTACATCAGCCTCTGGCGCTTCGACCTCACCAGTGTGTTCTGGTTACCCGTTGTTTTCCTGGTCCATCTAATTCAATTTACCCCATAGCCACAAATGTTCAGCAAGCATCTTGTGTGGAGTGTCGTAGCACTAGGAGCTCTTGTGGTTCACACTAACCACCATGATCTAGTGTATATGCGCCATAGGATCGTTCTTTCGTATCGGCGTCACCAGTATGCTATGCGTGCCGACTGCTCTATTCTATTCGTATAGACCTTAACTAGAAGGCTGCCTTAGGAGAACACAACACGTAACCAGAACACACTGGTGTGTTCGAAGAGCCAGAGCAAAACTTTGAGGCCGGTAGTGCTGTCCCTACTGGGAAGGCTAATGTACCAGACGACATTCGGGGACCTGATAGACCACAGTGCACTGAAACACCGAAGCACAGTAGGACAGAAGCTGCAGAGAACAACAGAACGACCCCATGAGGCCTATACACCAGACCATACCATACACCTTGGTGTCGCTATTGCAGAGGATCACATTGAGGAAGCTGATGCACTAAATAACACTTATGAGGCTTATCACCTAGAACACACTACAGAGGCTAACGTCTTATACCAAAGTGTGGACCGCAATGGACTACACCAAAATGGGGAGGGATAAAAAGTGAATCCTGGAACAGGGGGTAATGCGTAAGTTGGCCGCTATACATGGGCTCTTATGGGACTAACTTTTGCACCTGAGCTTGGGGCTACTGCGCAAGCTATTATAGGGGCTATACAATGTGAGCTGCCACTATCTCCCGGTCAATCTACTTAAATTTAGTCTCATATAACCATAGTTCAATAAACATCTGGCCTCGGGTGTACTATCACTAGGACGTTGCACGCGGACACCATCTCGCGCAACCTTTCTCCATTAGAGCCTATGTATAACCACCACCTTGCGCAGTAGCCCCTAGCCCAGGTGCAAAGAGTTGATCCCATAAGATCCAATGTAGGGTGGACATCTTGCGCAGTAGCCCCTTGCCCAAGTGCAAGGAGTTAGTCCCATAAGAGACCATGTATACTTACCACCATGCGCAGTTGCGCTCTGGCGCATCGTCTTCAGCACCCTGCTCTGCTCCTTCACTGTCATTAGTGCGTTCTGGTGCATGAGCCTTCTCAGTGCGGTCTGGTGTATTATCCGACACTAAGTGCATCGCCTTCAACAGTGCGCTCTCTCCCAGCAATGAGCTCCGGTGTATAAGCACCCATTGAGCCTTGGTCAAGCAGTTCCTCCGGTGTGCTGCGGGGTGTCAGCTCCACAGTGCCCTGTGGTGTATCAGCGCCCCGAGTGTGGTTTGGTATATCAGCCTTCCCAGTGTGGGCTGCTCTAGAGGCATCACAGTTTGCCTCTGCCGCTTTGGCCTCACAAGTGTGTTCTGGTTACCCGTGTGTTTTCCTGGTCCATTTAATTCAATTTACCCGATAGAACCAAATGTTCAGCAGCTATCTTGTTTGGGGTGTCCTAGCACTAGGAAGTTGCACGCGGCCTCCATCCTGCGATCAGCCCTTATTGCGTCCCCTTATCTCCTATGTCTCCCATGTGCCACCTTTCTCCATAAGAGCCTATGAATAGACGCTTTGTTTCGCACGTGCACACGTGCTAGCTTCCTCTATAAGAGCTTATGTTTAGCAACATCCTGCGCAGTAGCCCTTAGCCCAATTGCAAGGAGAGAGTCCCATGTATAGCGGCCTTCTTGCGAATTAGCCCCTGGCCCAGAATTCCCATTTTATCCTTCCTCAGTTTGGTCTAGTCCATCGTCCTCCACACTGTGGTCTAAGGTGTTAGCCTCTGTATTGTGTTCTAGGAGATCACCCAACAAATGTTATCTTCCTCAGTGTGATCCTCTGCAATAGCGTCACCGAGGTGCTCTGCTTGTTCACCCTCCCCAGGATGATCTAGTGTATATGCCTCATAGGATCGTTCTTTCGTATTGGCGTCACCAGTATGCTATGCGTGACGACTGCTATACCCTATTCGTATAGACCTTAACTAGAAGGCTGCCTTAGGAAAACACAACATGTAACCAGAACACACTGATGAACTCGAAGCGCCAGAGCAAAACTGTGAGGCCCGTAGAGCTGTCCACACTGGGAGGGCTATATATGGGCTATACAATGTGAGCTGCCATTATCTCCCCGTCAATCTACTTAAATTTAGTCTCATATAACCATGTTGCAATAAGCCAGTTTTGTCTCGTCCCTTCGTCGCCCTCCAGACTGTGGTATAAGGCGTTAGCCTCTGTAGCGTATTCTAGGAGACCAGCCTCACAAGGGTTATCTGGTGCATCAGCTTCCTCAGTGTGAGCCTCTGCAATAGCGTACCAAGGTTCTCTGGATGATCACCTTCCCCAGCATGATCTGGTGTATAGGCCTCATAGGGTGGTTCTGGCGTATCGGCGTCAGCGGTGTGCTGAGGTTCGTCAGCCTTCCTCTTTGGTCTGGTGGTACAAATTGCCCAGTGTGCTCTAGAGCATCTGTCTCATCAGTGTGCGTTTGTCCTTCAGTATTTCACCCTTCCCAGTGTGCGATGGTGCATCGTTCTAACTTATGTTCTCTTCAGCTTTTGCCAGACGTGTGCTTCGGTGTTTCAGGCTACCCAGGTTTGCTCGATGAGCCTTCCCAATGTTGTCTCGCGCATTCGCGTTACCAGTATGCTCTGCCTGAATACCCTTCCCAGTATGGTCTGATGAATATGCCTCCCAGGTTTTTGCTCTGGCGCATCGTCTTCAGCACCCTGCTTTGCTGAATCAGTGTCATCAGTGCGATTTGGTGCATGAGCATAACACCGAAGCACAGTCGGGATGAAGCTGCAGAGAACAGCTGAACGACCCCATGCTGCGGAGGTTGATCAACCATAGCACCTTGGTGTCGCTATTGCAGAGGCTCACACTGAGGAAGCTGATGCACCAGATAACCCTTGTGAGGCTGATCTCCTAGAATACCGCCGTGTAGTACTGAGTGGGGTACAGTGCCTGTACTGCCGTGTAGTGCCGAGTGGAGTACTGTGTGTATAGTGCAGTGTAGTACTGAGTGGAGTACAGTGGATGTACTGCCGTGTAGTCCCGAGTGGAGTACTGTGTGTATAGTGCAGTGTAGTGCTGAGTGGAGTACAGTGCCTGTACTGCCGTGTAGTACCGAGTGGAGTACAGTGCCTGTACTGCCATGTTGTCCCGAGTGGAGTACTGTGTGCATACTGCCGTGTAGTACTGAGTGGAGTACAGTGCCTGTACTGCCGTGTAGTACCGAGTGGAGTACTGTGTGTATAGTGCCGTTTAGTACCGAGTGGAGTACAGTGCCTGTACTGCGTGTAGTACCGAGTGGAGTACTGTGTGTATAGTGCCGTGTAGTGCCGAGTGGAGTACAGTGCCTGTACTGCCGTGTAGTACTGAGTGGAGTACAGTGTAAATAGTGCCGTGTAGTACCGAGTGGAGTACAGTGCCTGTACTGCCGTGTTGTACCGAGTGGAGTACAGCGTCATAGTGCCGTCTAGTACTGAGTGGAGTACAGTGTGTATAGTGCCGTGTAGTATTGAGTGGAGTACAGTGCCTGTACTGCCGTGTAGTCCCGAGTGGAGTGCTGTGTGCATACTGCCGTGTAGTACAGAGTGGAGTACATTCCCTGTACTGCCGAGTAGTCCCGAGTGGAGTACAGTGTGTATAGTGCAGTGTAGTACTGAGTTGAGTACTGTGTGTGTAGTGCAGTGTAGTACTGAGTGGAGTACAGTGCCTGTACTGCCGTGTAGTACCGAGTGGGGGACTGTGTGTATACTGCCGTGTAGTACTGAGTGGAGTATAGTGTGTATAGTGCCGTCTAGTACCGAGTGGGGTTTGTGTGCATACTACCGTGTAGTACTGAGTGGAGTACAATGCCTGTATTGCCATGTTGTCCCGAGTGGAGTACTGTGTGTATACTGCCGTGTAGTACCAAGTGGAGTACAGTGCCTGTACTGCCATGTAGTGCCGAGTGGAGTTCTGTGTATATACTGCCGTGTACTACTGAGTGGAGCACAGTGCCTATACTATCGTGTAGTACCGAGTGGAGTACTGTTGTATAGTGCCGTGTAGTACCGAGTGGAGTACTGTGGGTATAGTGCCGTGTAGTGCCGAGTGGAGTACAGTGCTTGTATTGTCGAGTAGTACCGAGTGGAGTACTATGTGTATAGTGCCGTCTAGTACCGAGTGGGCTTTGTGTGCATACTACCGTGTAGTACTGAGTGGAGTACAATGCCTGTATTGCCATGTTGTCCCGAGTGGAGTACTGTGTGTATACTGCCGTGTAGTACCAAGTGGAGTACAGTGCCTGTACTGCCATGTAGTGCCGAGTGGAGTACTGTGTATATACTGCCGTGTACTACTGAGTGGAGTACAGTGCCTATACTGTCGTGTAGTACCGAGTGGAGTACTGTGTGTATAGTGCCGTGTAGTACCGAGTGGAGCACTGTGTGCATACTGCCGTGTAGTACTGAGTGGAGTACAGTACCTGTACTGCCGTGTAGTACCGAGTGGAGTACTGTGTGTATAGGGCCGTGTAGTACCGAGTGGAGTACAGTGCCTGTACTGCCGTATAGTACTGAGTGGAGTAGAATGCCTGTACTGCCGTGTAGTCCCGAGTGGAGTACAGTGCCTGTACTGCCGTGTAGTAGTGTGTGGAGTACTGTGCCTGTACTGCCGTGTAGTACTGAGTGGAGTACTGTGTGTATAGTGCCGTGTAGTACCGAGTGGAGTACAGTGGGTGTACTGCCGTGTAGTACTGAGTGGAGTACAGTGCCTGTACTGCCGTGTAGTACTGAGTGGAGTACAGTGCCTGTACTGCCGTGTAGTCCCGAGTGGAGTAGAGTGCCTGTACTGCCGTGTATTACTGAGTGGAGTACTGTTTGTATAGTGCCGTGTAGTACCGAGTGGAGTACAGTGCCTGTACTGCCGTGTAGTCCCGAGTGGAGTACAGTGCATGTACTGCCGTCTAGTACCGAGTGGAGTACAGTGCCTGTACTGCCATGTAGTACCGAGTGGAGTACTGTGTGCATACTGCCGTGTAGTACCGAGTGGAGTACAGTGCCTGTGCTGCCGTGTAGTACCGAGTGGAGTACTGTTTGCATACTGCCGTGTAGTACTGAGGGGAGTACAGTGCCTGTACTGCCGTGTAGTACTGAGTGGAGTAGAATGCCTGTACTGCCGTGTAGTCCCGAGTGGAGTACAGAGCCTGTACTGCCGTGTAGTAGTGAGTGGAGTACTGTGCCTGTACTGCCGTGTAGTACTGAGTGGAGTACTGTGTGTATAGTGCCGTGTAGTACCGAGTGGAGTACAGTGGGTGTACTGCCGTGTAGTACTGAGTGGAGTACAGTGCCTGTACTGCCGTGTAGTACTGAGTGGAGTACTGTTTGTATAGTGCCGTGTAGTACCGAGTGGAGTACAGTGCCTGTACTGCCGTGTAGTCCCGAGTGGAGTACAGTGCATGTACTGCCGTGTAGTACCGAGTGGAGTACAGTGCCTGTACTGCCGTGTAGTACCGAGTGGAGTACTGTGTGCATACTGCCGTGTAGTACCGAGTGGAGTACAGTGCCTGTGCTGCCGTGTAGTACCGAGTGGAGTACAGTGCCTGTACTGCCGTGTAGTACCGAGTGGAGTACTGTTTGCATACTGCCGTGTAGTACTGAGTGCAGTACAGTGCCTGTACTGCCGTGTAGTACCGAGTGGAGTACTATTTGTGTAGTGCCGTGTAGTACCGAGTGGAGTACAGTGCATGTACTGCCGTGTAGTACCGACTGGAGTACTGTGTGTATAGTGTGGTGTAGTACCGAGTGGAGTACAGTGCCTGTACTGCCGTGTAGTCCCGAGTGGAGTACTGTGCATGTACTGCCGTGTAGTACCGAGTGGAGTACAGTGCCTGTACTGCAGTGTAGTACTGAGTGGAGTACAGTGCCTGTACTGCCGTGTAGTACCGACTGGAGTACTGTGTGTGTAGTGTGGTGTAGTACCGAGTGGAGTACAGTGTATGTACTGCCGTGTAGTACCGAGTGGAGTACTGTGTGTGTAGTGTGGTGTAGTACCGAGTGGAGTACAGTGTATGTACTGCCGTGTAGTACCGAGTGGAGTACTGTGTGTATAGTGCCGTGTAGTACCGAGTGGAGTACAGTGCCTGTATTGCCGTGTAGTACCGATTGGAGTACTGTGTGTATAGTGCCGTGTAGTACCGAGTGGAGTACAGTGCCTGTACTGCCGTGTAGTACCGAGTGGAGAACTGTGTGTATAGTGCCGTGTAGTACCGTGTTTAGTACAGTGCATGTACTGCCGTGTATTACCGAGTGGAGTACTGTGTGTATAGTGCGGTGTAGTACTGAGTGGAGTACAGTGTGTAATGTGCCGTGTAGTACTGAGTGGAGTACAGTGCCTGTACTGCCGTGTAGTACTGAGTGGAATACATTGCCTGTACTGCCGTCTAGTACCGAGTGGAGTACAGTGTGTAATGTGCCAAGTAGTACTGAGTGGAGTACAGTGCCTGTAATGCCGTGTAGTACCGAGTGGAGTACTGTGTGTATAATGCCGTGTAGTACCGAGTGGAGTACAGTGCCTGTACTGCGTGTAGTACCGAGTGGAGTACTGTGTGTATAGTGCCGTGTAGTGCCGAGTGGAGTACAGTGCCTGTACTGCCGTGTAGTACTGTGGGGAGTACAGTGTGAATAGTGCCGTGCAGTACCGAGTGGAGTACAGTGCCTGTACTGCCGTGTTGTACCGAGTGGAGTACAGTGTGTATAGTGCCGTCTAGTACCGAGTGGAGTACAGTGTGTAATGTGCCGTGTAGTACTGAGTGGAGTACAGTGCCTGTACTGCCGTGTAGTACCGAGTGGAGTACAGTGTGTATAGTGCCGTGTAGTACCGAGTGGAGTACAGTGCCTGTACTTCCGTGTAGTACTGAGTGGAATACATTGCCTGTACTGCCGTGTAGTACCGAGTGGTGTACAGTGTGTATAGTGCCGTGTAGTACTGAGTGGAGTACAGTGCCTGTGCTGCCGTGTAGTACTGAGTGGGGTACAGTGCCTGTACTGACGTGTAGTACCGAGTGGGGGAATGTGTGTATACTGCCGTGTAGTACTGAGTATAGTACAGTGCCTGTACTGCCGTGTAGTACTGAGTGGAGTACTGTGTGCATACTGCCGTGTAGTACTGAGTGGTGTACAGTGCCTGTACTGCCGTGTAGTACCGAGTGGAGTACTGTGTGCATACTGCCGTGTAGTACTGAGTTGAGTACTGTGCCTGTACAGCCGTGTAGTACTCAGTGGGGTACAGTGCCTGTACTGCCGTGTAATACCGAGTGGGGGACTGTGTGTATACTGCCGTGTAGTACTGAGTATAGTACAGTGCCTGTACTGCCGTGTAGTACTGAGTGCAGTACTGTGTGCATACTGCCGTGTAGTACTGAGTGGTGTACAGTGCCTGTACTGCCGTGTAGTACCGAGTGGAGTACTGTGTGCAAACTGCCGTGCAGTACTGAGTGGAGTACAGTGCCTGTACTGCCGTGTAGTACCGAGTGGAGTACTGTGTGTAAGGTGCCGTGTAGTACCGAGTGGAGTACGGTGCATGTGCTGCCCTGTAGTACCGAGTGGAGTACTGTGTGTATAGTGCGGTGTAGTACCGAGTGTAGTACATTGCATGTACTGCCGTGTAGTACCGACTGGAGTACTGTGTGTATAGTGCCGTGTAGTACCGAGTGGAGTACAGTGCCTGTAATGCCGTGTAGTAAAGAGTGGAGTACTGTGTGTACAGTGCCATGTAGTACCGAGTGGGGTACTGTGTGTGTACTGCCGTGTAGTTCCGAGTGGAGTACGGTATGTGTACTGCCGTGTAGTACTGAGTGGAGTACGGTGTCTGTACTGCCGTGTAGTACTGAGTGGAGTACGGTGTCTGTACTGCCGTGTAGTACTGAGTGAAGTACTGTATGTAGAGTGCCGTGGAGTGCTGAGTGGAGTACTTTGTGTGTACTGCCGTGTAGTACCGAATGGATTAGGTTGTGTGTACTGGCGTGTAGTGCTGAGTGGATTACGGTGTCTGTACTGTCGTGTAGTACCGAATGGAGTGCGATTTGTGTACTGGCGTGTAGTACTGAGTGGAGTACAGTGCCTGTACTGCCGTGTAGTCCCGAGTGGAGTACTGTGTGTATAGTGCCGTGTAGTACCGAGTGGAGTACAGTGTCTGTACTGCGGTGTAGTACTGAGTGGAGTCAGTGCCTGTACTGCCGTGTAGGACTGAGTGGAGTACAGTGCCTGTATTGCCGTGTAGTACCGAGTGGGGGACTGTGTGTATACTGCCATGTAGTACTGAGTGGAGTACAGTGTGTATAGTGCCGTCTAGTACCGAGTGGGGTTTGTGTGCATAGTGCCGTGTAGTACTGAGTGGAGTACAGTGCCTGTACTGCCGTGTAGTACCGAGTGGAGTACTGTGTGTATAGTGCCTTGTAGTACCGAGTGGAGTGCAGTGCATGTAGTGTCGTGTATTATTGAGTGGAGTACTGTTTGTATAGTGCGGTGTAATATCGAGTGGAGTACAGTGCATGAACTGCCGTGTAGTACCGAGTGGAGTACTCTGTGTATAGTGCCGTGTAGTACCGAGTGGAGTACAGTCCCTGTATTGCCGTGTATACCGAGTGGAGTACAGTGTGTATAGTGCCGTGTAGTACCGAGTGGAGTACTGTGTGCATACTGCCGTGTAGTACTGAGTGGAGTACAGTACCTGTACTGTCGTGTAGTACCGAGTGGAGTACTGTGTGTATAGTGCCGTGTAGTACCGAGTGGAGTACACTGCCTGTACTGCCGTGTAGTACTGTGCTGAACTGCCGTGTAGTCCCGAGTGGAGTACAGTGCATGTACTGCCGTGTAGTACTGAGTGGAATACATTGCCTGTACTGCCGTCTAGTACCGAGTGGAGTACAGTGTGTAATGTGCCAAGTAGTACTGAGTGGAGTACAGTGCCTGTACTGCCGTGTAGTACCGAGTGGAGTACTGTGTGTATAATGCCGTGTAGTACCGAGTGGAGTACAGTGCCTGTACTGCGTGTAGTACCGAGTGGAGTACTGTGTGTATAGTGCCGTGTAGTGCCGAGTGGAGTACAGTGCCTGTACTGCCGTGTAGTACTGTGGGGAGTACAGTGTGAATAGTGCCGTGCAGTACCGAGTGGAGTACAGTGCCTGTACTGCCGTGTTGTACCGAGTGGAGTACAGTGTGTATAGTGCCGTCTAGTACCGAGTGGAGTACAGTGTGTAATGTGCCGTGTAGTACTGAGTGGAGTACAGTGCCTGTACTGCCGTGTAGTACCGAGTGGAGTACAGTGTGTATAGTGCCGTGTAGTACCGAGTGGAGTCCAGTGCCTGTACTTCCGTGTAGTACTGAGTGGAATACATTGCCTGTACTGCCGTGTAGTACCGAGTGGTGTACAGTGTGTATAGTGCCGTGTAGTACTGAGTGGAGTACAGTGCCTGTGCTGCCGTGTAGTACTGAGTGGGGTACAGTGCCTGTACTGACGTGTAGTACCGAGTGGGGGAATGTGTGTATACTGCCGTGTAGTACTGAGTATAGTACAGTGCCTGTACTGCCGTGTAGTACTGAGTGGAGTACTGTGTGCATACTGCCGTGTAGTACTGAGTGGTGTACAGTGCCTGTACTGCCGTGTAGTACCGAGTGGAGTACTGTGTGCATACTGCCGTGTAGTACTGAGTTGAGTACAGTGCCTGTACAGCCGTGTAGTACTCAGTGGGGTACAGTGCCTGTACTGCCGGGTAATACCGAGTGGTGGACTGTGTGTATACTGCCGTGTAGTACTGAGTATAGTACAGTGCCTGTACTGCCGTGTAGTACTGAGTGCAGTACTGTGTGCATACTGCCGTGTAGTACTGAGTGGTGTACAGTGCCTGTACTGCCGTGTAGTACCGAGTGGAGTACTGTGTGCATACTGCCGTGCAGTACTGAGTGGAGTACAGTGCCTGTACTGCCGTGTAGTACCGAGTGGAGTACTGTGTGTAAGGTGCCGTGTAGTACCGAGTGGAGTACGGTGCATGTGCTGCCCTGTAGTACCGAGTGGAGTACTGTGTGTATAGTGCGGTGTAGTACCGAGTGTAGTACATTGCATGTACTGCCGTGTAGTACCGACTGGAGTACTGTGTGTATAGTGCCGTGTAGTACCGAGTGGAGTACAGTGCCTGTAATGCCGTGTAGTAAAGAGTGGAGTACGGTGTGTACAGTGCCATGTAGTACCGAGTGGGGTACTGTGTGTGTACTGCCGTGTAGTTCCGAGTGGAGTACGGTATGTGTACTGCCGTGTAGTACTGAGTGGAGTACGGTGTCTGTACTGCCGTGTAGTACTGAGTGGAGTACGGTGTCTGTACTGCCGTGTAGTACTGAGTGAAGTACTGTATGTAGAGTGCCGTGGAGTGCTGAGTGGAGTACTTTGTGTGTACTGCCGTGTAGTACCGAATGGATTAGGTTGTGTGTACTGGCGTGTAGTGCTGAGTGGATTACGGTGTCTGTACTGTCGTGTAGTACCGAATGGAGTGCGATTTGTGTACTGGCGTGTAGTACTGAGTGGAGTACAGTGCCTGTACTGCCGTGTAGTCCCGAGTGGAGTACTGTGTGTATAGTGCCGTGTAGTACCGAGTGGAGTACAGTGTCTGTACTGCGGTGTAGTACTGAGTGGAGTCAGTGCCTGTACTGCCGTGTAGGACTGAGTGGAGTACAGTGCCTGTATTGCCGTGTAGTACCGAGTGGGGGACTGTGTGTATACTGCCGTGTAGTACTGAGTGGAGTACAGTGTGTATAGTGCCGTCTAGTACCGAGTGGGGTTTGTGTGCATACTACCGTGTAGTACTGAGTGGAGTACAGTGCCTGTACTGCCGTGTAGTACCGAGTGGTGTACTGTGTGTATAGTGCCGTGTAGTACCGAGTGTAGGACTGTGTGCATAGTGCCGTGTAGTACTGAGTGGAGTACAGTGCCTGTACTGCCGTGTAGTACCGAGTGGAGTACTGTGTGTATAGTGCCTTGTAGTACCGAGTGGAGTACAGTGCATGTAGTGTCGTGTATTATTGAGTGGAGTACTGTTTGTATAGTGCGGTGTAATACCGAGTGGAGTACAGTGCATGAACTGCCGTGTAGTACCGAGTGGAGTACTCTGTGTATAGTGCCGTGTAGTACCGAGTGGAGTACAGTCCCTGTATTGCCGTGTAGTACCGAGTGGAGTACAGTGTGTATAGTGCCGTGTAGTACCGAGTGGAGTACTGTGTGCATACTGCCGTGTAGTACTGAGTGGAGTACAGTACCTGTACTGTCGTGTAGTACCGAGTGGAGTACTGTGTGTATAGTGCCGTGTAGTACCGAGTGGAGTACACTGCCTGTACTGCCGTGTAGTACTGTGCTGAACTGCCGTGTAGTCCCGAGTGGAGTACAGTGCATGTACTGCCGTGTAGTAGTGAGTGGAGTACTGTGCCTGTACTGCCGTGTAGTACCGAGTGGAGTACTGTGTGTATAGTGCCGTGTAGTACCGGGTGGAGTACAGTGTCTGTACTGCGGTGTAGTACTGAGTGGAGTATAGTGCCTGTACTGCCGTGTAGTCCCGAGTGGAGTACTGTGTGTATAGTGCCGTGTAGTACCGAGTGGAGTACAGTGTCTGTACTGCGGTGTAGTACTGAGTGGAGTCAGTGCCTGTACTGCCGTGTAGGACTGAGTGGAGTACAGTGCCTGTATTGCCGTGTAGTACCGAGTGGGGGACTGTGTGTATACTGCCGTGTAGTACTGAGTGGAGTACAGTGTGTATAGTGCCGTCTAGTACCGAGTGGGGTTTGTGTGCATACTACCGTGTAGTACTGAGTGGAGTACAGTGCTTGTATTGCCATGTTGTCCCGAGTGGAGTACTGTGTGTATACTGCCGTGTAGTACCGAGTGGAGTACAGTGCCTGTACTGCCATGTAGTGCCGAGTGGAGTACTGTGTGTATAGTGCCGTGTAGAACCGAGTTTAGTACAGTGCATGTACTGCCGTGCAGTACTGAGTGGAGTACAGTGCCTGTACTGCCGTGTAGTACCGAGTGGAGTACTGTGTGTATAGTGCCGTGTAGAACCGAGTTTAGTACAGTGCATGTACTGCCGTGTATTACCGAGTCGAGTACTGTGTGTATAGTGCGGTGTAGTACCGAGTGGAGTACAGTGCATGTACTCCCGTGTAGTACCGAGTGGAGTACTGTGGGTATAGTGCCGTGTAGTGCCGAGTGGAGTACAGTGCTTGTATTGTCGAGTAGTACCGAGTGGAGTACTATGTGTATAGTGCCGTGTAGTACCGAGTGGAGCACTGTGTGCATACTGCCGTGTAGTACTGAGTGGAGTACAGTACCTGTACTGCCGTGTAGTACCGAGTGGAGTACTGTGTGTATAGTGCCGTGTAGTACCGAGTGGAGCACAGTGCCTGTACTGCCGTATAGTACTGAGTGGAGTA
This sequence comes from Anabrus simplex, assembly GCF_040414725.1. Lineage (NCBI taxonomy): Eukaryota > Metazoa > Arthropoda > Insecta > Orthoptera > Tettigoniidae > Anabrus > Anabrus simplex. Next base: position 795,832 of record NC_090271.1, read on the forward strand.
GAATGCCTGTACTGCCGTGTAGTACCGAGTGGAGTACAGTGCCTGTATTGCCGTGTAGTACCGAGTGGAGTACAGTGTGTATAGTGCCGTGTAGTACCGAGTGGAGTACTGTGTGTATAGTGCGGTGTAGTACTGAGTGGAGTACAGTACCTGTACTGTCGTGTAGTACCGAGTGGAGTACTCTGTGTATAGTGCCGTGTAGTACCGAGTGGTGTACATTGCCTGTACTGCCGTGTAGTCCCGAGTGGAGTACAGTACATGTACTGTCGTGTAGTAGTGAGTGGAGTACTGTGCCTGTACTGCCGTGTAGTACTGAGTGGAGTACTGTGTGTATAGTGCCGTGTAGTACCGGGTGGAGTACATTGGGTGTACTGCCGTGTAGTACTGAGTGGGGTACAGTGCCTGTACTGCCGTGTAGTACTGAGTGGAGTACAGTGCCTGTACTGCCGTGTAGTACTGAGTGGAGTACAGTGCCTGTACTGCCGTGTAGTCCCGAGTGGAGTACTGTGTGTATAGTGCCGTGTAGTACCGAGTGGAGTACAGTGCCTGTACTGCGGTGTAGTACTGAGTGGAGTACAGTGCCTGTACTGCCGTGTAGGACTGAGTGGAGTACAGTGGCTGTACTGCCGTGTAGTCCCGAGTGGAGTACAATGCCTGTACTGCCGTGTAGTACTGCGTGGAGTACAGTGCCTGTACTGCCGTGTAGTCCCGAATGGAGTACTGTGTGTATAGTGCCGTGTAGTACCGAATGGAGTACAGTGCCTGTACTGCCGTGTAGTACTGAGTGGAGTACTGTGTGTATAGTGCCGTGTAGTACCGAGTGGAGTACAGTGCCTGTACTGCCGTGAAGTACTGAGTGGAGTACAGTGCCTGTAATGCCGTGTAGTCCCGAATGGAGTACTGTGTGCATAGTGCCGTGTAGTACCGAGTGGAGTACAGTGCCTGTACTGCCGTGTAGTACTGAGTGGAGTACTGTGCCTGTACTGCCGTGTAGTCCGGAGTGGAGTACAGTGCCTGTACTGCCGTGTAGTCCCGAGTGGAGTACTTTGTGTACAGTGCCGTGTAGTACCGAGTGGAGTACAGTGCCTGTACTGCCGTGTAGTACTAAGTGGAGTACAGTGCCTGTACTGCCGTGTAGTCCCGAGTGGAGTACTGTGTGTATAGTGCAGTGTAGTACTGAGTGGTGTACTGTACCTGTACTGCCGTGTAGTACTGAGTGGAGTACAGTGCCTCTACTGCCGTGTAGTACTGAGTATAGTACAGTGCCTGTACTGCCGTGTAGTACCGAGTGGGGGACTGTGTGTATACTGCCGTGTAGTACTGAGTGGAGTACAGTACCTGTACTGCCGAGTAGTCCCGAGTGGAGTACTGTGTGTATATTGCAGTGTAGTGCTGAGTGGAGTACAGTACCTGTACTGCCGTGTAGTACCGAGTGGGGGACTGTGTGCATACTGCCGTGTAGTTCCGAGTGGAGTATAGTGCCTGTACTGGCGTGTAGTACTGAGTGGAGTACAGTGCCTGTATTGCCGTGTAGTCCCGAGTGGAGTACAGTGCCTGTACTGCCGTGTAGTACCGAGTGGGGGACTGTGTGTATAGTGCAGTGTAGTGGTGAGTGGAGTACAGTGCCTGTACTGCCATGTAGTCCCGAGTGGAATACTGTGTGCATACTGCCGTGTAGTACTGAGTAGAGTACAGTGCCTGTACTGCCGTGTAGTACCGAGTGGACTACTGTGTGTATAGTGCCGTGTAGTACCGAGTGGAGTACAGTGCCTGTACTGCCGTGTAGTACTGAGTGGAGTACATTGCCTGTACTGCCGTGTAGTACCGAGTGGAGTACAGTGTGTATAGTGCCGTGTAGTACTGAGTGGAGTACAGTGCCTGTGCTGCCGTGTAGTACTGAGTGGGGTACAGTGCCTGTACTGCCGTGTAGTACCGAGTGGGGGAATGTGTGTATACTGCCGTGTAGTACTGAGTATAGTACAGTTCCTGTACTGCCGTGTAGTACTGAGAGGAATACTGTGTGCATACTGCCGTGTAGTACTGAGTGGAGTACAGTACCTGTACTGCCGTGTAGTACCGAGTGGGGGACTGTGTGTATACTGCCGTGTAGTACTGAGTGGAGTACAGTGCCTGTACTACCGTGTAGTACCGAGTGGGGGTCTGTGTGTATACTGTCGTGTAGTACTGAGTGGAGTACTGTGTGTATAGTGCAGTGTAGTGCTGAGTGGAGTACAGTACCTGTACTGCCGTGTAGTACTGAGTATAGTACAGTGCCTGTACTGCCGTGTAGTACCGAGTGGGGGACTGTGTGTATACTGCCGTGTAGTACTGAGTGGAGTACAGTACCTGTACTGCCGAGTAGTCCCGAGTGGAGTACTGTGTGTATAGTGCAGTGTAGTGCTGAGTGGAGTACAGTACCTGTACTGCCGTGTAGTACCGAGTGGGGGACTGTGTGCATACTGCCGTGTAGTTCCGAGTGGAGTACAGTGCCTGTACTGCGTGTAGTACTGAGTGGAGTACAGTGCCTGTATTGCCGTGTAGTCCCGAGTGGAGTACAGTGCCTGTACTGCCGCGTAGTAGTGAATGGAGTACAGTGCCTCTACTGCCGTGTAGTACTGGGTGGAGTACAGTGCCTGTACTGCCGTGTAGTACCGAGTGGGGGACTGTGTTTATACTGCCGTGTAGTTCCGAGTGGACTACAGTGCCTGTACTTCCGTGTAGTACCGAGTGGAATACTGTGTGTATAGTGCCGTGTAGTACCGAGTGGAGTACTGTGTGCATACTGCCGTGTAGTACTGAGTGGAGTACAGTGCCTGTACTGCCGTGTAGTACCGAGTGGAGTACTGTGTGTAAGGTGCCGTGTAGTACCGAGTGGAGTACGGTGCATGTACTGCCGTGTAGTACCGAGTGGAGTACTGTGTGTATAGTGCGGTGTAGTACCGAGTGGAGTACAGTGCATGTACGGCCGTGTAGTACCGAGTGGAGTACTGTGTGTATAGTGCCGTGTAGTACCGAGTGGAATACAGTGCCTGTATTGCCGTGTAGTAAAGAGTGTAGTACTGTGTGTACAGTGTCATGTAGTACCGAGTGGAGTACTGTGTGCATACTGCCGTGTAGTACTGCGTGGAGTACAGTACCTGTACTGCCGTGTAGTACCGAGTGGAGTACTGTGTGTATATTGCCGTGTAGTACCGAGTGGAGTACAGAGCCTGTACTGCCGTGTAGGACTGAGTGTAGTACAGTGCCTGAACTGCCACGCAGTACTGAGTGGAGTACATTGCCTGTACTGCCGTGTAGTCCCGAGTGGTGTACAGTGCCTGTACTGCCGTGTAGTACTGAGTGGAGTACAGTGCCTGTACTGCCGTGGCGTAGTGAGTGGAGTACTGTGCATGTACTGCCGTGTAGTACCGAGTGGAGTACAGCGCCTGTACTGCCGTGTAGTACTGAGTGGATTACAGTGCCTGTACTGCCGTGTAGTACCGAGTGGAGTACTGTTTGTGTAGTGCAGTGTAGTACCGAGTGGAGTACAGTGCATGTACTGCCGTGTAGTACCGACTGGAGTACTGTGTGTGTAGTGTGGTGTAGTACCGAGTGGAATACAGTGTATGTACTGCCGTGTAGTACCGAGTGGAGTACTGTGTGTATAGTGCCGTGTAGTACCGAGTGGAGTACAGTGCCTGTATTGCCGTGTAGTACCGATTGGAGTACTGTGTGTATAGTGCCGTGTAGTACCGAGTGGAGTACAGTGCTTATACTGCCGTGTAGTACTGAGTGGGGTACAGTGCTTGTACTGCCGTGTAGTACCGAGTGGAGGACAGTGCCTGTACTGCCATGTTGTCCCCAGTGGAGTACTGTGTGCATACTGCCGTGTAGTAATGAGTGGAGTACAGTGCCTGTACTGCCGTGTAGTACCGAGTGGAGTACTGTGTGTATAATGCCGTGTAGTACCGAGTGGAGTACAGTGCCTGTACTGCGTGTAGTACCGAGTGGAGTACAGTGTGTAATGTGCCGTGTAGTACTGAGTGGAGTACAGTGCCTGTACTGCCGTGTAGTACCGAGTGGAGTACAGTGTGTATAGTGCCGTGTAGTACCGAGTGGAGTACAGTGCCTGTACTTCCGTGTAGTACTGAGTGGAATACATTGCCTGTACTGCCGTGTAGAACCGAGTGGTGTACAGTGTGTATAGTGCCGTGTAGTACTGAGTGGAGTACAGTGCCTGTGCTGCCGTGTAGTACTGAGTGGGGTACAGTGCCTGTACTGACGTGTAGTACGGAGTGGGTGAATGTGTGTATACTGCCGTGTAGTACTGAGTATAGTACAGTGCCTGTACTGCCGTGTAGTACTGAGTGGAGTACTGTGTGCATACTGCCGTGTAGTACTGAGTGGTGTACAGTGCCTGTACTGCCGTGTAGTACCGAGTGGAGTACTGTGTGCATACTGCCGTGTAGTACTGAGTTGAGTACAGTGCCTGTACAGCCGTGTAGTACTCAGTGGGGTACAGTGCCTGTACTGCCGTGTAATACCGAGTGGGGGACTGTGTGTATACTGCCGTGTAGTACTGAGTATAGTACAGTGCCTGTACTGCCGTGTAGTACTGAGTGGAGTACTGTGTGCATACTGCCGTGTAGTACTGAGTGGTGTACAGTGCCTGTACTGCCGTGTAGTACCGAGTGGAGTACTGTGTGCATACTGCCGTGTAGTACTGAGTGGAGTACAGTGCCTGTACTGCCGTGTAGTACCGAGTGGAGTACTGTGTGTAAGGTGCCGTGTAGTACCGAGTGGAGTACGGTGCATGTGCTGCCGTGTAGTACCGAGTGGAGTACTGTGTATAGTGCGGTGTAGTACCGAGTGTAGTACATTGCATGTACTGCCGTGTAGTACCGACTGGAGTACTGTGTGTATAGTGCCGTGTAGTACCGAGTGGAGTACAGTGCCTGTAATGCCGTGTAGTAAAGAGTGGAGTACTGTGTGTACAGTGCCATGTAGTACCGAGTGGGGTACTGTGTGTGTACTGCCGTGTAGTTCCGAGTGGAGTACGGTATGTGTACTGCCGTGTAGCACCGAGTGGAGTATTGTGTGTGTGTACTGCCATGTAGTACCGAGTGGAGGAATGTGTGTATACTGCCGTGGGGTACTGAGTGGAGTACTGTGTGCATACTGCCGTGTAGTACTGTGTGGAGTACGATGTGTGTACTGCCGTGTAGTACTGAGTGGATTACGACGTGTGTGTACTGCCGTGTAGTACTGAGTGGAGTACGGTGTCTGTACTGCCGTGTAGTACTGAGTGGAGTACGGTGTCTGTACTGCCGTGTAGTACTGAGTGAAGTACTGTATGTAGAGTGCCGTGGAGTGCTGAGTGGAGTACTTTGTGTGTACTGCCGTGTAGTACCGAATGGATTAGGTTGTGTGTACTGGCGTGTAGTGCTGAGTGGATAACGGTGTCTGTACTCTCGTGTAGTACCGAATGGAGTGCGATGTGTGTACTGGCGTGTAGTACTCAGTGGAGTACAGTGCCTGTACTGCCGTGTAATCCCGAGTGGAGTACTGTGTGTATAGTGCCATGTAGTACCGAGTGGAGTACAGTGTCTGTACTGCGGTGTAGTACTGAGTGGAGTCAGTGCCTGTACTGCCATGTAGGTCTGAGTGGAGTACAGTGCCTGTATTGCCGTGTAGTACCGAGTGGGGGACTGTGTGTATACTGCCGTGTAGTACTGAGTGGAGTACAGTGTGTATAGTGCCGTCTAGTACCGAGTGGGGTTTGTGTGCATACTACCGTGTAGTACTGAGTGGAGTACAGTGCCTGTACTGCCGTGTAGTACCGAGTGGTGTACTGTGTGTATAGTGCCGTGTAGTACCGAGTGTAGTACTGTGTGCATAGTGCCGTGTAGTACTGAGTGGAGTACAGTGCCTGTACTGCCGTGTAGTACCGAGTGGAGTACTGTGTGTATAGTGCCTTGTAGTACCGAGTGGAGTACAGTGCATGTAGTGTCGTGTATTATTGAGTGGAGTACTGTTTGTATAGTGCGGTGTAATACCGAGTGGAGTACAGTGCATGAACTGCCGTGTAGTACCGAGTGGAGTACTGTGTGTATAGTGCCGTGTAGTACCGAGTGGAGTACAGTGCCTGTATTGCCGTGTAGTACCGAGTGGAGTACAGTGTGTATAGTGCCGTGTAGTACCGAGTGGAGTACTGTGTGCATACTGCCGTGTAGTACTGAGTGGAGTACAGTACCTGTACTGTCGTGTAGTACCGAGTGGAGTACTGTGTGTATAGAGCCGTGTAGTACCGATTGGAGTACACTGCCTGTACTGCCGTGTAGTACTGTGCCTGAACTGCCGTGTAGTCCCGAGTGGAGTACAGTGCATGTACTGCCGTGTAGTAGTGAGTGGAGTACTGTGCCTGTACTGCCGTGTAGTACTGAGTGGAGTACTGTGTGTATAGTGCCGTGTAGTACCGGGTGGAGTACATTGGGTGTACTGCCGTGTAGTACTGAGTAGGGTACAGTGCCTGTACTGCCGTGTAGTACTGAGTGGAGTACAGTGCCTGTACTGCCGTGTAGTACTGAGTGGAGTATAGTGCCTGTACTGCCGCGTAGTCCCGAGTGGAGTACTGTGTGTATAGTGCCGTGTAGTACCGAGTGGAGTACAGTGTCTGTACTGCGGTGTAGTACTGAGTGGAGTCAGTGCCTGTACTGCCGTGTAGGACTGAGTGGAGTACAGTGCCTGTATTGCCGTGTAGTACCGAGTGGGGGACTGTGTCTATACTGCCGTGTAGTACTGAGTGGAGTACAGTGTGTATAGTGCCGTCTAGTACCGAGTGGGGTTTGTGAGCATACTACCGTGTAGTACTGAGTGGAGTACAGTGCCTGTATTGCCATGTTGTCCCGAGTGGAGTACTGTGTGTATACTGCCGTGTAGTACCGAGTGGAGTACAGTGCCTGTACTGCCATGTAGTGCCGAGTGGAGTACTGTGTATATACTGCCGTGTACTACTGAGTGGAGTACAGTGCCTATACTGTCGTGTAGTATCGAGTGGAGTACTGTGTGTATAGTGCCGTGTAGTACCGAGTGGAGTACTGTGTGCATACTGCCGTGTAGTACTGAGTGGAGTACAGTGCCTGTACTGCCGTGTAGTACCGAGTGGAGTACTGTGTGTATAGTGCCGTGTAGAACCGAGTTTAGTACAGTGCATGTACTGCCGTGTAGTACTGAGTGGAGTACAGTGCCTGTACTGCCGTGTAGTACTGAGTGGAGTACAGTGCCTGTACTGCCGTGTAGTCCCGAGTGGAGTACTGTGTGTATAGTGCCGTGTAGTACCGAGTGGAGTACAGTGCCTGTACTGCGGTGTAGTACTGAGTGGAGTACAGTGCCTGTACTGCCGTGTAGGACTGAGTGGAGTACAGTGGCTGTACTGCCGTGTAGTCCCGAGTGGAGTACAGTGCCTGTACTGCCGTGTAGTACTGCGTGGAGTACAGTGCCTGTACTGCCGTGTAGTCCCGAATGGAGTACTGTGTGTATAGTGCCGTGTAGTACCGAATGGAGTACAGTGCCTGTACTGCCGTGTAGTACTGAGTGGAGTACTGTGTGTATAGTGCCGTGTAGTACCGAGTGGAGTACAGTGCCTGTACTGCCGTGTAGTACTGCGTGGAGTACAGTGCCTGTACTGCCGTGTAGTCCCGAATGGAGTACTGTGTGTATAGTGCCGTGTAGTACCGAGTGGAGTACAGTGCATGTACTGAAGTGTAGTACCGACTGGAGTACTGTGTGTGTAGTGTGGTGTAGTACCGAGTGGAGTACAGTGTATGTACTGCCGTGTAGTACCGAGTGGAGTACTGTGTGTATAGTGCCGTGTAGTACCGAGTGGAGTACAGTGCCTGTATTGCCGTGTAGTACCGATTGGAGTACTGTGTGTATAGTGCCGTGTAGTACCGAGTGGAGTACAGTGCTTATACTGCCGTGTAGTACTGAGTGGGGTACAGTGCCTGTACTGCCGTGTAGTACCGAGTGGAGGACAGTGCCTGTACTGCCATGTTGTCCCCAGTGGAGTACTGTGTGCATACTGCCGTGTAGTACTGAGTGGAGTACAGTGCATGTACTGCCGTGTAGTACCGAGTGGAGTACTGTGTGTATAATGCCGTGTAGTACCGAGTGGAGTACAGTGCCTGTACTGCGTGTAGTACCGAGTGGAGTACTGTGTGTATAGTGCCGTGTAGTGCCGAGTGGAGTACAGTGCCTGTACTGCCGTGTAGTACTGTGGGGAGTACAGTGTGAATAGTGCCGTGCAGTACCGAGTGGAGTACAGTGCCTGTACTGCCGTGTTGTACCGAGTGGAGTACAGTGTGTATAGTGCCGTCTAGTACCGAGTGGAGTACAGTTTGTAATGTGCCGTGTAGTACTGAGTGGAGTACAGTGCCTGTACTGCCGTGTAGTACCGAGTGGAGTACAGTGTGTATAGTGCCGTGTAGTACCGAGTGGAGTACAGTGCCTGTACTTCCGTGTAGTACTGAGTGGAATACATTGCCTGTACTGCCGTGTAGTACCGAGTGGTGTACAGTGTGTATAGTGCCGTGTAGTACTGAGTGGAGAACAGTGCCTGTGCTGCCGTGTAGTACTGAGTGGGGTACAGTGCCTGTACTGACGTGTAGTACCGAGTGGGGGAATGTGTGTATACTGCCGTGTAGTACTGAGTATAGTACAGTGCCTGTACTGCCGTGTAGTACTGAGTGGAGTACTGTGTGCATACTGCCGTGTAGTACTGAGTGGTGTACAGTGCCTGTACTGCCGTGTAGTACCGAGTGGAGTACTGTGTGCATACTGCCGTGTAGTACTGAGTTGAGTACAGTGCCTGTACAGCCGTGTAGTACTCAGTGGGGTACAGTGCCTGTACTGCCGTGTAATACCGAGTGGGGGACTGTGTGTATACTGCCGTGTAGTACTGAGTATAGTACAGTGCCTGTACTGCCGTGTAGTACTGAGTGCAGTACTGTGTGCATACTGCCGTGTAGTACTGAGTGGTGTACAGTGCCTGTACTGCCGTGTAGTACCGAGTGGAGTACTGTGTGCATGCTGCCGTGTAGTACTGAGTGGAGTACAGTGCCTGTACTGCCGTGTAGTACCGAGTGGAGTACTGTGTGTAAGGTGCCGTGTAGTACCGAGTGGAGTACGGTGCATGTGCTGCCGTGTAGTACCGAGTGGAGTACTGTGTGTATAGTGCGGTGTAGTACCGAGTGTAGTACATTGCATGTACTGCCGTGTAGTACCGACTGGAGTACTGTGTGTATAGTGCCGTGTAGTACCGAGTGGAGTACAGTGCCTGTAATGCCGTGTAGTAAAGAGTGGAGTACTGTGTGTACAGTGCCATGTAGTACCGAGTGGGGATACTGTGTGTGTACTGCCGTGTAGTTCCGAGTGGAGTACGGTATGTGTACTGCCGTGTAGTACTGAGTGGAGTACGGTGTCTGTACTGCCGTGTAGTACTGAGTGGAGTACGGTGTCTGTACTGCCGTGTAGTACTGAGTGAAGTACTGTATGTAGAGTGCCGTGGAGTGCTGAGTGGAGTACTTTGTGTGTACTGCCGTGTAGTACCGAATGGATTAGGTTGTGTGTACTGGCGTGTAGTGCTGAGTGGATTACGGTGTCTGTACTGTCGTGTAGTACCGAATGGAGTGCGATTTGTGTACTGGCGTGTAGTACTGAGTGGAGTACAGTGCCTGTACTGCCGTGTAGTCCCGAGTGGAGTACTGTGTGTATAGTGCCGTGTAGTACCGAGTGGAGTACAGTGTCTGTACTGCGGTGTAGTACTGAGTGGAGTCAGTGCCTGTACTGCCGTGTAGGACTGAGTGGAGTACAGTGCCTGTATTGCCGTGTAGTACCGAGTGGGGGACTGTGTGTATACTGCCGTGTAGTACTGAGTGGAGTACAGTGTGTATAGTGCCGTCTAGTACCGAGTGGGATTTGTGTGCATACTACCGTGTAGTACTGAGTGGAGTACAGTGCCTGTACTGCCGTGTAGTACCGAGTGGTGTACTGTGTGTATAGTGCCGTGTAGTACCGAGTGTAGGACTGTGTGCATAGTGCCGTGTAGTACTGAGTGGAGTACAGTGCCTGTACTGCCGTGTAGTACCGAGTGGAGTACTGTGTGTATAGTGCCTTGTAGTACCGAGTGGAGTACAGTGCATGTAGTGTCGTGTATTATTGAGTGGAGTACTGTTTGTATAGTGCGGTGTAATACCGAGTGGAGTACAGTGCATGAACTGCCGTGTAGTACCGAGTGGAGTACTCTGTGTATAGTGCCGTGTAGTACCGAGTGGAGTACAGTGCCTGTATTGCCGTGTAGTACCGAGTGGAGTACAGTGTGTATAGTGCCGTGTAGTACCGAGTGGAGTACTGTGTGCATACTGCCGTGTAGTACTGAGTGGAGTACAGTACCTGTACTGTCGTGTAGTACCGAGTGGAGTACTGTGTGTATAGTGCCGTGTAGTACCGAGTGGAGTATAGTGCCTGTACTGCCGTGTAGTACCGAGTGGAGTACTCTGTGTATAGTGCCGTGTAGTACCGAGTGGAGTACAGTGCCTGTATTGCCGTGTAGTACCGAGTGGAGTACAGTGTGTATAGTGCCGTGTAGTACCGAGTGGAGTACTGTGTGCATACTGCCGTGTAGTACTGAGTGGAGTCAGTGCCTGTACTGCCGTGTAGTACTGAGTGGAGTACAGTGCCTGTACTGCCGTGTAGTACTGAGTGGAGTATAGTGCCTGTACTGCCGTGTAGTCCCGAGTGGAGTACTGTGTGTATAGTGCCGTGTAGTACCGAGTGGAGTACAGTGTCTGTACTGCGGTGTAGTACTGAGTGGAGTCAGTGCCTGTACTGCCGTGTAGGACTGAGTGGAGTACAGTGCCTGTATTGCCGTGTAGTACCGAGTGGGGGACTGTGTGTATACTGCCGTGTAGTACTGAGTGGAGTACAGTGTGTATAGTGCCGTCTAGTACCGAGTGGGGTTTGTGTGCATACTACCGTGTAGTACTGAGTGGAGTACAGTGCCTGTATTGCCATGTTGTCCCGAGTGGAGTACTGTGTGTATACTGCCGTGTAGTACCGAGTGGAGTACAGTGCCTGTACTGCCATGTAGTGCCGAGTGGAGTACTGTGTATATACTGCCGTGTACTACTGAGTGGAGTACAGTGCCTATACTGTCGTGTAGTACCGAGTGGAGTACTGTGTGTATAGTGCCGTGTAGTACCGAGTGGAGTCCTGTGTGCATAATGCCGTGCAGTACTGAGTGGAGTACAGTGCCTGTACTGCCGTGTAGTACCGAGTGGAGTACTGTGTGTATAGTGCCGTGTAGAACCGAGTTTAGTACAGTGCATGTACTGCCGTGTATTACCGAGTCGAGTACTGTGTGTATAGTGCGGTGTAGTACCGAGTGGAGTACAGTGCATGTACTCCCGTGTAGTACCGAGTGGAGTACTGTGGGTATAGTGCCGTGTAGTGCCGAGTGGAGTACAGTGCTTGTATTGTCGAGTAGTACCGAGTGGAGTACTATGTGTATAGTGCCGTGTAGTACCGAGTGGAGCACTGTGTGCATACTGCCGTGTAGTACTGAGTGGAGTACAGTACCTGTACTGCCGTGTAGTACCGAGTGGAGTACTGTGTGTATAGTGCCGTGTAGTACCGAGTGGAGTACAGTGCCTGTACTGCCGTATAGTACTGAGTGGAGTAGAATGCCTGTACTGCCGTGTAGTACCGAGTGGAGTACAGTGCCTGTATTGCCGTGTAGTACCGAGTGGAGTACAGTGTGTATAGTGCCGTGTAGTACCGAGTGGAGTACTGTGTGTATAGTGCGGTGTAGTACTGAGTGGAGTACAGTACCTGTACTGTCGTGTAGTACCGAGTGGAGTACTCTGTGTATAGTGCCGTGTAGTACCGAGTGGTGTACATTGCCTGTACTGCCGTGTAGTCCCGAGTGGAGTACAGTACATGTACTGCCGTGTAGTAGTGAGTGGAGTACTGTGCCTGTACTGCCGTGTAGTACTGAGTGGAGTACTGTGTGTATAGTGCCGTGTAGTACCGGGTGGAGTACATTGGGTGTACTGCCGTGTAGTACTGAGTGGGGTACAGTGCCTGTACTGCCGTGTAGTACTGAGTGGAGTACAGTGCCTGTACTGCCGTGTAGTACTGAGTGGAGTACAGTGCCTGTACTGCCGTGTAGTCCCGAGTGGAGTACTGTGTGTATAGTGCCGTGTAGTACCGAGTGGAGTACAGTGCCTGTACTGCGGTGTAGTACTGAGTGGAGTACAGTGCCTGTACTGCCGTGTAGGACTGAGTGGAGTACAGTGGCTGTACTGCCGTGTAGTCCCGAGTGGAGTACAGTGCCTGTACTGCCGTGTAGTACTGCGTGGAGTACAGTGCCTGTACTGCCGTGTAGTCCCGAATGGAGTAATGTGTGTATAGTGCCGTGTAGTACCGAATGGAGTACAGTGCCTGTACTGCCGTGTAGTACTGAGTGGAGTACTGTGTGTATAGTGCCGTGTAGTACCGAGTGGAGTACAGTGCCTGTACTGCCGTGTAGTACTGAGTGGAGTACAGTGCCTGTAATGCCGTGTAGTCCCGAATGGAGTACTGTGTGCATAGTGCCGTGTAGTACCGAGTGGAGTACAGTGCCTGTACTGCCGTGTAGTACTGAGTGGAGTACAGTGCCTGTACTGCCGTGTAGTCCGGAGTGGAGTACAGTGCCTGTACTGCCGTGTAGTCCCGAGTGGAGTACTTTGTGTACAGTGCCGTGTAGTACCGAGTGGAGTACAGTGCCTGTACTGCCGTGTAGTACTAAGTGGAGTACAGTGCCTGTACTGCCGTGTAGTCCCGAGTGGAGTACTGTGTGTATAGTGCAGTGTAGTACTGAGTGGTGTACTGTACCTGTACTGCCGTGTAGTACTGAGTGGAGTACAGTGCCTCTACTGCCGTGTAGTACTGAGTATAGTACAGTGCCTGTACTGCCGTGTAGTACCGAGTGGGGGACTGTGTGTATACTGCCGTGTAGTACTGAGTGGAGTACAGTACCTGTACTGCCGAGTAGTCCCGAGTGGAGTACTGTGTGTATATTGCAGTGTAGTGCTGAGTGGAGTACAGTACCTGTACTGCCGTGTAGTACCGAGTGGGGGACTGTGTGCATACTGCCGTGTAGTTCCGAGTGGAGTATAGTGCCTGTACTGCCGTGTAGTACCGAGTGGAGTACTGTGTGTATAGTGTGGTGTAGTACCGAGTGGAGTACAGTGTATGTACTGCCGTGTAGTACCGAGTGGAGTACTGTGTGTATAGTGCCGTGTAGTACCGAGTGGAGTACAGTGCCTGTATTGCCGTGTAGTACCGATTGGAGTACTGTGTGTATAGTGCCGTGTAGTACCGAGTGGAGTACAGTGCTTATACTGCCGTGTAGTACTGAGTGGGGTACAGTGCCTGTACTGCCGTGTAGTACCGAGTGGAGGACAGTGCCTGTACTGCCATGTTGTCCCCAGTGGAGTACTGTGTGCATACTGCCGTGTAGTAATGAGTGGAGTACAGTGCCTGTACTGCCGTGTAGTACCGAGTGGAGTCTGTGTGTAATGTGCCGTGTAGTACTGAGTGGAGTACAGTGCCTGTACTGCCGTGTAGTACCGAATGGAGTACAGTGTGTATAGTGCCGTGTAGTACCGAGTGGAGTACAGTGCCTGTACTTCCGTGTAGTACTGAGTGGAATACATTGCCTGTACTGCCGTGTAGAACCGAGTGGTGTACAGTGTGTATAGTGCCGTGTAGTACTGAGTGGAGTACAGTGCCTGTGCTGCCGTGTAGTACTGAGTGGGGTACAGTGCCTGTACTGACGTGTAGTACCGAGTGGGGGAATGTGTGTATACTGCCGTGTAGTACTGAGTATAGTACAGTGCCTGTACTGCCGTGTAGTACCGAGTGGAGTACTGTGTGCATACTGCCGTGTAGTACTGAGTGGTGTACAGTGCCTGTACTGCCGTGTAGTACCGAGTGGAGTACTGTGTGCATACTGCCGTGTAGTACTGAGTTGAGTACAGTGCCTGTACAGCCGTGTAGTACTCAGTGGGGTACAGTGCCTGTACTGCCGTGTAATACCGAGTGGGGGACTGTGTGTATACTGCCGTGTAGTACTGAGTATAGTACAGTGCCTGTACTGCCGTGTAGTACTGAGTGGAGTACTGTGTGCATACTGCCGTGTAGTACTGAGTGGTGTACAGTGCCTGTACTGCCGTGTAGTACCGAGTGGAGTACTGTGTGCATACTGCCGTGTAGTACTGAGTGGAGTACAGTGCCTGTACTGCCGTGTAGTACCGAGTGGAGTACTGTGTGTAAGGTGCCGTGTAGTACCGAGTGGAGTACGGTGCATGTGCTGCCGTGTAGTACCGAGTGGAGTACTGTGTGTATAGTGCGGTGTAGTACCGAGTGTAGTACATTGCATGTACTGCCGTGTAGTACCGACTGGAGTACTGTGTGTATAGTGCCGTGTAGTACCGAGTGGAGTACAGTGCCTGTAATGCCGTGTAGTAAAGAGTGGAGTACTGTGTGTACAGTGCCATGTAGTACCGAGTGGGGTACTGTGTGTGTACTGCCGTGTAGTTCCGAGTGGAGTACGGTATGTGTACTGCCGTGTAGCACCGAGTGGAGTATTGTGTGTGTGTACTGCCATGTAGTACCGAGTGGAGGAATGTGTGTATACTGCCGTGGGGTACTGAGTGGAGTACTGTGTGCATACTGCCGTGTAGTACTGTGTGGAGTACGATGTGTGTACTGCCGTGTAGTACTGAGTGGATTACGACGTGTGTGTACTGCCGTGTAGTACTGAGTGGAGTACGGTGTCTGTACTGCCGTGTAGTACTGAGTGGAGTACGGTGTCTGTACTGCCGTGTAGTACTGAGTGAAGTACTGTATGTAGAGTGCCGTGGAGTGCTGAGTGGAGTACTTTGTGTGTACTGCCGTGTAGTACCGAATGGATTAGGTTGTGTGTACTGGCGTGTAGTGCTGAGTGGATAACGGTGTCTGTACTCTCGTGTAGTACCGAATGGAGTGCGATGTGTGTACTGGCGTGTAGTACTCAGTGGAGTACAGTGCCTGTACTGCCGTGTAATCCCGAGTGGAGTACTGTGTGTATAGTGCCATGTAGTACCGAGTGGAGTACAGTGTCTGTACTGCGGTGTAGTACTGAGTGGAGTCAGTGCCTGTACTGCCATGTAGGACTGAGTGGAGTACAGTGCCTGTATTGCCGTGTAGTACCGAGTGGGGGACTGTGTGTATACTGCCGTGTAGTACTGAGTGGAGTACAGTGTGTATAGTGCCGTCTAGTACCGAGTGGGGTTTGTGTGCATACTACCGTGTAGTACTGAGTGGAGTACAGTGCCTGTACTGCCGTGTAGTACCGAGTGGTGTACTGTGTGTATAGTGCCGTGTAGTACCGAGTGTAGTACTGTGTGCATAGTGCCGTGTAGTACTGAGTGGAGTACAGTGCCTGTACTGCCGTGTAGTACCGAGTGGAGTACTGTGTGTATAGTGCCTTGTAGTACCGAGTGGAGTACAGTGCATGTAGTGTCGTGTATTATTGAGTGGAGTACTGTTTGTATAGTGCGGTGTAATACCGAGTGGAGTACAGTGCATGAACTGCCGTGTAGTACCGAGTGGAGTACTGTGTGTATAGTGCCGTGTAGTACCGAGTGGAGTACAGTGCCTGTATTGCCGTGTAGTACCGAGTGGAGTACAGTGTGTATAGTGCCGTGTAGTACCGAGTGGAGTACTGTGTGCATACTGCCGTGTAGTACTGAGTGGAGTACAGTACCTGTACTGTCGTGTAGTACCGAGTGGAGTACTGTGTGTATAGTGCCGTGTAGTACCGATTGGAGTACACTGCCTGTACTGCCGTGTAGTACTGTGCCTGAACTGCCGTGTAGTCCCGAGTGGAGTACAGTGCATGTACTGCCGTGTAGTAGTGAGTGGAGTACTGTGCCTGTACTGCCGTGTAGTACTGAGTGGAGTACTGTGTGTATAGTGCCGTGTAGTACCGGGTGGAGTACATTGGGTGTACTGCCGTGTAGTACTGAGTAGGGTACAGTGCCTGTACTGCCGTGTAGTACTGAGTGGAGTACAGTGCCTGTACTGCCGTGTAGTACTGAGTGGAGTATAGTGCCTGTACTGCCGTGTAGTCCCGAGTGGAGTACTGTGTGTATAGTGCCGTGTAGTACCGAGTGGAGTACAGTGTCTGTACTGCGGTGTAGTACTGAGTGGAGTCAGTGCCTGTACTGCCGTGTAGGACTGAGTGGAGTACAGTGCCTGTATTGCCGTGTAGTACCGAGTGGGGGACTGTGTGTATACTGCCGTGTAGTACTGAGTGGAGTACAGTGTGTATAGTGCCGTCTAGTACCGAGTGGGGTTTGTGAGCATACTACCGTGTAGTACTGAGTGGAGTACAGTGCCTGTATTGCCATGTTGTCCCGAGTGGAGTACTGTGTGTATACTGCCGTGTAGTACCGAGTGGAGTACAGTGCCTGTACTGCCATGTAGTGCCGAGTGGAGTACTGTGTATATACTGCCGTGTACTACTGAGTGGAGTACAGTGCCTATACTGTCGTGTAGTACCGAGTGGAGTACTGTGTGTATAGTGCCGTGTAGTACCGAGTGGAGTACTGTGTGCATACTGCCGTGTAGTACTGAGTGGAGTACAGTGCCTGTACTGCCGTGTAGTACCGAGTGGAGTACTGTGTGTATAGTGCCGTGTAGAACCGAGTTTAGTACAGTGCATGTACTGCCGTGTAGTACTGAGTGGAGTACAGTGCCTGTACTGCCGTGTAGTACTGAGTGGAGTACAGTGCCTGTACTGCCGTGTAGTCCCGAGTGGAGTACTGTGTGTATAGTGCCGTGTAGTACCGAGTGGAGTACAGTGCCTGTACTGCGGTGTAGTACTGAGTGGAGTACAGTGCCTGTACTGCCGTGTAGGACTGAGTGGAGTACAGTGGCTGTACTGCCGTGTAGTCCCGAGTGGAGTACAGTGCCTGTACTGCCGTGTAGTACTGCGTGGAGTACAGTGCCTGTACTGCCGTGTAGTCCCGAATGGAGTACTGTGTGTACAGTGCCGTGTAGTACCGAATGGAGTACAGTGCCTGTACTGCCGTGTAGTACTGAGTGGAGTACTGTGTGTATAGTGCCGTGTAGTACCGAGTGGAGTACAGTGCCTGTACTGCCGTGTAGTACTGCGTGGAGTACAGTGCCTGTACTGCCGTGTAGTCCCGAATGGAGTACTGTGTGTATAGTGCCGTGTAGTACCGAGTGGAGTACAGTGCATGTACTGAAGTGTAGTACCGACTGGAGTACTGTGTGTGTAGTGTGGTGTAGTACCGAGTGGAGTACAGTGTATGTACTGCCGTGTAGTACCGAGTGGAGTACTGTGTGTATAGTGCCGTGTAGTACCGAGTGGAGTACAGTGCCTGTATTGCCGTGTAGTACCGATTGGAGTACTGTGTGTATAGTGCCGTGTAGTACCGAGTGGAGTACAGTGCTTATACTGCCGTGTAGTACTGAGTGGGGTACAGTGCCTGTACTGCCGTGTAGTACCGAGTGGAGGACAGTGCCTGTACTGCCATGTTGTCCCCAGTGGAGTACTGTGTGCATACTGCCGTGTAGTACTGAGTGGAGTACAGTGCATGTACTGCCGTGTAGTACCGAGTGGAGTACTGTGTGTATAATGCCGTGTAGTACCGAGTGGAGTACAGTGCCTGTACTGCGTGTAGTACCGAGTGGAGTACTGTGTGTATAGTGCCGTGTAGTGCCGAGTGGAGTACAGTGCCTGTACTGCCGTGTAGTACTGTGGGGAGTACAGTGTGAATAGTGCCGTGCAGTACCGAGTGGAGTACAGTGCCTGTACTGCCGTGTTGTACCGAGTGGAGTACAGTGTGTATAGTGCCGTCTAGTACCGAGTGGAGTACAGTGTGTAATGTGCCGTGTAGTACTGAGTGGAGTACAGTGCCTGTACTGCCGTGTAGTACCGAGTGGAGTACAGTGTGTATAGTGCCGTGTAGTACCGAGTGGAGTACAGTGCCTGTACTTCCGTGTAGTACTGAGTGGAATACATTGCCTGTACTGCCGTGTAGTACCGAGTGGTGTACAGTGTGTATAGTGCCGTGTAGTACTGAGTGGAGAACAGTGCCTGTGCTGCCGTGTAGTACTGAGTGGGGTACAGTGCCTGTACTGACGTGTAGTACCGAGTGGGGGAATGTGTGTATACTGCCGTGTAGTACTGAGTATAGTACAGTGCCTGTACTGCCGTGTAGTACTGAGTGGAGTACTGTGTGCATACTGCCGTGTAGTACTGAGTGGTGTACAGTGCCTGTACTGCCGTGTAGTACCGAGTGGAGTACTGTGTGCATACTGCCGTGTAGTACTGAGTTGAGTACAGTGCCTGTACAGCCGTGTAGTACTCAGTGGGGTACAGTGCCTGTACTGCCGTGTAATACCGAGTGGGGGACTGTGTGTATACTGCCGTGTAGTACTGAGTATAGTACAGTGCCTGTACTGCCGTGTAGTACTGAGTGCAGTACTGTGTGCATACTGCCGTGTAGTACTGAGTGGTGTACAGTGCCTGTACTGCCGTGTAGTACCGAGTGGAGTACTGTGTGCATACTGCCGTGTAGTACTGAGTGGAGTACAGTGCCTGTACTGCCGTGTAGTACCGAGTGGAGTACTGTGTGTAAGGTGCCGTGTAGTACCGAGTGGAGTACGGTGCATGTGCTGCCGTGTAGTACCGAGTGGAGTACTGTGTGTATAGTGCGGTGTAGTACCGAGTGTAGTACATTGCATGTACTGCCGTGTAGTACCGACTGGAGTACTGTGTGTATAGTGCCGTGTAGTACCGAGTGGAGTACAGTGCCTGTAATGCCGTGTAGTAAAGAGTGGAGTACTGTGTGTACAGTGCCATGTAGTACCGAGTGGGGTACTGTGTGTGTACTGCCGTGTAGTTCCGAGTGGAGTACGGTATGTGTACTGCCGTGTAGTACTGAGTGGAGTACGGTGTCTGTACTGCCGTGTAGTACTGAGTGGAGTACGGTGTCTGTACTGCCGTGTAGTACTGAGTGAAGTACTGTATGTAGAGTGCCGTGGAGTGCTGAGTGGAGTACTTTGTGTGTACTGCCGTGTAGTACCGAATGGATTAGGTTGTGTGTACTGGCGTGTAGTGCTGAGTGGATTACGGTGTCTGTACTGTCGTGTAGTACCGAATGGAGTGCGATTTGTGTACTGGCGTGTAGTACTGAGTGGAGTACAGTGCCTGTACTGCCGTGTAGTCCCGAGTGGAGTACTGTGTGTATAGTGCCGTGTAGTACCGAGTGGAGTACAGTGTCTGTACTGCGGTGTAGTACTGAGTGGAGTCAGTGCCTGTACTGCCGTGTAGGACTGAGTGGAGTACAGTGCCTGTATTGCCGTGTAGTACCGAGTGGGGGACTGTGTGTATACTGCCGTGTAGTACTGAGTGGAGTACAGTGTGTATAGTGCCGTCTAGTACCGAGTGGGGTTTGTGTGCATACTACCGTGTAGTACTGAGTGGAGTACAGTGCCTGTACTGCCGTGTAGTACCGAGTGGTGTACTGTGTGTATAGTGCCGTGTAGTACCGAGTGTAGGACTGTGTGCATAGTGCCGTGTAGTACTGAGTGGAGTACAGTGCCTGTACTGCCGTGTAGTACCGAGTGGAGTACTGTGTGTATAGTGCCTTGTAGTACCGAGTGGAGTACAGTGCATGTAGTGTCGTGTATTATTGAGTGGAGTACTGTTTGTATAGTGCGGTGTAATACCGAGTGGAGTACAGTGCATGAACTGCCGTGTAGTACCGAGTGGAGTACTCTGTGTATAGTGCCGTGTAGTACCGAGTGGAGTACAGTGCCTGTATTGCCGTGTAGTACCGAGTGGAGTACAGTGTGTATAGTGCCGTGTAGTACCGAGTGGAGTACTGTGTGCATACTGCCGTGTAGTACTGAGTGGAGTACAGTACCTGTACTGTCGTGTAGTACCGAGTGGAGTACTGTGTGTATAGTGCCGTGTAGTACCGAGTGGAGTACACTGCCTGTACTGCCGTGTAGTACTGTGCCTGAACTGCCGTGTAGTCCCGAGTGGAGTACAGTGCATGTACTGCCGTGTAGTAGTGAGTGGAGTACTGTGCCTGTACTGCCGTGTAGTACTGAGTGGAGTACTGTGTGTATAGTGCCGTGTAGTACCGGGTGGAGTACATTGGGTGTACTGCCGTGTAGTACTGAGTGGGGTACAGTGCCTGTACTGCCGTGTAGTACTGAGTGGAGTACAGTGCCTGTACTGCCGTGTAGTACTGAGTGGAGTATAGTGCCTGTACTGCCGTGTAGTCCCGAGTGGAGTACTGTGTGTATAGTGCCGTGTAGTACCGAGTGGAGTACAGTGTCTGTACTGCGGTGTAGTACTGAGTGGAGTCAGTGCCTGTACTGCCGTGTAGGACTGAGTGGAGTACAGTGCCTGTATTGCCGTGTAGTACCGAGTGGAGTACTGTGTGCATACTGCCGTGTAGTACTGAGTTGAGTACAGTGCCTGTACAGCCATGTAGTACTCAGTGGGGTACAGTGCCTGTACTGCCGTGTAATACCGAGTGGGGGACTGTGTGTATACTGCCGTGTAGTACTGAGTATAGTACAGTGCCTGTACTGCCGTGTAGTACTGAGTGGAGTACTGTGTGCATACTGCCGTGTAGTACTGAGTGGAGTACGGTGCATGTGCTGCCGTGTAGTACCGAGTGGAGTACTGTGTGTATAGTGCGGTGTAGTACCGAGTGTAGTACATTGCATGTACTGCCGTGTAGTACCGACTGGAGTACTGTGTGTATAGTGCCGTGTAGTACCGAGTGGAGTACAGTGCCTGTAATGCCGTGTAGTAAAGAGTGGAGTACTGTGTGTACAGTGCCATGTAGTACCGAGTGGGGTACTGTGTGTGTACTGCCGTGTAGTTCCGAGTGGAGTACGGTATGTGTACTGCCGTGTAGCACCGAGTGGAGTATTGTGTGTGTGTGTACTGCCATGTAGTACCGAGTGGAGGAATGTGTGTATACTGCCGTGGGGTACTGAGTGGAGTACTGTGTGCATACTGCCGTGTAGTACTGTGTGGAGTACGATGTGTGTACTGCCGTGTAGTACTGAGTGGATTACGACGTGTGTGTACTGCCGTGTAGTACTGAGTGGAGTACGGTGTCTGTACTGCCGTGTAGTACTGAGTGGAGTACGGTGTCTGTACTGCCGTGTAGTACTGAGTGAAGTACTGTATGTAGAGTGCCGTGGAGTGCTGAGTGGAGTACTTTGTGTGTACTGCCGTGTAGTACCGAATGGATTAGGTTGTGTGTACTGGCGTGTAGTGCTGAGTGGATAACGGTGTCTGTACTCTCGTGTAGTACCGAATGGAGTGCGATGTGTGTACTGGCGTGTAGTACTCAGTGGAGTACAGTGCCTGTACTGCCGTGTAATCCCGAGTGGAGTACTGTGTGTATAGTGCCATGTAGTACCGAGTGGAGTACAGTGTCTGTACTGCGGTGTAGTACTGAGTGGAGTCAGTGCCTGTACTGCCATGTAGGACTGAGTGGAGTACAGTGCCTGTATTGCCGTGTAGTACCGAGTGGGGGACTGTGTGTATACTGCCGTGTAGTACTGAGTGGAGTACAGTGTGTATAGTGCCGTCTAGTACCGAGTGGGGTTTGTGTGCATACTACCGTGTAGTACTGAGTGGAGTACAGTGCCTGTACTGCCGTGTAGTACCGAGTGGTGTACTGTGTGTATAGTGCCGTGTAGTACCGAGTGTAGTACTGTGTGCATAGTGCCGTGTAGTACTGAGTGGAGTACAGTGCCTGTACTGCCGTGTAGTACCGAGTGGAGTACTGTGTGTATAGTGCCTTGTAGTACCGAGTGGAGTACAGTGCATGTAGTGTCGTGTATTATTGAGTGGAGTACTGTTTGTATAGTGCGGTGTAATACCGAGTGGAGTACAGTGCATGAACTGCCGTGTAGTACCGAGTGGAGTACTGTGTGTATAGTGCCGTGTAGTACCGAGTGGAGTACAGTGCCTGTATTGCCGTGTAGTACCGAGTGGAGTACAGTGTGTATAGTGCCGTGTAGTACCGAGTGGAGTACTGTGTGCATACTGCCGTGTAGTACTGAGTGGAGTACAGTACCTGTACTGTCGTGTAGTACCGAGTGGAGTACTGTGTGTATAGTGCCGTGTAGTACCGATTGGAGTACACTGCCTGTACTGCCGTGTAGTACTGTGCCTGAACTGCCGTGTAGTCCCGAGTGGAGTACAGTGCATGTACTGCCGTGTAGTAGTGAGTGGAGTACTGTGCCTGTACTGCCGTGTAGTACTGAGTGGAGTACTGTGTGTATAGTGCCGTGTAGTACCGGGTGGAGTACATTGGGTGTACTGCCGTGTAGTACTGAGTAGGGTACAGTGCCTGTACTGCCGTGTAGTACTGAGTGGAGTACAGTGCCTGTACTGCCGTGTAGTACTGAGTGGAGTATAGTGCCTGTACTGCCGTGTAGTCCCGAGTGGAGTACTGTGTGTATAGTGCCGTGTAGTACCGAGTGGAGTACAGTGTCTGTACTGCGGTGTAGTACTGAGTGGAGTCAGTGCCTGTACTGCCGTGTAGGACTGAGTGGAGTACAGTGCCTGTATTGCCGTGTAGTACCGAGTGGGGGACTGTGTGTATACTGCCGTGTAGTACTGAGTGGAGTACAGTGTGTATAGTGCCGTCTAGTACCGAGTGGGGTTTGTGAGCATACTACCGTGTAGTACTGAGTGGAGTACAGTGCCTGTATTGCCATGTTGTCCCGAGTGGAGTACTGTGTGTATACTGCCGTGTAGTACCGAGTGGAGTACAGTGCCTGTACTGCCATGTAGTGCCGAGTGGAGTACTGTGTATATACTGCCGTGTACTACTGAGTGGAGTACAGTGCCTATACTGTCGTGTAGTACCGAGTGGAGTACTGTGTGTATAGTGCCGTGTAGTACCGAGTGGAGTACTGTGTGCATACTGCCGTGTAGTACTGAGTGGAGTACAGTGCCTGTACTGCCGTGTAGTACCGAGTGGAGTACTGTGTGTATAGTGCCGTGTAGAACCGAGTTTAGTACAGTGCATGTACTGCCGTGTAGTACTGAGTGGAGTACAGTGCCTGTACTGCCGTGTAGTACTGAGTGGAGTACAGTGCCTGTACTGCCGTGTAGTCCCGAGTGGAGTACTGTGTGTATAGTGCCGTGTAGTACCGAGTGGAGTACAGTGCCTGTACTGCGGTGTAGTACTGAGTGGAGTACATTGCCTGTACTGCCGTGTAGGACTGAGTGGAGTACAGTGGCTGTACTGCCGTGTAGTCCCGAGTGGAGTACAGTGCCTGTACTGCCGTGTAGTACTGCGTGGAGTACAGTGCCTGTACTGCCGTGTAGTCCCGAATGGAGTACTGTGTGTATAGTGCCGTGTAGTACCGAATGGAGTACAGTGCCTGTACTGCCGTGTAGTACTGAGTGGAGTACTGTGTGTATAGTGCCGTGTAGTACCGAGTGGAGTACAGTGCCTGTACTGCCGTGTAGTACTGCGTGGAGTACAGTGCCTGTACTGCCGTGTAGTCCCGAATGGAGTACTGTGTGTATAGTGCCGTGTAGTACCGAGTGGAGTACAGTGCATGTACTGAAGTGTAGTACCGACTGGAGTACTGTGTGTGTAGTGTGGTGTAGTACCGAGTGGAGTACAGTGTATGTACTGCCGTGTAGTACCGAGTGGAGTACTGTGTGTATAGTGCCGTGTAGTACCGAGTGGAGTACAGTGCCTGTATTGCCGTGTAGTACCGATTGGAGTACTGTGTGTATAGTGCCGTGTAGTACCGAGTGGAGTACAGTGCTTATACTGCCGTGTAGTACTGAGTGGGGTACAGTGCCTGTACTGCCGTGTAGTACCGAGTGGAGGACAGTGCCTGTACTGCCATGTTGTCCCCAGTGGAGTACTGTGTGCATACTGCCGTGTAGTACTGAGTGGAGTACAGTGCATGTACTGCCGTGTAGTACCGAGTGGAGTACTGTGTGTATAATGCCGTGTAGTACCGAGTGGAGTACAGTGCCTGTACTGCGTGTAGTACCGAGTGGAGTACTGTGTGTATAGTGCCGTGTAGTGCCGAGTGGAGTACAGTGCCTGTACTGCCGTGTAGTACTGTGGGGAGTACAGTGTGAATAGTGCCGTGCAGTACCGAGTGGAGTACAGTGCCTGTACTGCCGTGTTGTACCGAGTGGAGTACAGTGTGTATAGTGCCGTCTAGTACCGAGTGGAGTACAGTGTGTAATGTGCCGTGTAGTACTGAGTGGAGTACAGTGCCTGTACTGCCGTGTAGTACCGAGTGGAGTACAGTGTGTATAGTGCCGTGTAGTACCGAGTGGAGTACAGTGCCTGTACTTCCGTGTAGTACTGAGTGGAATACATTGCCTGTACTGCCGTGTAGTACCGAGTGGTGTACAGTGTGTATAGTGCCGTGTAGTACTGAGTGGAGAACAGTGCCTGTGCTGCCGTGTAGTACTGAGTGGGGTACAGTGCCTGTACTGACGTGTAGTACCGAGTGGGGGAATGTGTGTATACTGCCGTGTAGTACTGAGTATAGTACAGTGCCTGTACTGCCGTGTAGTACTGAGTGGAGTACTGTGTGCATACTGCCGTGTAGTACTGAGTGGTGTACAGTGCCTGTACTGCCGTGTAGTACCGAGTGGAGTACTGTGTGCATACTGCCGTGTAGTACTGAGTTGAGTACAGTGCCTGTACAGCCGTGTAGTACTCAGTGGGGTACAGTGCCTGTACTGCCGTGTAATACCGAGTGGGGGACTGTGTGTATACTGCCGTGTAGTACTGAGTATAGTACAGTGCCTGTACTGCCGTGTAGTACTGAGTGCAGTACTGTGTGCATACTGCCGTGTAGTACTGAGTGGTGTACAGTGCCTGTACTGCCGTGTA
The DNA here is from genome assembly GCF_040414725.1 of Anabrus simplex. Taxonomy (NCBI): domain Eukaryota; kingdom Metazoa; phylum Arthropoda; class Insecta; order Orthoptera; family Tettigoniidae; genus Anabrus; species Anabrus simplex. The sequence continues at coordinate 820,848 of NC_090271.1, forward strand.
GTACCGAGTGGAGTACTGTGTGCATACTGCCGTGTAGTACTGAGTGGAGTACAGTGCCTGTACTGCCGTGTAGTACCGAGTGGAGTACTGTGTGTAAGGTGCCGTGTAGTACCGAGTGGAGTACGGTGCATGTGCTGCCGTGTAGTACCGAGTGGAGTACTGTGTGTATAGTGCGGTGTAGTACCGAGTGTAGTACATTGCATGTACTGCCGTGTAGTACCGACTGGAGTACTGTGTGTATAGTGCCGTGTAGTACCGAGTGGAGTACAGTGCCTGTAATGCCGTGTAGTAAAGAGTGGAGTACTGTGTGTACAGTGCCATGTAGTACCGAGTGGGGTACTGTGTGTGTACTGCCGTGTAGTTCCGAGTGGAGTACGGTATGTGTACTGCCGTGTAGTACTGAGTGGAGTACGGTGTCTGTACTGCCGTGTAGTACTGAGTGGAGTACGGTGTCTGTACTGCCGTGTAGTACTGAGTGAAGTACTGTATGTAGAGTGCCGTGGAGTGCTGAGTGGAGTACTTTGTGTGTACTGCCGTGTAGTACCGAATGGATTAGGTTGTGTGTACTGGCGTGTAGTGCTGAGTGGATTACGGTGTCTGTACTGTCGTGTAGTACCGAATGGAGTGCGATTTGTGTACTGGCGTGTAGTACTGAGTGGAGTACAGTGCCTGTACTGCCGTGTAGTCCCGAGTGGAGTACTGTGTGTATAGTGCCGTGTAGTACCGAGTGGAGTACAGTGTCTGTACTGCGGTGTAGTACTGAGTGGAGTCAGTGCCTGTACTGCCGTGTAGGACTGAGTGGAGTACAGTGCCTGTATTGCCGTGTAGTACCGAGTGGGGGACTGTGTGTATACTGCCGTGTAGTACTGAGTGGAGTACAGTGTGTATAGTGCCGTCTAGTACCGAGTGGGGTTTGTGTGCATACTACCGTGTAGTACTGAGTGGAGTACAGTGTGTATAGTGCCGTGTAGTACCGAGTGTAGGACTGTGTGCATAGTGCCGTGTAGTACTGAGTGGAGTACAGTGCCTGTACTGCCGTGTAGTACCGAGTGGAGTACTGTGTGTATAGTGCCTTGTAGTACCGAGTGGAGTACAGTGCATGTAGTGTCGTGTATTATTGAGTGGAGTACTGTTTGTATAGTGCGGTGTAATACCGAGTGGAGTACAGTGCATGAACTGCCGTGTAGTACCGAGTGGAGTACTCTGTGTATAGTGCCGTGTAGTACCGAGTGGAGTACAGTGCCTGTATTGCCGTGTAGTCCCGAGTGGAGTACAGTGCATGTACTGCCGTGTAGTAGTGAGTGGAGTACTGTGCCTGTACTGCCGTGTAGTACTGAGTGGAGTACTGTGTGTATAGTGCCGTGTAGTACCGGGTGGAGTACATTGGGTGTACTGCCGTGTAGTACTGAGTGGGGTACAGTGCCTGTACTGCCGTGTAGTACTGAGTGGAGTACAGTGCCTGTACTGCCGTGTAGTACTGAGTGGAGTATAGTGCCTGTACTGCCGTGTAGTCCCGAGTGGAGTACTGTGTGTATAGTGCCGTGTAGTACCGAGTGGAGTACAGTGTCTGTACTGCGGTGTAGTACTGAGTGGAGTCAGTGCCTGTACTGCCGTGTAGGACTGAGTGGAGTACTGTGTGTATAGTGCCGTGTAGAACCGAGTGGAGTACAGTGCCTGTACTGCCATGTAGTGCCGAGTGGAGTACTGTGTATATACTGCCGTGTACTACTGAGTGGAGTACAGTGCCTATACTGTCGTGTAGTACCGAGTGGAGTACTGTGTGTATAGTGCCGTGTAGTACCGAGTGGAGTACTGTGTGCATAATGCCGTGCAGTACTGAGTGGAGTACAGTGCCTGTACTGCCGTGTAGTACCGAGTGGAGTACTGTGTGTATAGTGCCGTGTAGAACCGAGTTTAGTACAGTGCATGTACTGCCGTGTATTACCGAGTCGAGTACTGTGTGTATAGTGCGGTGTAGTACCGAGTGGAGTACAGTGCATGTACTCCCGTGTAGTACCGAGTGGAGTACTGTGGGTATAGTGCCGTGTAGTGCCGAGTGGAGTACAGTGCTTGTATTGTCGAGTAGTACCGAGTGGAGTACTATGTGTATAGTGCCGTGTAGTACCGAGTGGAGCACTGTGTGCATACTGCCGTGTAGTACTGAGTGGAGTACAGTGTGTATAGTGCCGTCTAGTACCGAGTGGGGTTTGTGTGCATACTACCGTGTAGTACTGAGTGGAGTACAGTGCCTGTATTGCCATGTTGTCCCGAGTGGAGTACTGTGTGTATACTGCCGTGTAGTACCGAGTGGAGTACAGTGCCTGTACTGCCATGTAGTGCCGAGTGGAGTACTGTGTATATACTGCCGTGTACTACTGAGTGGAGTACAGTGCCTATACTGTCGTGTAGTACCGAGTGGAGTACTGTGTGTATAGTGCCGTGTAGTACCGAGTGGAGTACTGTGTGCATAATGCCGTGCAGTACTGAGTGGAGTACAGTGCCTGTACTGCCGTGTAGTACCGAGTGGAGTACTGTGTGTATAGTGCCGTGTAGAACCGAGTTTAGTACAGTGCATGTACTGCCGTGTATTACCGAGTCGAGTACTGTGTGTATAGTGCGGTGTAGTACCGAGTGGAGTACAGTGCATGTACTCCCGTGTAGTACCGAGTGGAGTACTGTGGGTATAGTGCCGTGTAGTGCCGAGTGGAGTACAGTGCTTGTATTGTCGAGTAGTACCGAGTGGAGTACTATGTGTATAGTGCCGTGTAGTACCGAGTGGAGCACTGTGTGCATACTGCCGTGTAGTACTGAGTGGAGTACAGTACCTGTACTGCCGTGTAGTACCGAGTGGAGTACTGTGTGTATAGTGCCGTGTAGTACCGAGTGGAGTACAGTGCCTGTACTGCCGTATAGTACTGAGTGGAGTAGAATGCCTGTACTGCCGTGTAGTACCGAGTGGAGTACAGTGCCTGTATTGCCGTGTAGTACCGAGTGGAGTACAGTGTGTATAGTGCCGTGTAGTACCGAGTGGAGTACTGTGTGTATAGTGCGGTGTAGTACTGAGTGGAGTACAGTACCTGTACTGTCGTGTAGTACCGAGTGGAGTACTCTGTGTATAGTGCCGTGTAGTACCGAGTGGTGTACATTGCCTGTACTGCCGTGTAGTCCCGAGTGGAGTACAGTACATGTACTGCCGTGTAGTAGTGAGTGGAGTACTGTGCCTGTACTGCCGTGTAGTACTGAGTGGAGTACTGTGTGTATAGTGCCGTGTAGTACCGGGTGGAGTACATTGGGTGTACTGCCGTGTAGTACTGAGTGGGGTACAGTGCCTGTACTGCCGTGTAGTACTGAGTGGAGTACAGTGCCTGTACTGCCGTGTAGTACTGAGTGGAGTACAGTGCCTGTACTGCCGTGTAGTCCCGAGTGGAGTACTGTGTGTATAGTGCCGTGTAGTACCGAGTGGAGTACAGTGCCTGTACTGCGGTGTAGTACTGAGTGGAGTACAGTGCCTGTACTGCCGTGTAGGACTGAGTGGAGTACAGTGGCTGTACTGCCGTGTAGTCCCGAGTGGAGTACAGTGCCTGTACTGCCGTGTAGTACTGCGTGGAGTACAGTGCCTGTACTGCCGTGTAGTCCCGAATGGAGTACTGTGTGTATAGTGCCGTGTAGTACCGAATGGAGTACAGTGCCTGTACTGCCGTGTAGTACTGAGTGGAGTACTGTGTGTATAGTGCCGTGTAGTACCGAGTGGAGTACAGTGCCTGTACTGCCGTGTAGTACTGAGTGGAGTACAGTGCCTGTAATGCCGTGTAGTCCCGAATGGAGTACTGTGTGCATAGTGCCGTGTAGTACCGAGTGGAGTACAGTGCCTGTACTGCCGTGTAGTACTGAGTGGAGTACAGTGCCTGTACTGCCGTGTAGTCCGGAGTGGAGTACAGTGCCTGTACTGCCGTGTAGTCCCGAGTGGAGTACTTTGTGTACAGTGCCGTGTAGTACCGAGTGGAGTACAGTGCCTGTACTGCCGTGTAGTACTAAGTGGAGTACAGTGCCTGTACTGCCGTGTAGTCCCGAGTGGAGTACTGTGTGTATAGTGCAGTGTAGTACTGAGTGGTGTACTGTACCTGTACTGCCGTGTAGTACTGAGTGGAGTACAGTGCCTCTACTGCCGTGTAGTACTGAGTATAGTACAGTGCCTGTACTGCCGTGTAGTACCGAGTGGGGGACTGTGTGTATACTGCCGTGTAGTACTGAGTGGGGTACAGTACCTGTACTGCCGAGTAGTCCCGAGTGGAGTACTGTGTGTATATTGCAGTGTAGTGCTGAGTGGAGTACAGTACCTGTACTGCCGTGTAGTACCGAGTGGGGGACTGTGTGCATACTGCCGTGTAGTTCCGAGTGGAGTATAGTGCCTGTACTGGCGTGTAGTACTGAGTGGAGTACAGTGCCTGTATTGCCGTGTAGTCCCGAGTGGAGTACAGTGCCTGTACTGCCGTGTAGTACCGAGTGGGGGACTGTGTGTATAGTGCAGTGTAGTGGTGAGTGGAGTACAGTGCCTGTACTGCCATGTAGTCCCGAGTGGAATACTGTGTGCATACTGCCGTGTAGTACTGAGTAGAGTACAGTGCCTGTACTGCCGTGTAGTACCGAGTGGACTACTGTGTGAATAGTGCCGTGTAGTACCGAGTGGAGTACAGTGCCTGTACTGCCGTGTAGTACTGAGTGGAGTACATTGCCTGTACTGCCGTGTAGTACCGAGTGGAGTACAGTGTGTATAGTGCCGTGTAGTACTGAGTGGAGTACAGTGCCTGTGCTGCCGTGTAGTACTGAGTGGGGTACAGTGCCTGTACTGCCGTGTAGTAACGAGTGGGGGAATGTGTGTATACTGCCGTGTAGTACTGAGTATAGTACAGTGCCTGTACTGCCGTGTAGTACTGAGAGGAATACTGTGTGCATACTGCCGTGTAGTACTGAGTGGAGTACAGTACCTGTACTGCCGTGTAGTACCGAGTGGGGGACTGTGTGTATACTGCCGTGTAGTACTGAGTGGCGTACAGTGCCTGTACTACCGTGTAGTACCGAGTGGGGGACTGTGTGTATACTGTCGTGTAGTACTGAGTGGAGTACTGTGTGTATAGTGCAGTGTAGTGCTGAGTGGAGTACAGTACCTGTACTGCCGTGTAGTACTGAGTATAGTACAGTGCCTGTACTGCCGTGTAGTACCGAGTGGGGGACTGTGTGTATACTGCCGTGTAGTACTGAGTGGAGTACAGTACCTGTACTGCCGAGTAGTCCCGAGTGGAGTACTGTGTGTATAGTGCAGTGTAGTGCTGAGTGGAGTACAGTACCTGTACTGCCGTGTAGTACCGAGTGGGGGACTGTGTGCATACTGCCGTGTAGTTCCGAGTGGAGTACAGTGCCTGTACTGCGTGTAGTACTGAGTGGAGTACAGTGCCTGTATTGCCGTGTAGTCCCGAGTGGAGTACAGTGCCTGTACTGCCGCGTAGTAGTGAGTGGAGTACAGTGCCTCTACTGCCGTGTAGTACTGGGTGGAGTACAGTGCCTGTACTGCCGTGTAGTACCGAGTGGGGGACTGTGTTTATACTGCCGTGTAGTTCCGAGTGGACTACAGTGCCTGTACTTCCGTGTAGTACCGAGTGGAATACTGTGTGTATAGTGCCGTGTAGTACCGAGTGGAATACAGTGCCTGTATTGCCGTGTAGTAAAGAGTGTAGTACTGTGTGTACAGTGTCATGTAGTACCGAGTGGAGTACTGTGTGCATACTGCCGTGTAGTACTGCGTGGAGTACAGTACCTGTACTGCCGTGTAGTACCGAGTGGAGTACTGTGTGTATAGTGCCGTGTAGTACCGAGTGGAGTACAGAGCCTGTACTGCCGTGTAGGACTGAGTGTAGTACAGTGCCTGAACTGCCACGCAGTACTGAGTGGAGTACATTGCCTGTACTGCCGTGTAGTCCCGAGTGGTGTACAGTGCCTGTACTGCCGTGTAGTACTGAGTGGAGTACAGTGCCTGTACTGCCGTGGCGTAGTGAGTGGAGTTCTGTGCATGTACTGCCGTGTAGTACCGAGTGGAGTACAGTGCCTGTACTGCCGTGTAGTACTGAGTGGATTACAGTGCCTGTACTGCCGTGTAGTACCGAGTGGAGTACTGTTTGTGTAGTGCAGTGTAGTACCGAGTGGAGTACAGTGCATGTACTGCCGTGTAGTACCGACTGGAGTACTGTGTGTGTAGTGTGGTGTAGTACCGAGTGGAGTACAGTGTATGTACTGCCGTGTAGTACCGAGTGGAGTACTGTGTGTATAGTGCCGTGTAGTACCGAGTGGAGTACAGTGCCTGTATTGCCGTGTAGTACCGATTGGAGTACTGTGTGTATAGTGCCGTGTAGTACCGAGTGGAGTACAGTGCTTATACTGCCGTGTAGTACTGAGTGGGGTACAGTGCCTGTACTGCCGTGTAGTACCGAGTGGAGGACAGTGCCTGTACTGCCATGTTGTCCCCAGTGGAGTACTGTGTGCATACTGCCGTGTAGTACTGAGTGGAGTACAGTGCCTGTACTGCCGTGTAGTACCGAGTGGAGTACTGTGTGTATAATGCCGTGTAGTACCGAGTGGAGTACAGTGCCTGTACTGCGTGTAGTACCGAGTGGAGTACAGTGTGTAATGTGCCGTGTAGTACTGAGTGGAGTACAGTGCCTGTACTGCCGTGTAGTACCGAGTGGAGTACAGTGTGTATAGTGCCGTGTAGTACCGAGTGGAGTACAGTGCCTGTACTTCCGTGTAGTACTGAGTGGAATACATTGCCTGTACTGCCGTGTAGAACCGAGTGGTGTACAGTGTGTATAGTGCCGTGTAGTACTGAGTGGAGTACAGTGCCTGTGCTGCCGTGTAGTACTGAGTGGGGTACAGTGCCTGTACTGACGTGTAGTACCGAGTGGGGGAATGTGTGTATACTGCCGTGTAGTACTGAGTATAGTACAGTGCCTGTACTGCCGTGTAGTACTGAGTGGAGTACTGTGTGCATACTGCCGTGTAGTACTGAGTGGTGTACAGTGCCTGTACTGCCGTGTAGTACCGAGTGGAGTACTGTGTGCATACTGCCGTGTAGTACTGAGTTGAGTACAGTGCCTGTACAGCCGTGTAGTACTCAGTGGGGTACAGTGCCTGTACTGCCGTGTAATACCGAGTGGGGGACTGTGTGTATACTGCCGTGTAGTACTGAGTATAGTACAGTGCCTGTACTGCCGTGTAGTACTGAGTGGAGTACTGTGTGCATACTGCCGTGTAGTACTGAGTGGTGTACAGTGCCTGTACTGCCGTGTAGTACCGAGTGGAGTACTGTGTGCATACTGCCGTGTAGTACTGAGTGGAGTACAGTGCCTGTACTGCCGTGTAGTACCGAGTGGAGTACTGTGTGTAAGGTGCCGTGTAGTACCGAGTGGAGTACGGTGCATGTGCTGCCGTGTAGTACCGAGTGGAGTACTGTGTGTATAGTGCGGTGTAGTACCGAGTGTAGTACATTGCATGTACTGCCGTGTAGTACCGACTGGAGTACTGTGTGTATAGTGCCGTGTAGTACCGAGTGGAGTACAGTGCCTGTAATGCCGTGTAGTAAAGAGTGGAGTACTGTGTGTACAGTGCCATGTAGTACCGAGTGGGGTACTGTGTGTGTACTGCCGTGTAGTTCCGAGTGGAGTACGGTATGTGTACTGCCGTGTAGCACCGAGTGGAGTATTGTGTGTGTGTACTGCCATGTAGTACCGAGTGGAGGAATGTGTGTATACTGCCGTGGGGTACTGAGTGGAGTACTGTGTGCATACTGCCGTGTAGTACTGTGTGGAGTACGATGTGTGTACTGCCGTGTAGTACTGAGTGGATTACGACGTGTGTGTACTGCCGTGTAGTACTGAGTGGAGTACGGTGTCTGTACTGCCGTGTAGTACTGAGTGGAGTACGGTGTCTGTACTGCCGTGTAGTACTGAGTGAAGTACTGTATGTAGAGTGCCGTGGAGTGCTGAGTGGAGTACTTTGTGTGTACTGCCGTGTAGTACCGAATGGATTAGGTTGTGTGTACTGGCGTGTAGTGCTGAGTGGATAACGGTGTCTGTACTCTCGTGTAGTACCGAATGGAGTGCGATGTGTGTACTGGCGTGTAGTACTCAGTGGAGTACAGTGCCTGTACTGCCGTGTAATCCCGAGTGGAGTACTGTGTGTATAGTGCCATGTAGTACCGAGTGGAGTACAGTGTCTGTACTGCGGTGTAGTACTGAGTGGAGTCAGTGCCTGTACTGCCATGTAGGACTGAGTGGAGTACAGTGCCTGTATTGCCGTGTAGTACCGAGTGGGGGACTGTGTGTATACTGCCGTGTAGTACTGAGTGGAGTACAGTGTGTATAGTGCCGTCTAGTACCGAGTGGGGTTTGTGTGCATACTACCGTGTAGTACTGAGTGGAGTACAGTGCCTGTACTGCCGTGTAGTACCGAGTGGTGTACTGTGTGTATAGTGCCGTGTAGTACCGAGTGTAGTACTGTGTGCATAGTGCCGTGTAGTACTGAGTGGAGTACAGTGCCTGTACTGCCGTGTAGTACCGAGTGGAGTACTGTGTGTATAGTGCCTTGTAGTACCGAGTGGAGTACAGTGCATGTAGTGTCGTGTATTATTGAGTGGAGTACTGTTTGTATAGTGCGGTGTAATACCGAGTGGAGTACAGTGCATGAACTGCCGTGTAGTACCGAGTGGAGTACTGTGTGTATAGTGCCGTGTAGTACCGAGTGGAGTACAGTGCCTGTATTGCCGTGTAGTACCGAGTGGAGTACAGTGTGTATAGTGCCGTGTAGTACCGATTGGAGTACACTGCCTGTACTGCCGTGTAGTACTGTGCCTGAACTGCCGTGTAGTCCCGAGTGGAGTACAGTGCATGTACTGCCATGTAGTAGTGAGTGGAGTACTGTGCCTGTACTGCCGTGTAGTACTGAGTGGAGTACTGTGTGTATAGTGCCGTGTAGTACCGGGTGGAGTACATTGGGTGTACTGCCGTGTAGTACTGAGTGGGGTACAGTGCCTGTACTGCCGTGTAGTACTGAGTGGAGTACAGTGCCTGTACTGCCGTGTAGTACTGAGTGGAGTATAGTGCCTGTACTGCCGTGTAGTCCCGAGTGGAGTACTGTGTGTATAGTGCCGTGTAGTACCGAGTGGAGTACAGTGTCTGTACTGCGGTGTAGTACTGAGTGGAGTCAGTGCCTGTACTGCCGTGTAGGACTGAGTGGAGTACAGTGCCTGTATTGCCGTGTAGTACCGAGTGGGGGACTGTGTGTATACTGCCGTGTAGTACTGAGTGGAGTACAGTGTGTATAGTGCCGTCTAGTACCGAGTGGGTTTTGTGTGCATACTACCGTGTAGTACTGAGTGGAGTACAGTGCCTGTATTGCCATGTTGTCCCGAGTGGAGTACTGTGTGTATACTGCCGTGTAGTACCGAGTGGAGTACAGTGCCTGTACTGCCATGTAGCGCCGAGTGGAGTACTGTGTATATACTGCCGTGTACTACTGAGTGGAGTACAGTGCCTATACTGTCGTGTAGTACCGAGTGGAGTACTGTGTGTATAGTGCCGTGTAGTACCGAGTGGAGTACTGTGTGCATACTGCCGTGTAGTACTGAGTGGAGTACAGTGCCTGTACTGCCGTGTAGTACCGAGTGGAGTACTGTGTGTATAGTGCCGTGTAGAACCGAGTTTAGTACAGTGCATGTACTGCCGTGTAGTACTGAGTGGAGTACAGTGCCTGTACTGCCGTGTAGTACTGAGTGGAGTACAGTGCCTGTACTGCCGTGTAGTCCCGAGTGGAGTACTGTGTGTATAGTGCCGTGTAGTAAAGAGTGGAGTACAGTGCCTGTACTGCGGTGTAGTACTGAGTGGAGTACAGTGCCTGTACTGCCGTGTAGGACTGAGTGGAGTACAGTGGCTGTACTGCCGTGTAGTCCCGAGTGGAGTACAGTGCCTGTACTGCCGTGTAGTACTGCGTGGAGTACAGTGCCTGTACTGCCGTGTAGTCCCGAATGGAGTACTGTGTGTATAGTGCCGTGTAGTACCGAATGGAGTACAGTGCCTGTACTGCCGTGTAGTACTGAGTGGAGTACTGTGTGTATAGTGCCGTGTAGTACCGAGTGGAGTACAGTGCCTGTACTGCCGTGTAGTACTGCGTGGAGTACAGTGCCTGTACTGCCGTGTAGTCCCGAATGGAGTACTGTGTGTATAGTGCCGTGTAGTACCGAGTGGAGTACAGTGCATGTACTGAAGTGTAGTACCGACTGGAGTACTGTGTGTGTAGTGTGGTGTAGTACCGAGTGGAGTACAGTGTATGTACTGCCGTGTAGTACCGAGTGGAGTACTGTGTGTATAGTGCCGTGTAGTACCGAGTGGAGTACAGTGCCTGTATTGCCGTGTAGTACCGATTGGAGTACTGTGTGTATAGTGCCGTGTAGTACCGAGTGGAGTACAGTGCTTATACTGCCGTGTAGTACTGAGTGGGGTACAGTGCCTGTACTGCCGTGTAGTACCGAGTGGAGGACAGTGCCTGTACTGCCATGTTGTCCCCAGTGGAGTACTGTGTGCATACTGCCGTGTAGTACTGAGTGGAGTACAGTGCATGTACTGCCGTGTAGTACCGAGTGGAGTACTGTGTGTATAATGCCGTGTAGTACCGAGTGGAGTACAGTGCCTGTACTGCGTGTAGTACCGAGTGGAGTACTGTGTGTATAGTGCCGTGTAGTGCCGAGTGGAGTACAGTGCCTGTACTGCCGTGTAGTACTGTGGGGAGTACAGTGTGAATAGTGCCGTGCAGTACCGAGTGGTGTACAGTGCCTGTACTGCCGTGTTGTACCGAGTGGAGTACAGTGTGTATAGTGCCGTCTAGTACCGAGTGGAGTACAGTGTGTAATGTGCCGTGTAGTACTGAGTGGAGTACAGTGCCTGTACTGCCGTGTAGTACCGAGTGGAGTACAATGTGTATAGTGCCGTGTAGTACCGAGTGGAGTACAGTGCCTGTACTTCCGTGTAGTACTGAGTGGAATACATTGCCTGTACTGCCGTGTAGTACCGAGTGGTGTACAGTGTGTATAGTGCCGTGTAGTACTGAGTGGAGAACAGTGCCTGTGCTGCCGTGTAGTACTGAGTGGGGTACAGTGCCTGTACTGACGTGTAGTACCGAGTGGGGGAATGTGTGTATACTGCCGTGTAGTACTGAGTATAGTACAGTGCCTGTACTGCCGTGTAGTACTGAGTGGAGTACTGTGTGCATACTGCCGTGTAGTACTGAGTGGTGTACAGTGCCTGTACTGCCGTGTAGTACCGAGTGGAGTACTGTGTGCATACTGCCGTGTAGTACTGAGTTGAGTACAGTGCCTGTACAGCCGTGTAGTACTCAGTGGGGTACAGTGCCTGTACTGCCGTGTAATACCGAGTGGGGGACTGTGTGTATACTGCCGTGTAGTACTGAGTATAGTACAGTGCCTGTACTGCCGTGTAGTACTGAGTGCAGTACTGTGTGCATACTGCCGTGTAGTACTGAGTGGTGTACAGTGCCTGTACTGCCGTGTAGTACCGAGTGGAGTACTGTGTGCATACTGCCGTGTAGTACTGAGTGGAGTACAGTGCCTGTACTGCCGTGTAGTACCGAGTGGAGTACTGTGTGTAAGGTGCCGTGTAGTACCGAGTGGAGTACGGTGCATGTGCTGCCGTGTAGTACCGAGTGGAGTACTGTGTGTATAGTGCGGTGTAGTACCGAGTGTAGTACATTGCATGTACTGCCGTGTAGTACCGACTGGAGTACTGTGTGTATAGTGCCGTGTAGTACCGAGTGGAGTACAGTGCCTGTAATGCCGTGTAGTAAAGAGTGGAGTACTGTGTGTACAGTGCCATGTAGTACCGAGTGGGGTACTGTGTGTGTACTGCCGTGTAGTTCCGAGTGGAGTACGGTATGTGTACTGCCGTGTAGTACTGCGTGGAGTACGGTGTCTGTACTGCCGTGTAGTACTGAGTGGAGTACGGTGTCTGTACTGCCGTGTAGTACTGAGTGAAGTACTGTATGTAGAGTGCCGTGGAGTGCTGAGTGGAGTACTTTGTGTGTACTGCCGTGTAGTACCGAATGGATTAGGTTGTGTGTACTGGCGTGTAGTGCTGAGTGGATTACGGTGTCTGTACTGTCGTGTAGTACCGAATGGAGTGCGATTTGTGTACTGGCGTGTAGTACTGAGTGGAGTACAGTGCCTGTACTGCCGTGTAGTCCCGAGTGGAGTACTGTGTGTATAGTGCCGTGTAGTACCGAGTGGAGTACAGTGTCTGTACTGCGGTGTAGTACTGAGTGGAGTCAGTGCCTGTACTGCCGTGTAGGACTGAGTGGAATACAGTGCCTGTATTGCCGTATAGTACCGAGTGGGGGACTGTGTGTATACTGCCGTGTAGTACTGAGTGGAGTACAGTGAGTATAGTGCCGTCTAGTACCGAGTGGGGTTTGTGTGCATACTACCGTGTAGTACTGAGTGGAGTACAGTGCCTGTACTGCCGTGTAGTACCGAGTGGTGTACTGTGTGTATAGTGCCGTGTAGTACCGAGTGTAGGACTGTGTGCATAGTGCCGTGTAGTACTGAGTGGAGTACAGTGCCTGTACTGCCGTGTAGTACCGAGTGGAGTACTGTGTGTATAGTGCCTTGTAGTACCGAGTGGAGTACAGTGCATGTAGTGTCGTGTATTATTGAGTGGAGTACTGTTTGTATAGTGCGGTGTAATACCGAGTGGAGTACAGAGCATGAGCTGCCGTGTAGTACCGAGTGGAGTACTGTGTGTATAGTGCCGTGTAGTACCGAGTGGAGTACAGTGCCTGTATTGCCGTGTAGTACCGAGTGGAGTACAGTGTGTATAGTGCCGTGTAGTACCGAGTGGAGTACTGTGTGCATACTGCCGTGTAGTACTGAGTGGAGTACAGTACCTGTACTGTCGTGTAGTACCGAGTGGAGTACTGTGTGTATAGTGCCGTGTAGTACCGAGTGGAGTACACTGCCTGTACTGCCGTGTAGTACTGTGCCTGAACTGCCGTGTAGTCCCGAGTGGAGTACAGTGCATGTACTGCCGTGTAGTAGTGAGTGGAGTACTGTGCCTGTACTGCCGTGTAGTACTGAGTGGAGTACTGTGTGTATAGTGCCGTGTAGTACCGGGTGGAGTACATTGGGTGTACTGCCGTGTAGTACTGAGTGGGGTACAGTGCCTGTACTGCCGTGTAGTACTGAGTGGAGTACAGTGCCTGTACTGCCGTGTAGTACTGAGTGGAGTATAGTGCCTGTACTGCCGTGTAGTCCCGAGTGGAGTACTGTGTGTATAGTGCCGTGTAGTACCGAGTGGAGTACAGTGTCTGTACTGCGGTGTAGTACTGAGTGGAGTCAGTGCCTGTACTGCCGTGTAGGACTGAGTGGAGTACAGTGCTTGTATTGCCGTGTAGTACCGAGTGGGGGACTGTGTGTATACTGCCGTGTAGTACTGAGTGGAGTACAGTGTGTATAGTGCCGTCTAGTACCGAGTGGGGTTTGTGTGCATACTACCGTGTAGTACTGAGTGGAGTACAGTGCCTGTATTGCCATGTTGTCCCGAGTGGAGTACTGTGTGTATACTGCCGTGTAGTACCGAGTGGAGTACAGTGCCTGTACTGCCATGTAGTGCCGAGTGGAGTACTGTGTATATACTGCCGTGTACTACTGAGTGGAGTACAGTGCCTATACTGTCGTGTAGTACCGAGTGGAGTACTGTGTGTATAGTGCCGTGTAGTACCGAGTGGAGTACTGTGTGCATAATGCCGTGTAGTACTGAGTGGAGTACAGTGCCTGTACTGCCGTGTAGTACCGAGTGGAGTACTGTGTGTATAGTGCCGTGTAGAACCGAGTTTAGTACAGTGCATGTACTGCCGTGTATTACCGAGTGGAGTACTGTGTGTATAGTGCGGTGTAGTACCGAGTGGAGTACAGTGCATGTACTCCCGTGTAGTACCGAGTGGAGTACTGTGGGTATAGTGCCGTGTAGTGCCGAGTGGAGTACAGTGATTGTATTGTCAAATAGTACCGAGTGGAGTACTATGTGTATAGTGCCGTGTAGTACCGAGTGGAGCACTGTGTGCATACTGCCGTGCAGTACTGAGTGGAGTACAGTGCCTGTACTGCCGTGTAGTACCGAGTGGAGTACTGTGTGTAAGGTGCCGTGTAGTACCGAGTGGAGTACGGTGCATGTGCTGCCGTGTAGTACCGAGAGGAGTACTGTGTGTATAGTGCGGTGTAGTACCGAGTGTAGTACATTGCATGTACTGCCGTGTAGTACCGACTGGAGTACTGTGTGTATAGTGCCGTGTAGTACCGAGTGGAGTACAGTGTGTATAGTGCCGTGTAGTACCGAGTGGAGTACAGTGCCTGTACTTCCGTGTAGTACCGAGTGGAATACATTGCCTGTACTGCCGTGTAGTACCGAGTGGTGTACAGTGTGTATAGTGCCGTGTAGTACTGAGTGGAGTACAGTGCCTGTGCTGCCGTGTAGTACTGAGTGGGGTACAGTGCCTGTACTGACGTGTAGTACCGAGTGGGGGAATGTGTGTATACTGCCGTGTAGTATTGAGTATAGTACATTGCATGTACTGCCGTGTAGTACCGATTGGAGTACTGTGTGTATAGTGCCGTGTAGTACCGAGTGGAGTACAGTGCTTATACTGCCGTGTAGTACTGAGTGGGGTACAGTGCCTGTACTGCCGTGTAGTACCGAGTGGAGGACAGTGCCTGTACTGCCATGTTGTCCCCAGTGGAGTACTGTGTGCATACTGCCGTGTAGTACTGAGTGGAGTACAGTGCCTGTACTGCCGTGTAGTACCGAGTGGAGTACTGTGTGTATAATGCCGTGTAGTACCGAGTGGAGTACAGTGCCTGTACTGCGTGTAGTACCGAGTGGAGTACTGTGTGTATAGTGCCGTGTAGTGCCGAGTGGAGTACAGTGCATGTACTGCCGTGTAGTACTGTGGGGAGTACAGTGTGAATAGTGCCGTGCAGTACCGAGTGGAGTACAGTGCCTGTACTGCCGTGTTGTACCGAGTGGAGTAGAGTGTGTATAGTGCCGTCTAGTACCGAGTGGAGTACAGTGTGTAATGTGCCGTGTAGTACTGAGTGGAGTACAGTGCCTGTACTGCCGTGTAGTACCGAGTGGAGTACAGTGTGTATAGTGCCGTGTAGTACCGAGTGGAGTACAGTGCCTGTACTTCCGTGTAGTACCGAGTGGAATACATTGCCTGTACTGCCGTGTAGTACCGAGTGGTGTACAGTGTGTATAGTGCCGTGTAGTACTGAGTGGAGTACAGTGCCTGTGCTGCCGTGTAGTACTGTGTGGGGTACAGTGCCTGTACTGACGTGTAGTACCGAGTGGGGGAATGTGTGTATACTGCCGTGTAGTACTGAGTATAGTACAGTGCCTGTACTGCCGTGTAGTACTGAGTGGAGTACTGTGTGCATACTGCCGTGTAGTACTGAGTGGTGTACAGTGCCTGTACTGCCGTGTAGTACCGAGTGGAGTACTGTGTGCATACTGCCGTGTAGTACTGAGTTGAGTACAGTGCCTGTACAGCCGTGTAGTACTCAGTGGGGTACAGTGCCTGTACTGCCGTGTAATACCGAGTGGGGGACTGTGTGTATACTGCCGTGTAGTACTGAGTATAGTACAGTGCCTGTACTGCCGTGTAGTACTGAGTGGAGTACTGTGTGCATACTGCCGTGTAGTACTGAGTGGTGTACAGTGCCTGTACTGCCGTGTAGTACCGAGTGGAGTACTGTGTGCATACTGCCGTGTAGTACCGAGTGGAGTACGGTGCATGTGCTGCCGTGTAGTACCGAGTGGAGTACTGTGTGTATAGTGCGGTGTAGTACCGAGTGTAGTACATTGCATGTACTGCCGTGTAGTACCGACTGGAGTACTGTGTGTATAGTGCCGTGTAGTACCGAGTGGAGTACAGTGCCTGTAATGCCGTGTAGTAAAGAGTGGAGTACTGTGTGTACAGTGCCATGTAGTACCGAGTGGGGTACTGTGTGTGTACTGCCGTGTAGTTCCGAGTGGAGTACGGTATGTGTACTGCCCTGTAGCACCGAGTGGAGTATTGTGTGTGTGTACTGCCATGTAGTACCGAGTGGAGGAATGTGTGTATACTGCCGTGGGGTACTGAGTGGAGTACTGTGTGCATACTGCCGTGTAGTACTGTGTGGAGTACGATGTGTGTACTGCCGTGTAGTACTGAGTGGATTACGACGTGTGTGTACTGCCGTGTAGTACTGAGTGGAGTACGGTGTCTGTACTGCCGTGTAGTACTGAGTGGAGTACGGTGTCTATACTGCCGTGTAGTACTGAGTGAAGTACTGTATGTAGAGTGCCGTGGAGTGCTGAGTGGAGTACTTTGTGTGTACTGCCGTGTAGTACCGAATGGATTAGGTTGTGTGTACTGGCGTGTAGTGCTGAGTGGATTACGGTGTCTGTACTGTCGTGTAGTACCGAATGGAGTGCGATGTGTGTACTGGCGTGTAGTACTGAGTGGAGTACAGTGCCTGTACTGCCGTGTAGTCCCGAGTGGAGTACTGTGTGTATAGTGCCGTGTAGTACCGAGTGGAGTACAGTGTCTGTACTGCGGTGTAGTACTGAGTGGAGTCAGTGCCTGTACTGCCATGTAGGACTGAGTGGAGTACAGTGCCTGTACTGCCGTGTAGTCCCGAATGGAGTACTGTGAATATAGTGCCGTGTAGTACCGAATGGAGTACAGTGCCTGTACTGCCGTGTAGTACTGAGTGGAGTACTGTGTGTATAGTGCCGTGTAGTACCGAGTGGAGTACAGTG
This sequence comes from Anabrus simplex, assembly GCF_040414725.1. Lineage (NCBI taxonomy): Eukaryota > Metazoa > Arthropoda > Insecta > Orthoptera > Tettigoniidae > Anabrus > Anabrus simplex. The sequence continues at coordinate 837,755 of NC_090271.1, forward strand.
CCTGTACTGCCGTGTAGTACTGAGTGGAGTACAGTGCCTGTAATGCCGTGTAGTCCCGAATGGAGTACTGTGTGCATAGTGCCGTGTAGTACCGAGTGGAGTACAGTGCCTGTACTGCCGTGTAGTACTGAGTGGAGTACAGTGCCTGTACTGCCGTGTAGTCCGGAGTGGAGTACAGTGCCTGTACTGCCGTGTAGTCCCGAGTGGAGTACTTTGTGTACAGTGCCGTGTAGTACCGAGTGGAGTACAGTGCCTGTACTGCCGTGTAGTACTAAGTGGAGTACAGTGCCTGTACTGCCGTGTACTCCCGAGTGGAGTACTGTGTGTATAGTGCAGTGTAGTACTGAGTGGTGTACTGTACCTGTACTGCCGTGTAGTACTGAGTGGGGTACAGTGCCTCTACTGCCGTGTAGTACTGAGAATAGTACAGTGCCTGTACTGCCGTGTAGTACCGAGTGGGGGACTGTGTGTATACTGCCGTGTAGTACTGAGTGGAGTACAGTACCTGTACTGCCGAGTAGTCCCGAGTGGAGTACTGTGTGTATATTGCAGTGTAGTGCTGAGTGGAGTACATTACCTGTACTGCCGTGTAGTACCGAGTGGGGGACGGTGTGCATACTGCCGTGTAGTTCCGAGTGGAGTATAGTGCCTGTACTGGCGTGTAGTACTGAGTGGAGTACAGTGTCTGTATTGCCGTGTAGTCCCGAGAGGAGTACAGTGCCTGTACTGCCGTGTAGTACCGAGTGGGGGACTGTGTGTATAGTGCAGTGTAGTGGTGAGTGGAGTACAGTGCCTGTACTGCTGTGTAGTACCGAGTGGAGTACAGTGCCTGTACTGCCATGTAGTCCCGAGTGGAATACTGTGTGCATACTGCCGTGTAGTACTGAGTTGAGTACAGTGCCTGTACTGCCGTGTAGTACCGAGTGGACTACTGTGTGTATAGTGCCGTGTAGTACCGAGTGGAGTACAGTGCCTGTACTGCCGTGTAGTACTGAGTGGAGTACATTGCCTGTACTGCCGTGTAGTACCGAGTGGAGTACAGTGTGTATAGTGCCGTGTAGTACTGAGTGGAGTACAGTGCCTGTGCTGCCGTGTAGTACTGAGTGGGGTACAGTGCCTGTACTGCCGTGTAGTACCGAGTGGGGGAATGTGTGTATACTGCCGTGTAGTACTGAGTATTGTACAGTGCCTGTACTGCCGTGTAGTACTGAGAGGAATACTGTGTGCATACTGCCGTGTAGTACTGAGTGGAGTACAGTACCTGTACTGCCGTGTAGTACCGAGTGGGGGACTGTGTGTATACTGCCGTGTAGTACTGAGTGGAGTACAGTGCCTGTACTACCGTGTACTACCGAGTGGGGGACTGTGTGTATACTGTCGTGTAGTACTGAGTGGAGTACTGTGTGTATAGTGCAGTGTAGTGCTGAGTGGAGTACAGTACCTGTACTGCCGTGTAGTACTGAGTATAGTACAGTCCTGTACTGCCGTGTAGTACCGAGTGGGGGACTGTGTGTATACTGCCGTGTAGTACTGAGTGGAGTACAGTACCTGTACTGCCGAGTAGTCCCGAGTGGAGTACTGTGTGTATAGTGCAGTGTAGTGCTGAGTGGAGTACAGTACCTGTACTACCGTGTAGTACCGAGTGGGGGACTGTGTGCATACTGCCGTGTAGTTCCGAGTGGAGTACAGTGCCTGTACTGCGTGTAGTACTGAGTGGAGTACAGTGCCTGTATTGCCGTGTAGTCCCGAGTGGAGTACAGTGCCTGTACTGCCGCGTAGTAGTGAGTGGAGTACAGTGCCTCTACTGCCGTGTAGTACTGGGTGGAGTACAGTGCCTGTACTGCCGTGTAGTACCGAGTGGGGGACTGTGTTTATACTGCCGTGTAGTTCCGAGTGGACTACAGTGCCTGTACTTCCGTGTAGTACCGAGTGGAATACTGTGTGTATAGTGCCGTGTAGTACCGAGTGGAGTACTCTGTGCATACTGCCGTGTAGTACTGAGTGGAGTACAGTGCCTGTACTGCCGTGTAGTACCGAGTGGAGTACTGTGTATAAGGTGCCGTGTAGTACCGAGTGGAGTACGGTGCATGTACTGCCGTGTAGTACCGAGTGGAGTACTGTGTGTATAGTGCGGTGTAGTACCGAGTGGAGTACAGTGCATGTACGGCCGTGTAGTACCGAGTGGAGTACTGTGTGTATAGTGCCGTGTAGTACCGAGTGGAATACAGTGCCTGTATTGCCGTGTAGTAAAGAGTGTAGTACTGTGTGTACAGTGTCATGTAGTACCGAGTGGAGTACTGTGTGCATACTGCCGTGTAGTACTGCGTGGAGTACAGTACCTGTACTGCCGTGTAGTACCGAGTGGAGTACTGTGTGTATAGTGCCGTGTAGTACCGAGTGGAGTACAGAGCCTGTACTGCCGTGTAGGACTGAGTGTAGTAGAGTGCCTGAACTGCCACGCAGTACTGAGTGGAGTACATTGCCTGTACTGCCGTGTAGTCCCGAGTGGTGTACAGTGCCTGTACTGCCGTGTAGTACTGAGTGGAGTACAGTGCCTGTACTGCCGTGGCGTAGTGAGTGGAGTACTGTGCATGTACTGCCGTGTAGTACCGAGTGGAGTACAGTGCCTGTACTGCCGTGTAGTACTGAGTGGATTACAGTGCCTGTACTGCCGTGTAGTACCGAGTGGAGTACTGTTTGTGTAGTGCAGTGTAGTACAGAGTGGAGTACAGTGCATGTACTGCCGTGTAGTACCGACTGGAGTACTGTGTGTGTAGTGTTGTGTAGTACCGAGTGGAGTACAGTGTATGTACGGCCGTGTAGTACCGAGTGGAGTACTGTGTGTATAGTGCCGTGTAGTACCGAGTGGAGTACAGTGCCTGTATTGCCGTGTAGTACCGATTGGAGTACTGTGTGTATAGTGCCGTGTAGTACCGAGTGGAGTACAGTGCTTATACTGCCGTGTAGTACTGAGTGGGGTACAGTGCCTGTACTGCCGTGTAGTACCGAGTGGAGGACAGTGCCTGTACTGCCATGTTGTCCCCAGTGGAGTACTGTGTGCATACTGCCGTGTAGTACTGAGTGGAGTACAGTACCTGTACTGCCGTGTAGTACCGAGTGGAGTACTGTGTGTATAATGCCGTGTAGTACCGAGTGGAGTACAGTGCCTGTACTGCGTGTAGTACCGAGTGGAGTACTGTGTGTATAGTGCCGTGTAGTGCCGAGTGGAGTACAGTGCATGTACTGCCGTGTAGTACTGTGGGGAGTACAGTGTGAATAGTGCCGTGCAGTACCGAGTGGAGTACAGTGCCTGTACTGCCGTGTTGTACCGAGTGGAGTACAGTGTGTATAGTGCCGTCTAGTACCGAGTGGAGTACAGTGTGTAATGTGCCGTGTAGTACTGAGTGGAGTACAGTGCGTGTACTGCCGTGTAGTACCGAGTGGAGTACAGTGTGTATAGTGCCGTGTAGTACCGAGTGGAGTACAGTGCCTGTACTTCCGTGTAGTACCGAGTGGAATACATTGCCTGTACTGCCGTGTAGTACCGAGTGGTGTACAGTGTGTATAGTGCCGTGTAGTACTGAGTGGAGTACAGTGCCTGTGCTGCCGTGTAGTACTGAGTGGGGTACAGTGCCTGTACTGACGTGTAGTACCGAGTGGGGGAATGTGTGTATACTGCCGTGTAGTACTGAGTATAGTACAGTGCCTGTACTGCCGTGTAGTATTGAGTGGAGTACTGTGTGCATACTGCCGTGTAGTACTGAGTGGTGTACAGTGCCTGTACTGCCGTGTAGTACCGAGTGGAGTACTGTGTGCATACTGCCGTGTAGTACTGAGTTGAGTACAGTGCCTGTACAGCCGTGTAGTACTCAGTGGGGTACAGTGCCTGTACTGCCGTGTAATACCGAGTGGGGGACTGTGTGTATACTGCCGTGTAGTACTGAGTATAGTACAGTGCCTGTACTGCCGTGTAGTACTGAGTGGAGTACTGTGTGCATACTGCCGTGTAGTACTGAGTGGTGTACAGTGCCTGTACTGCCGTGTAGTACCGAGTGGAGTACTGTGTGCATACTGCCGTGTAGTACTGAGTGGAGTACAGTGCCTGTACTGCCGTGTAGTACCGAGTGGAGTACTGTGTGTAAGGTGCCGTGTAGTACCGAGTGGAGTACGGTGCATGTGCTGCCGTGTAGTACCGAGTGGAGTACTGTGTGTATAGTGCGGTGTAGTACCGAGTGTAGTACATTGCATGTACTGCCGTGTAGTACCGACTGGAGTACTGTGTGTATAGTGCCGTGTAGTACCGAGTGGAGTACAGTGCCTGTAATGCCGTGTAGTAAAGAGTGGAGTACTGTGTGTACAGTGCCATGTAGTACCGAGTGGGGTACTGTGTGTGTACTGCCGTGTAGTTCCGAGTGGAGTACGGTATGTGTACTGCCCTGTAGCACCGAGTGGAGTATTGTGTGTGTGTACTGCCATGTAGTACCGAGTGGAGGAATGTGTGTATACTGCCGTGGGGTACTGAGTGGAGTACTGTGTGCATACTGCCGTGTAGTACTGTGTGGAGTACGATGTGTGTACTGCCGTGTAGTACTGAGTGGATTACGACGTGTGTGTACTGCCGTGTAGTACTGAGTGGAGTACGGTGTCTGTACTGCCGTGTAGTACTGAGTGGAGTACGGTGTCTGTACTGCCGTGTAGTACTGAGTGAAGTACTGTATGTAGAGTGCCGTGGAGTGCTGAGTGGAGTACTTTGTGTGTACTGCCGTGTAGTACCGAATGGATTAGGTTGTGTGTACTGGCGTGTAGTGCTGAGTGGATTACGGTGTCTGTACTGTCGTGTAGTACCGAATGGAGTGCGATGTGTGTACTGGCGTGTAGTACTGAGTGGAGTACAGTGCCTGTACTGCCGTGTAGTCCCGAGTGGAGTACTGTGTGTATAGTGCCGTGTAGTACCGAGTGTAGTACTGTGTGCATAGTGCCGTGTAGTACCGAGTGGAGTACAGTGTCTGTACTGCGGTGTAGTACTGAGTGGAGTCAGTGCCTGTACTGCCATGTAGGACTGAGTGGAGTACAGTGCCTGTATTGCCGTGTAGTACCGAGTGGGGGACTGTGTGTATACCGCCGTGTAGTACTGAGTGGAGTACAGTGTGTATAGTGCCGTCTAGTACCGAGTGGGGTTTGTGTGCGTACTACCGTGTAGTACTGAGTGGAGTACAGTGCCTGTACTGCCGTGTAGTACCGAGTGGTGTACTGTGTGTATAGTGCCGTGTAGTACCGAGTGTAGTACTGTGTGCATAGTGCCGTGTAGTACTGAGTGGAGTACAGTGCCTGTACTGCCGTGTAGTACCGAGTGGAGTACTGTGTGTATAGTGCCTTGTAGTACCGAGTGGAGTACAGTGCATGTAGTGTCGTGTATTATTGAGTGGAGTACTGTTTGTATAGTGCGGTGTAATACCGAGTGGAGTACAGTGCATGAACTGCCGTGTAGTACCGAGTGGAGTACTGTGTGTATAGTGCCGTGTAGTACCGAGTGGAGTACAGTGCCTGTATTGCCGTGTAGTACCGAGTGGAGTACAGTGTGTATAGTGCCGTGTAGTACCGAGTGGAGTACTGTGTGCATATTGCCGTGTAGTACTGAGTGGAGTACAGTACCTGTACTGTCGTGTAGTACCGAGTGGAGTACTGTGTGTATAGTGCCGTGTAGTACCGATTGGAGTACACTGCCTGTACTGCCGTGTAGTACTGTGCCTGAACTGCCGTGTAGTCCCGAGTGGAGTACAGTGCATGTACTGCCGTGTAGTAGTGAGTGGAGTACTGTGCCTGTACTGCCGTGTAGTACTGAGTGGAGTACTGTGTGTATAGTGCCGTTTAGTACCGGGTGGATTACATTGGGTGTACTGCCGTGTAGTACTGAGTGGGGTACAGTGCCTGTACTGCCGTGTAGTACTGAGTGGAGTACAGTGCCTGTACTGCCGTGTAGTACTGAGTGGAGTATAGTGCCTGTACTGCCCTGTAGTCCCGAGTGGAGTACTGTGTGTATAGTGCCGTGTAGTACCGAGTGGAGTACAGTGTCTGTACTGCGGTGTAGTACTGAGTGGAGTCAGTGCCTGTACTGCCGTGTAGGACTGAGTGGAGTACAGTGCCTGTATTGCCGTGTAGTACCGAGTGGGGGACTGTGTGTATACTGCCGTGTAGTACTGAGTGGAGTTCAGTGTGTATAGTGCCGTCTAGTACCGAGTGGGGTTTGTGTGCATACTACCGTGTAGTACTGAGTGGAGTACAGTGCCTGTATGGCCATGTTGTCCCGAGTGGAGTACTGTGTGTATACTGCCGTGTAGTACCGAGTGGAGTACAGTGCCTGTACTGCCATGTAGTGCCGAGTGGAGTACTGTGTATATACTGCCGTGTACTACTGAGTGGAGTACAGTGCCTATACTGTCGTGTAGTACCGAGTGGAGTACTGTGTGTATAGTGCCGTGTAGTACCGAGTGGAGTACTGTGTGCATACTGCCGTGTAGTACTGAGTGGAGTACAGTGCCTGTACTGCCGTGTAGTACCGAGTGGAGTACTGTGTGTATAGTGCCGTGTAGAACCGAGTTTAGTACAGTGCATGTACTGCCGTGTAGTACTGAGTGGAGTACAGTGCCTGTACTGCCGTGTAGTACTGAGTGGAGTACAGTGCCTGTACTGCCGTGTAGTCCCGAGTGGAGTACTGTGTGTATAGTGCCGTGTAGTACCGAGTGGAGTACAGTGCCTGTACTGCGGTGTAGTACTGAGTGGAGTACAGTGCCTGTACTGCCGTGTAGGACTGAGTGGAGTACAGTGGCTGTACTGCCGTGTAGTCCCGAGTGGAGTACAGTGCCTGTACTGCCGTGTAGTACTGCGTGGAGTACAGTGCCTGTACTGCCGTGTAGTCCCGAATGGAGTACTGTGTGTATAGTGCCGTGTAGTACCGAATGGAGTACAGTGCCTGTACTGCCGTGTAGTACTGAGTGGAGTACTGTGTGTATAGTGCCGTGTAGTACCGAGTGGAGTACAGTGCCTGTACTGCCGTGTAGTACTGCGTGGAGTACAGTGCCTGTACTGCCGTGTAGTCCCGAATGGAGTACTGTGTGTATAGTGCCGTGTAGTACCGAGTGGAGTACAGTGCATGTACTGCCGTGTAGTACCGACTGGAGTACTGTGTGTGTGGTGTGGTGTAGTACCGAGTGGAGTACAGTGTATGTACTGCCGTGTAGTACCGAGTGGAGTACTGTGTGTATAGTGCCGTGTAGTACCGAGTGGAGTACAGTGCCTGTATTGCCGTGTAGTACCGATTGGAGTACTGTGTGTATAGTGCCGTGTAGTACCGAGTGGAGTACAGTGCTTATACTGCCGTGTAGTACTGAGTGGGGTACAGTGCCTGTACTGCCGTGTAGTACCGAGTGGAGGACAGTGCCTGTACTGCCATGTTGTCCCCAGTGGAGTACTGTGTGCATACTGCCGTGTAGTACTGAGTGGAGTACAGTGCCTGTACTGCCGTGTAGTACCGATTGGAGTACTGTGTGTATAATGCCGTGTAGTACCGAGTGGAGTACAGTGCCTGTACTGCGTGTAGTACCGAGTGGAGTACAGTGTGTATAGTGCCGTGTAGTACCGAGTGGAGTACAGTGCCTGTACTTCCGTGTAGTACCGAGTGGAATACATTGCCTGTACTGCCGTGTAGTACCGAGTGGTGTACAGTGTGTATAGTGCCGTGTAGTACTGAGTGGAGTACAGTGCCTGTGCTGCCGTGTAGTACTGAGTGGGGTACAGTGCCTGTACTGACGTGTAGTACCGAGTGGGGGAATGTGTGTATACTGCCGTGTAGTACTGAGTATAGTACAGTGCCTGTACTGCCGTGTAGTATTGAGTGGAGTACTGTGTGCATACTGCCGTGTAGTACTGAGTGGTGTACAGTGCCTGTACTGCCGTGTAGTACCGAGTGGAGTACTGTGTGCATACTGCCGTGTAGTACTGAGTTGAGTACAGTGCCTGTACAGCCGTGTAGTACTCAGTGGGGTACAGTGCCTGTACTGCCGTGTAATACCGAGTGGGGGACTGTGTGTATACTGCCGTGTAGTACTGAGTATAGTACAGTGCCTGTACTGCCGTGTAGTACTGAGTGGAGTACTGTGTGCATACTGCCGTGTAGTACTGAGTGGTGTACAGTGCCTGTACTGCCGTGTAGTACCGAGTGGAGTACTGTGTGCATACTGCCGTGTAGTACTGAGTGGAGTACAGTGCCTGTACTGCCGTGTAGTACCGAGTGGAGTACTGTGTGTAAGGTGCCGTGTAGTACCGAGTGGAGTACGGTGCATGTGCTGCCGTGTAGTACCGAGTGGAGTACTGTGTGTATAGTGCGGTGTAGTACCGAGTGTAGTACATTGCATGTACTGCCGTGTAGTACCGACTGGAGTACTGTGTGTATAGTGCCGTGTAGTACCGAGTGGAGTACAGTGCCTGTAATGCCGTGTAGTAAAGAGTGGAGTACTGTGTGTACAGTGCCATGTAGAACCGAGTGGGGTACTGTGTGTGTACTGCTGTGTAGTTCCGAGTGGAGTACGGTATGTGTACTGCCCTGTAGCACCGAGTGGAGTATTGTGTGTGTGTACTGCCATGTAGTACCGAGTGGAGGAATGTGTGTATACTGCCGTGGGGTACTGAGTGGAGTACTGTGTGCATACTGCCGTGTAGTACTGTGTGGAGTACGATGTGTGTACTGCCGTGTAGTACTGAGTGGATTACGACGTGTGTGTACTGCCGTGTAGTACTGAGTGGAGTACGGTGTCTGTACTGCCGTGTAGTACTGAGTGGAGTACGGTGTCTGTACTGCCGTGTAGTATTGAGTGAAGTACTGTATGTAGAGTGCCGTGGAGTGCTGAGTGGAGTACTTTGTGTGTACTGCCGTGTAGTACCGAATGGATTAGGTTGTGTGAACTGGCGTGTAGTGCTGAGTGGATTACGGTGTCTGTACTGTCGTGTAGTACCGAATGGAGTGCGATGTGTGTACTGGCGTGTAGTACTGAGTGGAGTACAGTGCCTGTACTGCCGTGTAGTCCCGAGTGGAGTACTGTGTGTATAGTGCCGTGTAGTACCGAGTGGAGTACAGTGTCTGTACTGCGGTGTAGTACTGAGTGGAGTCAGTGCCTGTACTGCCATGTAGGACTGAGTGGAGTACAGTGCCTGTATTGCCGTGTAGTACCGAGTGGGGGACTGTGTGTATACCGCCGTGTAGTACTGAGTGGAGTACAGTGTGTATAGTGCCGTCTAGTACCGAGTGGGGTTTGTGTGCATACTACCGTGTAGTACTGAGTGGAGTACAGTGCCTGTACTGCCGTGTAGTACCGAGTGGTGTACTGTGTGTATAGTGCCGTGTAGTACCGAGTGTAGTACTGTGTGCATAGTGCCGTGTAGTACTGAGTGGAGTACAGTGCCTGTACTGCCGTGTAGTACCGAGTGGAGTACTGTGTGTATAGTGCCTTGTAGTACCGAGTGGAGTACAGTGCATGTAGTGTCGTGTATTATTGAGTGGAGTACTGTTTGTATAGTGCGGTGTAATACCGAGTGGAGTACAGTGCATGAACTGCCGTGTAGTACCGAGTGGAGTACTGTGTGTATAGTGCCGTGTAGTACCGAGTGGAGTACAGTGCCTGTATTGCCGTGTAGTACCGAGTGGAGTACAGTGTGTATAGTGCCGTGTAGTACCGAGTGGAGTACTGTGTGCATATTGCCGTGTAGTACTGAGTGGAGTACAGTACCTGTACTGTCGTGTAGTACCGAGTGGAGTACTGTGTGTATAGTGCCGTGTAGTACCGATTGGAGTACACTGCCTGTACTGCCGTGTAGTACTGTGCCTGAACTGCCGTGTAGTCCCGAGTGGAGTACAGTGCATGTACTGCCGTGTAGTAGTGAGTGGAGTACTGTGCCTGTACTGCCGTGTAGTACTGAGTGGAGTACTGTGTGTATAGTGCCGTGTAGTACCGGGTGGATTACATTGGGTGTACTGCCGTGTAGTACTGAGTGGGGTACAGTGCCTGTACTGCCGTGTAGTACTGAGTGGAGTACAGTACCTGTACTGCCGTGTAGTACTGAGTGGAGTATAGTGCCTGTACTGCCCTGTAGTCCCGAGTGGAGTACTGTGTGTATAGTGCCGTGTAGTACCGAGTGGAGTACAGTGTCTGTACTGCGGTGTAGTACTGAGTGGAGTACAGTGTGTATAGTGCCGTCTAGTACCGAGTGGGGTTTGTGTGCATACTACCGTGTAGTACTGAGTGGAGTACAGTGCCTGTATGGCCATGTTGTCCCGAGTGGAGTACTGTGTGTATACTGCCGTGTAGTACCGAGTGGAGTACAGTGCCTGTACTGCCATGTAGTGCCGAGTGGAGTACTGTGTATATACTGCCGTGTACTACTGAGTGGAGTACAGTGCCTATACTGTCGTGTAGTACCGAGTGGAGTACTGTGTGTATAGTGCCGTGTAGTACCGAGTGGAGTACTGTGTGCATACTGCCGTGTAGTACTGAGTGGAGTACAGTGCCTGTACTGCCGTGTAGTACCGAGTGGAGTACTGTGTGTATAGTGCCGTGTAGAACCGAGTTTAGTACAGTGCATGTACTGCCGTGTAGTACTGAGTGGAGTACAGTGCCTGTACTGCCGTGTAGTACTGAGTGGAGTACAGTGCCTGTACTGCCGTGTAGTCCCGAGTGGAGTACTGTGTGTATAGTGCCGTGTAGTACCGAGTGGAGTACAGTGCCTGTACTGCGGTGTAGTACTGAGTGGAGTACAGTGCCTGTACTGCCGTGTAGGACTGAGTGGAGTACAGTGGCTGTACTGCCGTGTAGTCCCGAGTGGAGTACAGTGCCTGTACTGCCGTGTAGTACTGCGTGGAGTACAGTGCCTGTACTGCCGTGTAGTCCCGAATGGAGTACTGTGTGTATAGTGCCGTGTAGTACCGAATGGAGTACAGTGCCTGTACTGCCGTGTAGTACTGAGTGGAGTACTGTGTGTATAGTGCCGTGTAGTACCGAGTGGAGTACAGTGCCTGTACTGCCGTGTAGTACTGCGTGGAGTACAGTGCCTGTACTGCCGTGTAGTCCCGAATGGAGTACTGTGTGTATAGTGCCGTGTAGTACCGAGTGGAGTACAGTGCATGTACTGCCGTGTAGTACCGACTGGAGTACTGTGTGTGTGGTGTGGTGTAGTACCGAGTGGAGTACAGTGTATGTACTGCCGTGTAGTACCGAGTGGAGTACTGTGTGTATAGTGCCGTGTAGTACCGAGTGGAGTACAGTGCCTGTATTGCCGTGTAGTACCGATTGGAGTACTGTGTGTATAGTGCCGTGTAGTACCGAGTGGAGTACAGTGCTTATACTGCCGTGTAGTACTGAGTGGGGTACAGTGCCTGTACTGCCGTGTAGTACCGAGTGGAGGACAGTGCCTGTACTGCCATGTTGTCCCCAGTGGAGTACTGTGTGCATACTGCCGTGTAGTACTGAGTGGAGTACAGTGCCTGTACTGCCGTGTAGTACCGATTGGAGTACTGTGTGTATAATGCCGTGTAGTACCGAGTGGAGTACAGTGCCCGTACTGCGTGTAGTACCGAGTGGAGTACCGTGTGTATAGTGCCGTGTAGTGCCGAGTGGAGTACAGTGCCTGTACTGCCGTGTAGTACTGTGGGGAGTACAGTGTGAATAGTGCCGTGCAGTACCGAGTGGAGTACAGTGCCTGTACTGCCGTGTTGTACCGAGTGGAGTACAGTGTGTATAGTGCCGTCTAGTACCGAGTGGAGTACAGTGTGTAATGTGCCGTGTAGTACTGAGTGGAGTACAGTGCCTGTACTGCCGTGTAGTACCGAGTGGAGTACAGTGTGTATAGTGCCGTGTAGTACCGAGTGGAGTACAGTGCCTGTACTTCCGTGTAGTACTGAGTGGAATACATTGCCTGTACTGCCGTGTAGTACCGAGTGGTGTACAGTGTGTATAGTGCCGTGTAGTACTGAGTGGAGTACAGTGCCTGTGCTGCCGTGTAGTACTGAGTGGGGTACAGTGCCTGTACTGACGTGTAGTACCGAGTGGGGGAATGTGTGTATACTGCCGTGTAGTACTGAGTATAGTACAGTGCCTGTACTGCCGTGTAGTACTGAGTGGAGTACTGTGTGCATACTGCCGTGTAGTACTGAGTGGTGTACAGTGCCTGTACTGCCGTGTAGTACCGAGTGGAGTACTGTGTGCATACTGCCGTGTAGTACTGAGTTGAGTACAGTGCCTGTACAGCCGTGTAGTACTCAGTGGGGTACAGTGCCTGTACTGCCGTGTAATACCGAGTGGGGGACTGTGTGTATACTGCCGTGTAGTACTGAGTATAGTACAGTGCCTGTACTGCCGTGTAGTACTGAGTGCAGTACTGTGTGCATACTGCCGTGTAGTACTGAGTGGTGTACAGTGCCTGTACTGCCGTGTAGTACCGAGTGGAGTACTGTGTGCATACTGCCGTGTAGTACTGAGTGGAGTACAGTGCCTGTACTGCCGTGTAGTACCGAGTGGAGTACTGTGTGTAAGGTGCCGTGTAGTACCGAGTGGAGTACGGTGCATGTGCTGCCGTGTAGTACCGAGTGGAGTACTGTGTGTATAGTGCGGTGTAGTACCGAGTGTAGTACATTGCATGTACTGCCGTGTAGTACCGACTGGAGTACTGTGTGTATAGTGCCGTGTAGTACCGAGTGGAGTACAGTGCCTGTAATGCCGTGTAGTAAAGAGTGGAGTACTGTGTGTACAGTGCCATGTAGTACCGAGTGGGGTACTGTGTGTGTACTGCCGTGTAGTACCGAGTGGAGTACGGTATGTGTACTGCCGTGTAGTACTGAGTGGAGTACGGTGTCTGTACTGCCGTGTAGTACTGAGTGGAGTACGGTGTCTGGACTGCCGTGTAGTACTGAGTGTAGTACTGTATGTAGAATGCCGTGGAGTGCTGAGTGGAGTACTTTGTGTGTACTGCCGTGTAGTACCGAATGGATTAGGTTGTGTGTACTGGCGTGTAGTGCTGAGTGGATTACGGTGTCTGTACTGTCGTGTAGTACCGAATGGAGTGCGATTTGTGTACTGGCGTGTAGTACTGAGTGGAGTACAGTGCCTGTACTGCCGTGTAGTCCCGAGTGGAGTACTGTGTGTATAGTGCCGTGTAGTACCGAGTGGAGTACAGTGTCTGTACTGCGGTGTAGTACTGAGTGGAGTCAGTGCCTGTACTGCCGTGTAGGACTGAGTGGAGTACAGTGCCTGTATTGCCGTGTAGTACCGAGTGGGGGACTGTGTGTATACTGCCGTGTAGTACTGAGTGGAGTACAGTGTGTATAGTGCCGTCTAGTACCGAGTGGGGTTTGTGTGCATACTACCGTGTAGTACTGAGTGGAGTACAGTGCCTGTACTGCCGTGTAGTACCGAGTGGTGTACTGTGTGTATAGTGCCGTGTAGTACCGAGTGTAGGACTGTGTGCATAGTGCCGTGTAGTACCGAGTGGAGTACAGTGCCTGTATTGCCGTGTAGTACCGAGTGGAGTACAGTGTGTATAGTGCCGTGTAGTACCGAGTGGAGTACTGTGTGCATACTGCCGTGTAGTACTGAGTGGAGTACATTACCTGTACTGTCGTGTAGTACCGAGTGGAGTACTGTGTGTATAGTGCCGTGTAGTACCGAGTGGAGTACACTGCCTGTACTGCCGTGTAGTACTGTGCCTGAACTGCCGTGTAGTCCCGAGTGGAGTACAGTGCATGTACTGCCGTGTAGTAGTGAGTGGAGTACTGTGCCTGTACTGCCGTGTAGTACTGAGTGGAGTACTGTGTGTATAGTGCCGTGTAGTACCGGGTGGAGTACATTGGGTGTACTGCCGTGTAGTACTGAGTGGGGTACAGTGCCTGTACTGCCGTGTAGTACTGAGTGGAGTACAGTGCCTGTACTGCCGTGTAGTACTGAGTGGAGTATAGTGCCTGTACTGCCGTGTAGTCCCGAGTGGAGTACTGTGTGTATAGTGCCGTGTAGTACCGCGTGGAGTACAGTGTCTGTACTGCGGTGTAGTACTGAGTGGAGTCAGTGCCTGTACTGCCGTGTAGGACTGAGTGGAGTACAGTGCCTGTATTGCCGTGTAGTACCGAGTGGGGGACTGTGTGTATACTGCCGTGTAGTACTGAGTGGAGTACAGTGTGTATAGTGCCGTCTAGTACCGAGTGGGGTTTGTGTGCATACTACCGTGTAGTACTGAGTGGAGTACAGTGCCTGTATTGCCATGTTGTCCCGAGTGGAGTACTGTGTGTATACTGCCGTGTAGTACCGAGTGGAGTACAGTGCCTGTACTGCCATGTAGTGCCGAGTGGAGTACTGTGTATATACTGCCGTGTACTACTGAGTGGAGTACAGTGCCTATACTGTCGTGGAGTACCGAGTGGAGTACTGTGTGTATAGTGCCGTGTAGTACCGAGTGGAGTACTGTGTGAATAATGCCGTGTAGTACTGAGTGGAGTACAGTGCCTGTACTGCCGTGTAGTACCGAGTGGAGTACTGTGTGTATAGTGCCGTGTAGAACCGAGTTTAGTACAGTGCATGTACTGCCGTGTATTACCGAGTGGAGTACTGTGTGTATAGTGCGGTGTAGTACCGAGTGGAGTACAGTGCATGTACTCCCGTGTAGTACCGAGTGGAGTACTGTGGGTATAGTGCCGTGTAGTGCCGAGTGGAGTACAGTGCTTGTATTGTCGAGTAGTACCGAGTGGAGTACTATGTGTATAGTGCCGTGTAGTACCGAGTTGAGCACTGTGTGCATACTGCCGTGTAGTACTGAGTGGAGTACAGTACCTGTACTGCCGTGTAGTACCGAGTGGAGTACTGTGTGTATAGTGCCGTGTAGTACCGAGTGGAGTACAGTGCCTGTACTGCCGTATAGTACTGAGTGGAGTAGAATGCCTGTACTGCCGTGTAGTACCGAGTGGAGTACAGTGCCTGTATTGCCGTGTAGTACCGAGTGGAGTACAGTGTGTATAGTGCCGTGTAGTACCGTGTGGAGTACTGTGTGTATAGTGCGGTGTAGTACTGAGTGGAGTACAGTACCTGTACTGTCGTGTAGTACCGAGTGGAGTACTGTGTGTATAGTGCCGTGTAGTACCGAGTGGTGTACATTGCCTGTACTGCCGTGTAGTCCCGATTGGAGTACAGTACATGTACTGCCGTGTAGTAGTGAGTGGAGTACTGTGCCTGTACTGCCGTGTAGTACTGAGTGGAGTACTGTGTGTATAGTGCCGTGTAGTACCGGGTGGAGTACATTGGGTGTACTGCCGTGTAGTACTGAGTGGGGTACAGTGCCTGTACTGCCGTGTAGTACTGAGTGGAGTACAGTGCCTGTACTGCCGTGTAGTACTGAGTGGAGTACAGTGCCTGTACTGCCGTGTAGTCCCGAGTGGAGTACTGTGTGTATAGTGCCGTGTAGTACCGAGTGGAGTACAGTGCCTGTACTGCGGTGTAGTACTGAGTGGAGTACAGTGCCTGTACTGCCGTGTAGGACTGAGTGGAGTACAGTGGCTGTACTGCCGTGTAGTCCCGAGTGGAGTACAGTGCCTGTACTGCCGTGTAGTACTGCGTGGAGTACAGTGCCTGTACTGCCGTGTAGTCCCGAATGGAGTACTGTGTGTATAGTGCCGTGTAGTACCGAATGGAGTACAGTGCCTGTACTGCCGTGTAGTACTGAGTGGAGTACTGTGTGTATAGTGCCGTGTAGTACCGAGTGGAGTACAGTGCCTGTACTGCCGTGTAGTACTGAGTGGAGTACAGTGCCTGTAATGCCGTGTAGTCCCGAAAGGAGTACTGTGTGCATAGTGCCGTGTAGTACCGAGTGGAGTACAGTGCCTGTACTGCCGTGTAGTACTGAGTGGAGTACAGTGCCTGTACTGCCGTGTAGTCCGGAGTGGAGTACAGTGCCTGTACTGCCGTGTAGTCCCGAGTGGAGTACTTTGTGTACAGTGCCGTGTAGTACCGAGTGGAGTACAGTGCCTGTACTGCCGTGTAGTACTAAGTGGAGTACAGTGCCTGTACTGCCGTGTAGTCCCGAGTGGAGTACTGTGTGTATAGTGCAGTGTAGTACTGAGTGGTGTACTGTACCTGTACTGCCGTGTAGTACTGAGTGGAGTACAGTGCCTCTACTGCCGTGTAGTACTGAGTATAGTACAGTGCCTGTACTGCCGTGTAGTACCGAGTGGGGGACTGTGTGTATACTGCCGTGTAGTACTGAGTGGAGTACAGTACCTGTACTGCCGAGTAGTCCCGAGTGGAGTACTGTGTGTATATTGCAGTGTAGTGCTGAGTGGAGTACAGTACCTGTACTGCCGTGTAGTACCGAGTGGGGGACTGTGTGCATACTGCCGTGTAGTTCCGAGTGGAGTATAGTGCCTGTACTGGCGTGTAGTACTGAGTGGAGTACAGTGCCTGTATTGCCGTGTAGTCCCGAGTGGAGTACAGTGCCTGTACTGCCGTGTAGTACCGCGTGGGGGACTGTGTGTATAGTGCAGTGTAGTGGTGAGTGGAGTACAGTGCCTGTACTGCTGTGTAGTACCGAGTGGAGTACAGTGCCTGTACTGCCATGTAGTCCCGAGTGGAATACTGTGTGCATACTGCCGTGTAGTACTGAGTGGAGTACAGTGCCTGTACTGCCGTGTAGTACCGAGTGGACTACTGTGTGTATAGTGCCGTGTAGTACCGAGTGGAGTACAGTGCCTGTACTGCCGTGTAGTACTGAGTGGAGTACATTGCCTGTACTGCCGTGTAGTACCGAGTGGAGTACAGTGTGTATAGTGCCGTGTAGTACTGAGTGGAGTACAGTGCCTGTGCTGCCGTGTAGTACTGAGTGGGGTACAGTGCCTGTACTGCCGTGTAGTACCGAGTGGGGGAATGTGTGTATACTGCCGTGTAGTACTGAGTATAGTACAGTGCCTGTACTGCCGTGTAGTACTGAGAGGAATACTGTGTGCATACTGCCGTGTAGTACTGAGTGGAGTACAGTACCTGTACTGCCGTGTAGTACCGAGTGGGGGACTGTGTGTATACTGCCGTGTAGTACTGAGTGGAGTACAGTGCCTGTACTACCGTGTAGTACCGAGTGGGGGACTGTGTGTATACTGTCGTGTAGTACTGAGTGGAGTACTGTGTGTATAGTGCAGTGTAGTGCTGAGTGGAGTACAGTACCTGTACTGCCGTGTAGTACTGAGTATAGTACAGTGCCTGTACTGCCGTGTAGTACCGAGTGGGGGACTGTGTGTACACTGCCGTGTAGTACTGAGTGGAGTACAGTACCTGTACTGCCGAGTAGTCCCGAGTGGAGTACTGTGTGTATAGTGCAGTGTAGTGCTGAGTGGAGTACAGTACCTGTACTGCCGTGTAGTACCGAGTGGGGGACTGTGTGCATACTGCCGTGTAGTTCCGAGTGGAGTACAGTGCCTGTACTGCCGCGTAGTAGTGAGTGGAGTACAGTGCCTCTACTGCCGTGTAGTACTGGGTGGAGTACAGTGCCTGTACTGCCGTGTAGTACCCAGTGGGGGACTGTGTTTATACTGCCGTGTAGTTCCGAGTGGACTACAGTGCCTGTACTTCCGTGTAGTACCGAGTGGAATACTGTGTGTATAGTGCCGTGTAGTACCGAGTGGAGTACTGTGTGCATACTGCCGTGTAGTACTGAGTGGAGTACAGTGCCTGTACTGCCGTGTAGTACCGAGTGGAGTACTGTGTGTAAGGTGCCGTGTAGTACCGAGTGGAGTACGGTGCATGTACTGCCGTGTAGTACCGAGTGGAGTACTGTGTGTATAGTGCGGTGTAGTACCGAGTGGAGTACAGTGCATGTACGGCCGTGTAGTACCGAGTGGAGTACTGTGTGTATAGTGCCGTGTAGTACCGAGTGGAATACAGTGCCTGTATTGCCGTGTAGTAAAGAGTGTAGTACTGTGTGTACAGTGTCATGTAGTACCGAGTGGAGTACTGTGTGCATACTGCCGTGTAGTACTGCGTGGAGTACAGTACCTGTACTGCCGTGTAGTACCGAGTGGAGTACTGTGTGTATAGTGCCGTGTAGTACCGAGTGGAGTACAGAGCCTGTACTGCCGTGTAGGACTGAGTGTAGTACAGTGCCTGAACTGCCACGCAGTACTGAGTGGAGTACATTGCCTGTACTGCCGTGTAGTCCCGAGTGGTGTACTGTGTGTATAGTGCCGTGTAGTACCGAGTGTAGTACTGTGTGCATAGTGCCGTGTAGTACTGAGTGGAGTACAGTGCCTGTACTGCCGTGTAGTACCGAGTGGAGTACTGTGTGTATAGTGCCTTGTAGTACCGAGTGGAGTACAGTGCATGTAGTGTCGTGTATTATTGAGTGGAGTACTGTGTGTGTAGTGTGGTGTAGTACCGAGTGGAGTACACTGTATGTACTGCCGTGTAGTACCGAGTGGAGTACTGTGTGTATAGTGCCGTGTAGTACCGAGTGGAGTACAGTGCCTGTATTGCCGTGTAGTACCGATTGGAGTACTGTGTGTATAGTGCCGTGTAGTACCGAGTGGAGTACAGTGCTTATACTGCCGTGTAGTACTGAGTGGGGTACAGTGCCTGTACTGCCGTGTAGTACCGAGTGGAGTACTGTTTGTGTAGTGCAGTGTAGTACCGAGTGGAGTACAGTGCATGTACTGCCGTGTAGTACCGACTGGAGTACTGTGTGTTTAGTGTGGTGTAGTACCGAGTGGAGTACAGTGTATGTACTGCCGTGTAGTACCGAGTGGAGTACTGTGTGTATAGTGCCGTGTAGTACCGAGTGGAGTACAGTGCCTGTATTGCCGTGTAGTACCGATTGGAGTACGGTGTGTATAGTGCCGTGTAGTACCGAGTGGAGTACAGTGCTTATACTGCCGTGTAGTACTGAGTGGGGTACAGTGCCTGTACTGCCGTGTAGTACCGAGTGGAGGACAGTGCCTGTACTGCCATGTTGTCCCCAGTGGAGTACTGTGTGCATACTGCCGTGTAGTACTGAGTGGAGTACAGTGCCTGTACTGCCGTGTAGTACCGAGTGGAGTACTGTGTGTATAATGCCGTGTAGTACCGAGTGGAGTACAGTGCCTGTACTGCGTGTAGTACCGAGTGGAGTACGGTGTGTATAGTGCCGTGTAGTGCCGAGTGGAGTACAGTGCCTGTACTGCCGTGTAGTACTGTGGGGAGTACAGTGTGAATAGTGCCGTGCAGTACCGAGTGGAGTACAGTGCCTGTACTGCCGTGTTGTACCGAGTGGAGTACAGTGTGTATAGTGCCGTCTAGTACCGAGTGGAGTACAGTGTGTAATGTGCCGTGTAGTACTGAGTGGAGTACAGTGCCTGTACTGCCGTGTAGTACCGAGTGGAGTACAGTGTGTATAGTGCCGTGTAGTACCGAGTGGAGTACAGTGCCTGTACTTCCGTGTAGTACTGAGTGGAATACATTGCCTGTACTGCCGTGTAGTACCGAGTGGTGTACAGTGTGTATAGTGCCGTGTAGTACTGAGTGGAGTTCAGTGCCTGTGCTGCCGTGTAGTACTGAGTGGGGTACAGTGCCTGTACTGACTTGTAGTACCGAGTGGGGGAATGTGTGTATACTGCCGTGTAGTACTGAGTATAGTACAGTGCCTGTACTGCCGTGTAGTACTGAGTGGAGTACTGTGTGCATACTGCCGTGTAGTACTGAGTGGTGTACAGTGCCTGTACTGCCGTGTAGTACCGAGTGGAGTACTGTGTGCATACTGCCGTGTAGTACTGAGTTGAGTACAGTGCCTGTACAGCCGTGTAGTACTCAGTGGGGTACAGTGCCTGTACTGCCGTGTAATACCGAGTGGGGGACTGTGTGTATACTGCCGTGTAGTACTGAGTATAGTACAGTGCCTGTACTGCCGTGTAGTACTGAGTGGAGTACTGTGTGCATACTGCCGTGTAGTACTGAGTGGTGTACAGTGCCTGTACTGCCGTGTAGTACCGAGTGGAGTACTGTGTGCATACTGCCGTGTAGTACTGAGGGGAGTACAGTGCCTGTACTGCCGTGTAGTACTGAGTGGAGTAGAATGCCTGTACTGCCGTGTAGTCCCGAGTGGAGTACAGTGCCTGTACTGCCGTGTAATACCGAGTGGGGGACTGTGTGTATACTGCCGTGTAGTACTGAGTATAGTACAGTGCCTGTACTGCCGTGTAGTACCGAGTGGGGGACTGTGTGTATACTGCCGTGTAGTACTGAGTGGAGTACAGTACCTGTACTGCCGAGTAGTCCCGAGTGGAGTACTGTGTGTATATTGCAGTGTAGTGCTGAGTGGAGTACATTACCTGTACTGCCGTGTAGTACCGAGTGGGGGACTGTGTGCATACTGCCGTGTAGTTCCGAGTGGAGTATAGTGCCTGTACTGGCGTGTAGTACTGAGTGGAGTACAGTGTCTGTATTGCCGTGTAGTCCCGAGAGGAGTACAGTGCCTGTACTGCCGTGTAGTACCGAGTGGGGGACTGTGTGTATAGTGCAGTGTAGTGGTGAGTGGAGTACAGTGCCTGTACTGCTGTGTAGTACCGAGTGGAGTACAGTGCCTGTACTGCCGTGTAGTACCGAGTGGACTACTGTGTGTATAGTGCCGTGTAGTACCGAGTGGAGTACAGTGCCTGTACTGCCGTGTAGTACTGAGTGGAGTACATTGCCTGTACTGCCGTGTAGTACCGAGTGGAGTACAGTGTGTATAGTGCCGTGTAGTACTGAGTGGAGTACAGTGCCTGTGCTGCCGTGTAGTACTGAGTGGGGTACAGTGCCTGTACTGCCGTGTAGTACCGAGTGGGGGAATGTGTGTATACTGCCGTGTAGTACTGAGTATTGTACAGTGCCTGTACTGCCGTGTAGTACTGAGAGGAATACTGTGTGCATACTGCCGTGTAGTACTGAGTGGAGTACAGTACCTGTACTGCCGTGTAGTACCGAGTGGGGGACTGTGTGTATACTGCCGTGTAGTACTGAGTGGAGTACAGTGCCTGTACTACCGTGTAGTACCGAGTGGGGGACTGTGTGTATACTGTCGTGTAGTACTGAGTGGAGTACTGTGTGTATAGTGCAGTGTAGTGCTGAGTGGAGTACAGTACCTGTACTGCCGTGTAGTACTGAGTATAGTACAGTCCTGTACTGCCGTGTAGTACCGAGTGGGGGACTGTGTGTATACTGCCGTGTAGTACTGAGTGGAGTACAGTACCTGTACTGCCGAGTAGTCCCGAGTGGAGTACTGTGTGTATAGTGCAGTGTAGTGCTGAGTGGAGTACAGTACCTGTACTACCGTGTAGTACCGAGTGGGGGACTGTGTGCATACTGCCGTGTAGTTCCGAGTGGAGTACAGTGCCTGTACTGCGTGTAGTACTGAGTGGAGTACAGTGCCTGTATTGCCGTGTAGTCCCGAGTGGAGTACAGTGCCTGTACTGCCGCGTAGTAGTGAGTGGAGTACAGTGCCTCTACTGCCGTGTAGTACTGGGTGGAGTACAGTGCCTGTACTGCCGTGTAGTACCGAGTGGGGGACTGTGTTTATACTGCCGTGTAGTTCCGAGTGGACTACAGTGCCTGTACTTCCGTGTAGTACCGAGTGGAATACTGTGTGTATAGTGCCGTGTAGTACCGAGTGGAGTACTCTGTGCATACTGCCGTGTAGTACTGAGTGGAGTACAGTGCCTGTACTGCCGTGTAGTACCGAGTGGAGTACTGTGTATAAGGTGCCGTGTTGTACCGAGTGGAGTACGGTGCATGTACTGCCGTGTAGTACCGAGTGGAGTACTGTGTGTATAGTGCGGTGTAGTACCGAGTGGAGTACAGTGCATGTACGGCCGTGTAGTACCGAGTGGAGTACTGTGTGTATAGTGCCGTGTAGTACCGAGTGGAATACAGTGCCTGTATTGCCGTGTAGTAAAGAGTGTAGTACTGTGTGTACAGTGTCATGTAGTACCGAGTGGAGTACTGTGTGCATACTGCCGTGTAGTACTGCGTGGAGTACAGTACCTGTACTGCCGTGTAGTACCGAGTGGAGTACTGTGTGTATAGTGCCGTGTAGTACCGAGTGGAGTACAGAGCCTGTACTGCCGTGTAGGACTGAGTGTAGTACAGTGCCTGAACTGCCACGCAGTACTGAGTGGAGTACATTGCCTGTACTGCCGTGTAGTCCCGAGTGGTGTACAGTGTATGTACGGCCGTGTAGTACCGAGTGGAGTACTGTGTGTATAGTGCCGTGTAGTACCGAGTGGAGTACAGTGCCTGTATTGCCGTGTAGTACCGAGTGGAGTACTGTGTGTATAGTGCCGTGTAGTGCCGAGTGGAGTACAGTGCCTGTACTTCCGTGTAGTACCGAGTGGAATACATTGCCTGTACTGCCGTGTAGTACCGAGTGGTGTACAGTGTGTATAGTGCCGTGTAGTACTGAGTGGAGTACAGTGCCTGTGCTGCCGTGTAGTACTGAGTGGGGTACAGTGCCTGTACTGACGTGTAGTACCGAGTGGGGGAATGTGTGTATACTGCCGTGTAGTACTGAGTATAGTACAGTGCCTGTACTGCCGTGTAGTATTGAGTGGAGTACTGTGTGCATACTGCCGTGTAGTACTGAGTGGTGTACAGTGCCTGTACTGCCGTGTAGTACCGAGTGGAGTACTGTGTGCATACTGCCGTGTAGTACTGAGTTGAGTACAGTGCCTGTACAGCCGTGTAGTACTCAGTGGGGTACAGTGCCTGTACTGCCGTGTAATACCGAGTGGGGGACTGTGTGTATACTGCCGTGTAGTACTGAGTATAGTACAGTGCCTGTACTGCCGTGTAGTACTGAGTGGAGTACTGTGTGCATACTGCCGTGTAGTACTGAGTGGTGTACAGTGCCTGTACTGCCGTGTAGTACCGAGTGGAGTACTGTGTGCATACTGCCGTGTAGTACTGAGTGGAGTACAGTGCCTGTACTGCCGTGTAGTACCGAGTGGAGTACTGTGTGTAAGGTGCCGTGTAGTACCGAGTGGAGTACGGTGCATGTGCTGCCGTGTAGTACCGAGTGGAGTACTGTGTGTATAGTGCGGTGTAGTACCGAGTGTAGTACATTGCATGTACTGCCGTGTAGTACCGACTGGAGTACTGTGTGTATAGTGCCGTGTAGTACCGAGTGGAGTACAGTGCCTGTAATGCCGTGTAGTAAAGAGTGGAGTACTGTGTGTACAGTGCCATGTAGTACCGAGTGGGGTACTGTGTGTGTACTGCCGTGTAGTTCCGAGTGGAGTACGGTATGTGTACTGCCCTGTAGCACCGAGTGGAGTATTGTGTGTGTGTACTGCCATGTAGTACCGAGTGGAGGAATGTGTGTATACTGCCGTGGGGTACTGAGTGGAGTACTGTGTGCATACTGCCGTGTAGTACTGTGTGGAGTACGATGTGTGTACTGCCGTGTAGTACTGAGTGGATTACGACGTGTGTGTACTGCCGTGTAGTACTGAGTGGAGTACGGTGTCTGTACTGCCGTGTAGTACTGAGTGGAGTACGGTGTCTGTACTGCCGTGTAGTACTGAGTGAAGTACTGTATGTAGAGTGCCGTGGAGTGCTGAGTGGAGTACTTTGTGTGTACTGCCGTGTAGTACCGAATGGATTAGGTTGTGTGTACTGGCGTGTAGTGCTGAGTGGATTACGGTGTCTGTACTGTCGTGTAGTACCGAATGGAGTGCGATGTGTGTACTGGCGTGTAGTACTGAGTGGAGTACAGTGCCTGTACTGCCGTGTAGTCCCGAGTGGAGTACTGTGTGTATAGTGCCGTGTAGTACCGAGTGTAGTACTGTGTGCATAGTGCCGTGTAGTACCGAGTGGAGTACAGTGTCTGTACTGCGGTGTAGTACTGAGTGGAGTCAGTGCCTGTACTGCCATGTAGGACTGAGTGGAGTACAGTGCCTGTATTGCCGTGTAGTACCGAGTGGGGGACTGTGTGTATACCGCCGTGTAGTACTGAGTGGAGTACAGTGTGTATAGTGCCGTCTAGTACCGAGTGGGGTTTGTGTGCGTACTACCGTGTAGTACTGAGTGGAGTACAGTGCCTGTACTGCCGTGTAGTACCGAGTGGTGTACTGTGTGTATAGTGCCGTGTAGTACCGAGTGTAGTACTGTGTGCATAGTGCCGTGTAGTACTGAGTGGAGTACAGTGCCTGTACTGCCGTGTAGTACCGAGTGGAGTACTGTGTGTATAGTGCCTTGTAGTACCGATTGGAGTACACTGCCTGTACTGCCGTGTAGTACTGTGCCTGAACTGCCGTGTAGTCCCGAGTGGAGTACAGTGCATGTACTGCCGTGTAGTAGTGAGTGGAGTACTGTGCCTGTACTGCCGTGTAGTACTGAGTGGAGTACTGTGTGTATAGTGCCGTGTAGTACCGGGTGGATTACATTGGGTGTACTGCCGTGTAGTACTGAGTGGGGTACAGTGCCTGTACTGCCGTGTAGTACTGAGTGGAGTACAGTGCCTGTACTGCCGTGTAGTACTGAGTGGAGTATAGTGCCTGTACTGCCCTGTAGTCCCGAGTGGAGTACTGTGTGTATAGTGCCGTGTAGTACCGAGTGGAGTACAGTGTCTGTACTGCGGTGTAGTACTGAGTGGAGTCAGTGCCTGTACTGCCGTGTAGGACTGAGTGGAGTACAGTGCCTGTACTGCCGTGTAGTACCGAGTGGAGTACTGTGTGTATAGTGCCTTGTAGTACCGAGTGGAGTACAGTGCATGTAGTGTCGTGTATTATTGAGTGGAGTACTGTTTGTATAGTGCGGTGTAATACCGAGTGGAGTACAGTGCATGAACTGCCGTGTAGTACCGAGTGGAGTACTGTGTGTATAGTGCCGTGTAGTACCGAGTGGAGTACAGTGCCTGTATTGCCGTGTAGTACCGAGTGGAGTACAGTGTGTATAGTGCCGTGTAGTACCGAGTGGAGTACTGTGTGCATATTGCCGTGTAGTACTGAGTGGAGTACAGTACCTGTACTGTAGTGTAGTACCGAGTGGAGTACTGTGTGTATAGTGCCGTGTAGTACCGATTGGAGTACACTGCCTGTACTGCCGTGTAGTACTGTGCCTGAACTGCCGTGTAGTCCCGAGTGGAGTACAGTGCATGTACTGCCGTGTAGTAGTGAGTGGAGTACTGTGCCTGTACTGCCGTGTAGTACTGAGTGGAGTACTGTGTGTATAGTGCCGTGTAGTACCGGGTGGATTACATTGGGTGTACTGCCGTGTAGTACTGAGTGGGGTACAGTGCCTGTACTGCCGTGTAGTACTGAGTGGAGTACAGTGCCTGTACTGCCGTGTAGTACTGAGTGGAGTATAGTGCCTGTACTGCCCTGTAGTCCCGAGTGGAGTACTGTGTGTATAGTGCCGTGTAGTACCGAGTGGAGTACAGTGTCTGTACTGCGGTGTAGTACTGAGTGGAGTACAGTGTGTATAGTGCCGTCTAGTACCGAGTGGGGTTTGTGTGCATACTACCGTGTAGTACTGAGTGGAGTACAGTGCCTGTATGGCCATGTTGTCCCGAGTGGAGTACTGTGTGTATACTGCCGTGTAGTACCGAGTGGAGTACAGTGCCTGTACTGCCATGTAGTGCCGAGTGGAGTACTGTGTATATACTGCCGTGTACTACTGAGTGGAGTACAGTGCCTATACTGTCGTGTAGTACCGAGTGGAGTACTGTGTGTATAGTGCCGTGTAGTACCGAGTGGAGTACTGTGTGCATACTGCCGTGTAGTACTGAGTGGAGTACAGTGCCTGTACTGCCGTGTAGTACCGAGTGGAGTACTGTGTGTATAGTGCCGTGTAGAACCGAGTTTAGTACAGTGCATGTACTGCCGTGTAGTACTGAGTGGAGTACAGTGCCTGTACTGCCGTGTAGTACTGAGTGGAGTACAGTGCCTGTACTGCCGTGTAGTCCCGAGTGGAGTACTGTGTGTATAGTGCCGTGTAGTACCGAGTGGAGTACAGTGCCTGTACTGCGGTGTAGTACTGAGTGGAGTACAGTGCCTGTACTGCCGTGTAGGACTGAGTGGAGTACAGTGGCTGTACTGCCGTGTAGTCCCGAGTGGAGTACAGTGCCTGTACTGCCGTGTAGTACTGCGTGGAGTACAGTGCCTGTACTGCCGTGTAGTCCCGAATGGAGTACTGTGTGTATAGTGCCGTGTAGTACCGAATGGAGTACAGTGCCTGTACTGCCGTGTAGTACTGAGTGGAGTACTGTGTGTATAGTGCCGTGTAGTACCGAGTGGAGTACAGTGCCTGTACTGCCGTGTAGTACTGCGTGGAGTACAGTGCCTGTACTGCCGTGTAGTCCCGAATGGAGTACTGTGTGTATAGTGCCGTGTAGTACCGAGTGGAGTACAGTGCATGTACTGCCGTGTAGTACCGACTGGAGTACTGTGTGTGTGGTGTGGTGTAGTACCGAGTGGAGTACAGTGTATGTACTGCCGTGTAGTACCGAGTGGAGTACTGTGTGTATAGTGCCGTGTAGTACCGAGTGGAGTACAGTGCCTGTATTGCCGTGTAGTACCGATTGGAGTACTGTGTGTATAGTGCCGTGTAGTACCGAGTGGAGTACAGTGCTTATACTGCCGTGTAGTACTGAGTGGGGTACAGTGCCTGTACTGCCGTGTAGTACCGAGTGGAGGACAGTGCCTGTACTGCCATGTTGTCCCCAGTGGAGTACTGTGTGCATACTGCCGTGTAGTACTGAGTGGAGTACAGTGCCTGTACTGCCGTGTAGTACCGATTGGAGTACTGTGTGTATAATGCCGTGTAGTACCGAGTGGAGTACAGTGCCCGTACTGCGTGTAGTACCGAGTGGAGTACCGTGTGTATAGTGCCGTGTAGTGCCGAGTGGAGTACAGTGCCTGTACTGCCGTGTAGTACTGTGGGGAGTACAGTGTGAATAGTGCCGTGCAGTACCGAGTGGAGTACAGTGCCTGTACTGCCGTGTTGTACCGAGTGGAGTACAGTGTGTATAGTGCCGTCTAGTACCGAGTGGAGTACAGTGTGTAATGTGCCGTGTAGTACTGAGTGGAGTACAGTGCCTGTACTGCCGTGTAGTACCGAGTGGAGTACAGTGTGTATAGTGCCGTGTAGTACCGAGTGGAGTACAGTGCCTGTACTTCCGTGTAGTACTGAGTGGAATACATTGCCTGTACTGCCGTGTAGTACCGAGTGGTGTACAGTGTGTATAGTGCCGTGTAGTACTGAGTGGAGTACAGTGCCTGTGCTGCCGTGTAGTACTGAGTGGGGTACAGTGCCTGTACTGACGTGTAGTACCGAGTGGGGGAATGTGTGTATACTGCCGTGTAGTACTGAGTATAGTACAGTGCCTGTACTGCCGTGTAGTACTGAGTGGAGTACTGTGTGCATACTGCCGTGTAGTACTGAGTGGTGTACAGTGCCTGTACTGCCGTGTAGTACCGAGTGGAGTACTGTGTGCATACTGCCGTGTAGTACTGAGTTGAGTACAGTGCCTGTACAGCCGTGTAGTACTCAGTGGGGTACAGTGCCTGTACTGCCGTGTAATACCGAGTGGGGGACTGTGTGTATACTGCCGTGTAGTACTGAGTATAGTACAGTGCCTGTACTGCCGTGTAGTACTGAGTGCAGTACTGTGTGCATACTGCCGTGTAGTACTGAGTGGTGTACAGTGCCTGTACTGCCGTGTAGTACCGAGTGGAGTACTGTGTGCATACTGCCGTGTAGTACTGAGTGGAGTACAGTGCCTGTACTGCCGTGTAGTACCGAGTGGAGTACTGTGTGTAAGGTGCCGTGTAGTACCGAGTGGAGTACGGTGCATGTGCTGCCGTGTAGTACCGAGTGGAGTACTGTGTGTATAGTGCGGTGTAGTACCGAGTGTAGTACATTGCATGTACTGCCGTGTAGTACCGACTGGAGTACTGTGTGTATAGTGCCGTGTAGTACCGAGTGGAGTACAGTGCCTGTAATGCCGTGTAGTAAAGAGTGGAGTACTGTGTGTACAGTGCCATGTAGTACCGAGTGGGGTACTGTGTGTGTACTGCCGTGTAGTACCGAGTGGAGTACGGTATGTGTACTGCCGTGTAGTACTGAGTGGAGTACGGTGTCTGTACTGCCGTGTAGTACTGAGTGGAGTACGGTGTCTGGACTGCCGTGTAGTACTGAGTGTAGTACTGTATGTAGAATGCCGTGGAGTGCTGAGTGGAGTACTTTGTGTGTACTGCCGTGTAGTACCGAATGGATTAGGTTGTGTGTACTGGCGTGTAGTGCTGAGTGGATTACGGTGTCTGTACTGTCGTGTAGTACCGAATGGAGTGCGATTTGTGTACTGGCGTGTAGTACTGAGTGGAGTACAGTGCCTGTACTGCCGTGTAGTCCCGAGTGGAGTACTGTGTGTATAGTGCCGTGTAGTACCGAGTGGAGTACAGTGTCTGTACTGCGGTGTAGTACTGAGTGGAGTCAGTGCCTGTACTGCCGTGTAGGACTGAGTGGAGTACAGTGCCTGTATTGCCGTGTAGTACCGAGTGGGGGACTGTGTGTATACTGCCGTGTAGTACTGAGTGGAGTACAGTGTGTATAGTGCCGTCTAGTACCGAGTGGGGTTTGTGTGCATACTACCGTGTAGTACTGAGTGGAGTACAGTGCCTGTATTGCCATGTTGTCCCGAGTGGAGTACTGTGTGTATACTGCCGTGTAGTACCGAGTGGAGTACAGTGCCTGTACTGCCATGTAGTGCCGAGTGGAGTACTGTGTATATACTGCCGTGTACTACTGAGTGGAGTACAGTGCCCATTACTGTCGTGGAGTACCGAGTGGAGTACTGTGTGTATAGTGCCGTGTAGTACCGAGTGGAGTACTGTGTGAATAATGCCGTGTAGTACTGAGTGGAGTACAGTGCCTGTACTGCCGTGTAGTACCGAGTGGAGTACTGTGTGTATAGTGCCGTGTAGAACCGAGTTTAGTACAGTGCATGTACTGCCGTGTATTACCGAGTGGAGTACTGTGTGTATAGTGCGGTGTAGTACCGAGTGGAGTACAGTGCATGTACTCCCGTGTAGTACCGAGTGGAGTACTGTGGGTATAGTGCCGTGTAGTGCCGAGTGGAGTACAGTGCTTGTATTGTCGAGTAGTACCGAGTGGAGTACTATGTGTATAGTGCCGTGTAGTACCGAGTTGAGCACTGTGTGCATACTGCCGTGTAGTACTGAGTGGAGTACAGTACCTGTACTGCCGTGTAGTACCGAGTGGAGTACTGTGTGTATAGTGCCGTGTAGTACCGAGTGGAGTACAGTGCCTGTACTGCCGTATAGTACTGAGTGGAGTAGAATGCCTGTACTGCCGTGTAGTACCGAGTGGAGTACAGTGCCTGTATTGCCGTGTAGTTCCGAGTGGAGTACAGTGTGTATAGTGCCGTGTAGTACCGAGTGGAGTACTGTGTGTATAGTGCGGTGTAGTACTGAGTGGAGTACAGTACCTGTACTGTCGTGTAGAGCCGAGTGGAGTACTCTGTGTATAGTGCCGTGTAGTACCGAGTGGTGTACATTGCCTGTACTGCCGTGTAGTCCCGATTGGAGTACAGTACATGTACTGCCGTGTAGTAGTGAGTGGAGTACTGTGCCTGTACTGCCGTGTAGTACTGAGTGGAGTACTGTGTGTATAGTGCCGTGTAGTACCGGGTGGAGTACATTGGGTGTACTGCCGTGTAGTACTGAGTGGGGTACAGTGCCTGTACTGCCGTGTAGTACTGAGTGGAGTACAGTGCCTGTACTGCCGTGTAGTACTGAGTGGAGTACAGTGCCTGTACTGCCGTGTAGTCCCGAGTGGAGTACTGTGTGTATAGTGCCGTGTAGTACCGAGTGGAGTACAGTGCCTGTACTGCGGTGTAGTACTGAGTGGAGTACAGTGCCTGTACTGCCGTGTAGGACTGAGTGGAGTACAGTGGCTGTACTGCCGTGTAGTCCCGAGTGGAGTACAGTGCCTGTACTGCCGTGTAGTACTGCGTGGAGTACAGTGCCTGTACTGCCGTGTAGTCCCGAATGGAGTACTGTGTGTATAGTGCCGTGTAGTACCGAATGGAGTACAGTGCCTGTACTGCCGTGTAGTACTGAGTGGAGTACTGTGTGTATAGTGCCGTGTAGTACCGAGTGGAGTACAGTGCCTGTACTGCCGTGTAGTACTGAGTGGAGTACAGTGCCTGTAATGCCGTGTAGTCCCGAATGGAGTACTGTGTGCATAGTGCCGTGTAGTACCGAGTGGAGTACAGTGCCTGTACTGCCGTGTAGTACTGAGTGGAGTACAGTGCCTGTACTGCCGTGTAGTCCGGAGTGGAGTACAGTGCCTGTACTGCCGTGTAGTCCCGAGTGGAGTACTTTGTGTACAGTGCCGTGTAGTACCGAGTGGAGTACAGTGCCTGTACTGCCGTGTAGTACTAAGTGGAGTACAGTGCCTGTACTGCCGTGTAGTCCCGAGTGGAGTACTGTGTGTATAGTGCAGTGTAGTACTGAGTGGTGTACTGTACCTGTACTGCCGTGTAGTACTGAGTGGAGTACAGTGCCTCTACTGCCGTGTAGTACTGAGTATAGTACAGTGCCTGTACTGCCGTGTAGTACCGAGTGGGGGACTGTGTGTATACTGCCGTGTAGTACTGAGTGGAGTACAGTACCTGTACTGCCGAGTAGTCCCGAGTGGAGTACTGTGTGTATATTGCAGTGTAGTGCTGAGTGGAGTACAGTACCTGTACTGCCGTGTAGTACCGAGTGGGGGACTGTGTGCATACTGCCGTGTAGTTCCGAGTGGAGTATAGTGCCTGTACTGGCGTGTAGTACTGAGTGGAGTACAGTGCCTGTATTGCCGTGTAGTCCCGAGTGGAGTACAGTGCCTGTACTGCCGTGTAGTACCGAGTGGGGGACTGTGTGTATAGTGCAGTGTAGTGGTGAGTGGAGTACAGTGCCTGTACTGCTGTGTAGTACCGAGTGGAGTACAGTGCCTGTACTGCCATGTAGTCCCGAGTGGAATACTGTGTGCATACTGCCGTGTAGTACTGAGTGGAGTACAGTGCCTGTACTGCCGTGTAGTACCGAGTGGACTACTGTGTGTATAGTGCCGTGTAGTACCGAGTGGAGTACAGTGCCTGTACTGCCGTGTAGTACTGAGTGGAGTACATTGCCTGTACTGCCGTGTAGTACCGAGTGGAGTACAGTGTGTATAGTGCCGTGTAGTACTGAGTGGAGTACAGTGCCTGTGCTGCCGTGTAGTACTGAGTGGGGTACAGTGCCTGTACTGCCGTGTAGTACCGAGTGGGGGAATGTGTGTATACTGCCGTGTAGTACTGAGTATAGTACAGTGCCTGTACTGCCGTGTAGTACTGAGTGGAGTACAGTGTATGTACTGCCGTGTAGTACCGAGTGGAGTACTGTGTGTATAGTGCCGTGTAGTACCGAGTGGAGTACAGTGCCTGTATTGCCGTGTAGTACCGATTGGAGTACTGTGTGTATAGTGCCGTGTAGTACCGAGTGGAGTACAGTGCTTATACAGCCGTGTAGTACTGAGTGGCGTACAGTGCCTGTACTGCCGTGTAGTACCGAGTGGAGGACAGTGCCTGTACTGCCATGTTGTCCCCAGTGGAGTACTGTGTGCATACTGCCGTGTAGTACTGAGTGGAGTACAGTGCCTGTACTGCCGTGTAGTACCGAGTGGAGTACTGTGTGTATAATGCCGTGTAGTACCGAGTGGAGTACAGTGCCTGTACTGCGTGTAGTACCGAGTGGAGTACTGTGTGTATAGTGCCGTGTAGTGCCGAGTGGAGTACAGTGCCTGTACTGCCGTGTAGTACTGTGGGGAGTACAGTGTGAATAGTGCCGAGCAGTACCGAGTGGAGTACACTGCCTGTACTGCCGTGTTGTACCGAGTGGAGTACAGTGTGTATAGTGCCGTCTAGTACCGAGTGGAGTACAGTGTGTAATGTGCCGTGTAGTACTGAGTGGAGTACAGTGCCTGTACTGCCGTGTAGTACCGAGTGGAGTACAGTGTGTATAGTGCCGTGTAGTACCGAGTGGAGTACAGTGCCTGTACTTCCGTGTAGTACTGAGTGGAATACATTGCCTGTACTGCCGTGTAGTACCGAGTGGTGTACAGTGTGTATAGTGCCGTGTAGTACTGAGTGGAGTACAGTGCCTGTGCTGCCGTGTAGTACTGAGTGGGGTACAGTGCCTGTACTGACGTGTAGTACCGAGTGGGGGAATGTGTGTATACTGCCGTGTAGTACTGAGTATAGTACAGTGCCTGTACTGCCGTGTAGTACTGAGTGGAGTACTGTGTGCATACTGCCGTGTAGTACTGTGTGGTGTACAGTGCCTGTACTGCCGTGTAGTACCGAGTGGAGTACTGTGTGCATACTGCCGTGTAGTACTGAGTTGAGTACAGTGCCTGTACAGCCGTGTAGTACTCAGTGGGGTACAGTGCCTGTACTGCCGTGTAATACCCAGTGGGGGACTGTGTGTATACTGCCGTGTAGTACTGAGTATAGTACAGTGCCTGTACTGCCGTGTAGTACTGAGTGGAGTACTGTGTGCATACTGCCGTGTAGTACTGAGTGGTGTACAGTGCCTGTACTGCCGTGTAGTACCGAGTGGAGTACTGTGTGCATACTGCCGTGGAGTACTGAGTGGAGTACAGTGCCTGTACTGCCGTGTAGTACCGAGTGGAGTACTGTGTGTAAGGTGCCGTGTAGTACCGAGTGGAGTACGGTGCATGTGCTGCCGTGTTGTACCGAGTGGAGTACTGTGTGTATAGTGCGGTGTAGTACCGAGTGTAGTACATTGCATGTACTGCCGTGTAGTACCGACTGGAGTACTGTGTGTATAGTGCCGTGTAGTACCGAGTGGAGTACAGTGCCTGTAATGCCGTGTAGTAAAGAGTGGAGTACTGTGTGTACAGTGCCATGTAGAACCGAGTGGGGTACTGTGTGTGTACTGCCGTGTAGTTCCGAGTGGAGTACGGTATGTGTACTGCCGTGTAGCACCGAGTGGAGTATTGTGTGTGTGTACTGCCATGTAGTACCGAGTGGAGGAATGTGTGTATACTGCCGTGGGGTACTGAGTGGAGTACTGTGTGCATACTGCCGTGTAGTACTGTGTGGAGTACGATGTGTGTACTGCCGTGTAGTACTGAGTGGATTACGATGTGTGTGTACTGCCGTGTAGTACTGAGTGGAGTACGGTGTCTGTACTGCCGTGTAGTACTGAGTGGAGTACGGTGTCTGTACTGCCGTGTAGTACTGAGTGAAGTACTGTATGTAGAGTGCCGTGGAGTGCTGAGTGGAGTACTTTGTGTGTACTGCCGTGTAGTACCGAATGGATTAGGTTGTGTGTACTGGCGTGTAGTGCTGAGTGGATTACGGTGTCTGTACTGTCGTGTAGTACCGAATGGAGTGCGATGTGTGTACTGGCGTGTAGTACTGAGTGGAGTACGGTGTGTGTACTGCCGTGTAGTTCCGAGTGGAGTACGGTATGTGTACTGCTGTGTAGCACCGAGTGGAGTATTGTGTGTGTGTACTGCGATGTATTACCGAGTGGAGGAATGTGTGTATACTGCCGTGGGGTACTGAGTGGAGTACTGTGTGCATACTGCCGTGTAGTACTGTGTGGAATACGATGTGTTTACTGCCGTGTAGTACTGAGTGGATTACGATGTGTGTGTACTGCCGTGTAATACTGAGTGGAGTACGGTGTCTGTACTGCCGTGTAGTACTGAGTGGAGTACGGTGTCTGTACTGCCGTGTAGTAATGAGTGAAGTACTGTATGTAGAGTGCCGTGGAGTGCTGAGTGGAGTACTTTGTGTGTACTGCCGTGTAGTACCGAATGGATTAGGTTGTGTGTACTGGCGTGTAGTACTGAGTGGTGTACGGTGTCTGTACTGTCGTGTAGTACCGAATGGAGTGCGGTGTGTGTACTGGCGTGTAGTACTGAGTGGAGTATAGTGCCTGTACTGCCGTGTAGTCCCGAGTGGAGTACTGTGTGTATAGTGCCGTGTAGTACCGAGTGGAGTACAGTGTCTGTACTGCGGTGTAGTACTGAGTGGAGTCAGTGCCTGTACTGCCGTGTAGGACTGAGTGGAGTACAGTGCCTGTATTGCCGTGTAGTACCGAGTGGGGGACTGTGTGTGTTTACTGCCGTGTAGTACTGAGTGGAGTACAGTGTGTATAGTGCCGTCTAGTACCGAGTGGGGTTTGTGTGCATACTACCGTGTAGTACTGAGTGGAGTACAGTGCCTGTACTGCCGTGTAGTACCGAGTGGTGTACTGTGTGTATAGTACCGTGTAGTACCGAGTGTAGTATTGTGTGCATAGTGCCGTGTAGTACTGAGTGGAGTACAGTGCCTGTACTGCCGTGTAGTACCGAGTGGAGTACTGTGTGTATAGTGCCTTGTAGTACCGAGTGGAGTACAGTGCATGTAGTGTCGTGTATTATTGAGTGGAGTACTGTTTGTATAGTGCGGTGTAATACCGAGTGGAGTACAGTGCATGAACTGCCGTGTAGTACCGAGTGGAGTACTGTGTGTATAGTGCCGTGTGGTACCGAGTGGAGTACAGTGCCTGTATTGCCGTGTAGTACCGAGTGGAGTACAGTGTGTATAGTGCCGTGTAGTACCGAGTGGAGTACTGTGTGCATACTGCCGTGTAGTACCGAGTGGAGTACAGTACCTGTACTGTCGTGTAGTACCGAGTGGAGTACTGTGTGTATAGTGCCGTGTAGTACCGAGTGGAGTACACTGCCTGTACTGCCGTGTAGTACTGTGCCTGAACTGCCGTGTAGTCCCGAGTGGAGTACTGTGCCTGTACTGCCGTGTAGTACTGAGTGGAGTACTGTGTGTATAGTGCCGTGTAGTACCGGGTGGAGTACATTGGGTGTACTGCCGTGTAGTACTGAGTGGGTTACAGTGCCTGTACTGCCGTGTAGTACTGAGTGGAGTACAGTGCCTGTACTGCCGTGTAGTACTGAGTGGAGTATAGTGCCTGTACTGCCGTGTAGTCCCGAGTGGAGTACTGTGTGTATAGTGCCGTGTAGTACCGAGTGGAGTACAGTGTCTGTACTGCGGTGTAGTACTGAGTGGAGTCAGTGCCTGTACTGCCGTGTAGGACTGAGTGAAGTACAGTGCCTGTATTGCCGTGTAGTACCGAGTGGAGGACTGTGTGTATACTGCCGTGTAGTACTGAGTGGAGTACAGTGTGTATAGTGCCGTCTAGTACCGAGTGGGGTTTGTGTGCATACTACCGTGTAGTACTGAGTGGAGTACAGTGCCTGTATTGCCATGTTGTCCCGAGTGGAGTACTGTGTGTATACTGCCGTGTAGTACCGAGTGGAGTACAGTGCCTGTACTGCCATGTAGTGCCGAGTGGAGTACTGTGTATATACTGCCGTGTACTACTGAGTGGAGTACAGTGCCTATACTGTCGTGTAGTACCGAGTGGAGTACTGTGTGTATAGTGCCGTGTAGTACCGAGTGGAGTACTGTGTGCATACTGCCGTGTAGTACTGAGTGGAGTACATTGCCTGTACTGCCGTGTAGTACCGAGTGGAGTACTGTGTGTATAGTGCCGTGTAGAACCGAGTTTAGTACATTGCATGTACTGCCGTGTATTACCGAGTGGAGTACTGTGTGTATAGTGCGGTGTAGTACCGAGTGGAGTACAGTGCATGTACTCCCGTGTAGTACCGAGTGGAGTACTGTGGGTATAGTGCCGTGTAGTGCCGAGTGGAGTACAGTGCTTGTATTGTCGAGTAGTACCGAGTGGAGTACTATGTGTATAGTGCCGTGTAGTACCGAGTGGAGCACTGTGTGCATACTGCCGTGTAGTACTGAGTGGAGTACAGTACCTGTACTGCCGTGTAGTACCGAGTGGAGTACTGTGTGTATAGTGCCGTGTAGTACCGAGTGGAGTACAGTGCCTGTACTGCCGTATAGTACTGAATGGAGTAGAATGCCTGTACTGCCGTGTAGTACCGAGTGGAGTACAGTGCCTGTATTGCCGTGTAGTACCGAGTGGAGTACAGTGTGTATAGTGCCGTGTAGTACCGAGTGGAGTACTGTGTGCATACTGCCGTGTAGTACTGAGTGGAGTACAGTACCTGTACTGTCGTGTAGTACCGAGTGGAGTACTCTGTGTATAGTGCCGTGTAGTACCGAGTGGTGTACAGTGCCTGTACTGCCGTGTAGTCCCGAGTGGAGTACAGTACATGTACTGCCGTGTAGTAGTGAGTGGAGTACTGTGCCTGTACTGCCGTGTAGTACTGAGTGGAGTACTGTGTGTATAGTGCCGTGTAGTACCGGGTGGAGTACATTGGGTGTACTGCCGTGTAGTACTGAGTGGGGTACAGTGCCTGTACTGCCGTGTAGTACTTGTTGGAGTACAGTGCCTGTACTGCCGTGTAGTACTGAGTGGAGTACAGTGCCTGTACTGCCGTGTAGTCCCGAGTGGAGTACTGTGTGTATAGTGCCGTGTAGTACCGAGTGGAGTACAGTGCCTGTACTGCGGTGTAGTACTGAGTGGAGTACAGTGCCTGTACTGCCGTGTAGGACTGAGTGGAGTACAGTGGCTGTATTGCCGTGTAGTCCCGAGTGGAGTACAGTGCCTGTACTGCCGTGTAGTACTGCGTGGAGTACAGTGCCTGTACTGCCGTGTAGTCCCGAATGGAGTACTGTGTGTATAGTGCTGTGTAGTACCGAATGGAGTACAGTGCCTGTTCTGCCGTGTAGTACTGAGTAGAGTACTGTGTGTATAGTGCCGTGTAGTACCGAGTGGAGTACAGTGCCTGTACTGCCGTGTAGTACTGAGTGGAGTACAGTGCCTGTAATGCCGTGTAGTCCCGAATGGAGTACTGTGTGCATAGTGCCGTGTAGTACCGAGTGGAGTACAGTGCCTGTACTGCCGTGTAGTACTGAGTGGAGTACAGTGCCTGTACTGCCGTGTAGTCCGGAGTGGAGTACAGTGCCTGTACTGCCGTGTAGTCCCGAGTGGAGTACTTTGTGTACAGTGCCGTGTAGTACCGAGTGGAGTACAGTGCCTGTACTGCCGTGTAGTACTAAGTGGAGTAAAGTGCCTGTACTGCCGTGTAGTCCCGAGTGGAGTACTGTGTGTATAGTGCAGTGTAGTACTGAGTGGTGTACTGTACCTGTACTGCCGTGTAGTACTGAGTGGAGTACAGTGCCTCTACTGCCGTGTAGTACTGAGTATAGTACAGTGCCTGTACTGCCGTGTAGTACCGAGTGGGGGACTGTGTGTATACTACCGTGTAGTACTGAGTGGAGTACAGTACCTGTACTGCCGAGTAGTCCCGAGTGGAGTACTGTGTGTATATTGCAGTGTAGTGCTGAGTGGAGTACAGTACCTGTACTGCCGTGTAGTACCGAGTGGGGGACTGTGTGCATACTGCCGTGTAGTTGCGAGTGGAGTACAGTGCCTGTACTGGCGTGTAGTACTGAGTGGAGTACAGTGCCTGTATTGCCGTGTAGTCCCGAGTGGAGTACAGTGCCTGTACTGCCGTGTAGTACCGAGTGGACTACTGTGTGTATAGTGCCGTGTAGTACCGAGTGGAGTAGAGTGCCTGTACTGCGTGTAGTACCGAGTGGAGTACTGTGTGTATAGTGCCGTGTAGTGCCGAGTGGTGTACAGTGCCTGTACTGCCGTGTAGGACTGAGTGGAGTACAGTGTGAATAGTGCCGTGTAGTACCGAGTGGAGTACAGTGCCTGTACTGCCGTGTAGTACCGAGTGGAGTACAGTGTGTATAGTGCCGTCTAGTACCGAGTGGAATACAGTGTGTATAGTGCCGTGTAGTACTGAGTGGAGTACAGTGCCTGTGCTGCCGTGTAGTACTGAGTGGGGTACAGTGCCTGTACTGCCGTGTAGTACCGAGTGGGGGAATGTGTGTATACTGCCGTGTAGTACTGAGTATAGTACAGTGCCTGTACTGCCGTGTAGTACTGAGAGGAATACTGTGTGCATACTGCCGTGTAGTACTGAGTGGAGTACAGTACCTGTACTGCCGTGTAGTACCGAGTGGGGGAATGTGTGTATACTGCCGTGTAGTACTGAGTGGAGTACAGTGCCTGTACTACCGTGTAGTACCGAGTGGGGGACTGTGTGTATACTGTCGTGTAGTACTGAGTGGAGTACTGTGTGTATAGTGCAGTGTAGTGCTGAGTGGAGTACAGTACCTGTACTGCCGTGTAGTACTGAGTATAGTACAGTGCCTGTACTGCCGTGTAGTACCGAGTGGGGGACTGTGTGTATACTGCCGTGTAGTACTGAGTGGAGTACAGTACCTGTACTGCCGAGTAGTCCCGAGTGGAGTACTGTGTGTATAGTGCAGTGTAGTGCTGAGTGGAGTACAGTACCTGTACTGCCGTGTAGTACCGAGTGGGGGACTGTGTGCATACTGCCGTGTAGTTCCGAGTGGAGTACAGTGCCTGTACTGCGTGTAGTACTGAGTGGAGTACACTGCCTGTATTGCCGTGTAGTCCCGAGTGGAGTACAGTGCCTGTACTGCCGCGTAGTAGTGAGTGGAGTACAGTGCCTCTACTGCCGTGTAGTACTGGGTGGAGTACAGTGCCTGTACTGCCGTGTAGTACCGAGTGGAGGACTGTGTTGATACTGCCGTGTAGTTCCGAGTGGACTGCAGTGCCTGTACTTCCGTGTAGTACCGAGTGGAATACTGTGTGTATAGTGCCGTGTAGTACCGAGGGGAGTACTGTGTGCATACTGCCGTGTAGTACTGAGTGGAGTACAGTGCCTGTACTGCCGTGTAGTACCGAGTGGTGTACTGTGTGTATAGTGCCGTGTAGTACCGAGTGTAGTACTGTGTGCATAGTGCCGTGTAGTACTGAGTGGAGTACAGTGCCTGTACTGCCGTGTAGTACCGAGTGGAGTACTGTGTGTATAGTGCCTTGTAGTACCGAGTGGAGTACAGTGCATGTAGTGTCGTGTATTATTGAGTGGAGTAGTGTTTGTATAGTGCGGTGTAATACCGAGTGGAGTACAGTGCATGAACTGCCGTGTAGTACCGAGTGGAGTACTGTGTGTATAGTGCCGTGTAGTACCGAGTGGAGTACAGTGCCTGTATTGCCGTGTAGTACCGAGTGGAGTACAGTGTGTATAGTGCCGTGTAGTACCGAGTGGAGTACTGTGTGCATACTGCCGTGTAGTACTGAGTGGAGTACAGTACCTGTACTGTCGTCTAGTACCGAGTGGAGTACTGTGTGTATAGTGCCGTGTAGTACCGAGTGGAGTACACTGCCTGTACTGCCGTGTAGTACTGTGCCTGAACTGCCGTGTAGTCCCGAGTGGAGTACAGTGCATGTACTGCCGTGTAGTAGTGAGTGGAGTACTCTGCCTGTACTGCCGTGTAGTACTGAGTGGAGTACTGTGTGTATAGTGCCGTGTAGTACCGGGTCGAGTACATTGGGTGTACTGCCGTGTAGTACTGAGTGGGTTACAGTGCCTGTACTGCCGTGTAGTACCGAGTGGAGTACTGTGTGTATAGTGCCGTGTAGAACCGAGTTTAGTACAGTGCCTGTACTGCCGTGTAGTCCCGAGTGGAGCACTGTGTGTATAGTGCCGTGTAGTACCGAGTGGAGTACAGTGTCTGTACTGCGGTGTAGTACTGAGTGGAGTCAGTGCCTGTACTGCCGTGTAGGACTGAGTGAAGTACAGTGACTGTATTGCCGTGTAGTACCGAGTGGGGGACTGTGTGTATACTGCCGTGTAGTACTGAGTGGAGTACAGTGTGTATAGTGCCGTCTAGTACCGAGTGGGGTTTGTGTGCATACTACCGTGTAGTACTGAGTGGAGTACAGTGCCTGTATTGCCATGTTGTCCCGAGTGGAGTACTGTGTGTATACTGCCGTGTAGTACCGAGTGGAGTACAGTGCCTGTACTGCCGTGTAGTACCGAGTGGAGTACTGTGTGTATAGTGCCGTGTAGAACCGAGTTTAGTACAGTGCCTGTACTGCCGTGTAGTCCCGAGTGGAGCACTGTGTGTATAGTGCCGTGTAGTACCGAGTGGAGTACAGTGTCTGTACTGCGGTGTAGTACTGAGTGGAGTCAGTGCCTGTACTGCCGTGTAGGACTGAGTGAAGTACAGTGACTGTATTGCCGTGTAGTACCGAGTGGGGGACTGTGTGTATACTGCCGTGTAGTACTGAGTGGAGTACAGTGTGTATAGTGCCGTCTAGTACCGAGTGGGGTTTGTGTGCATACTACCGTGTAGTACTGAGTGGAGTACAGTGCCTGTATTGCCATGTTGTCCCGAGTGGAGTACTGTGTGTATACTGCCGTGTAGTACCGAGTGGAGTACAGTGCCTGTACTGCCGTGTAGTACCGAGTGGAGTACTGTGTGTATAGTGCCGTGTAGAATCGAGTTTAGTACAGTGCATGTACTGCCGTGTATTACCGAGTGGAGTACTGTGTGTATAGTGCGGTGTAGTACCGAGTGGAGTACAGTGCATGTACTCCCGTGTAGTACCGAGTGGAGTACTGTGGGTATAGTGCCGTGTAGTGCCGAGTGGAGTACAGTGCTTGTATTGTCGAGTAGTACCGAGTGGAGTACTATGTGTATAGTGCCGTGTAGTACCGAGTGGAGCACTGTGTGCATACTGCCGTGTAGTACTGAGTGGAGTACAGTACCTGTACTGCCGTGTAGTACCGAGTGGAGTACTGTGTGTATAGTGCCGTGTAGTACCGAGTGGAGTACAGTGCCTGTACTGCCGTATAGTACTGAGTGGAGTAGAATGCCTGTACTGCCGTGTAGTACCGAGTGGAGTACAGTGCCTGTATTGCCGTGTAGTACCGAGTGGAGTACAGTGTGTATAGTGCCGTGTAGTACCGAGTGGAGTACTGTGTGCATACTGCCGTGTAGTACTGAGTGGAGTACAGTACCTGTACTGTCGTGTAGTACCGAGTGGAGTACTCTGTGTATAGTGCCGTGTAGTACCGAGTGGTGTACAGTGCCTGTACTGCCGTGTAGACCCGAGTGGAGTACAGTACATGTACTGCCGTGTAGTAGTGAGTGGAGTACTGTGCCTGTACTGCCGTGTAGTACTGAGTGGAGTACTGTGGGTATAGTGCCGTGTAGTACTGAGTGGAGTACAGTGCCTGTATTGCCATGTTGTCCCGAGTGGAGTACTGTGTGTATACTGCCGTGTAGTACCGAGTGGAGTACTGTGTGTATAGTGCGGTGTAGTACCGAGTGGAGTACAGTGCATGTACTCCCGTGTAGTACCGAGTGGAGTACTGTGGGTATAGTGCCGTGTAGTGCCGAGTGGAGTACAGTGCCTGTATTGTCGAGTAGTACCGAGTGGAGTACTATGTGTATAGTGCCGTGTAGTACCGAGTGGAGCACTGTGTGCATACTGCCGTGTAGTACTGAGTGGAGTACAGTGCCTGTATTGCCATGTTGTCCCGAGTGGAGTACTGTGTGTATACTGCCGTGTAGTACCGAGTGGAGTACTGTGTGTATAGTGCCGTGTAGTACCGAGTGGAGTACAGTGCCTGTACTGCCGTATAGTACTGAGTGGAGTAGAATGCCTCTACTGTCGTGTAGTACCGAGTGGAGTACTGTGTGTATAGTGCAGTGTAGTACCGAGTGGAGTACTGTGTGCATACTGCCGTGTAGTACTGAGTGGAGTACAGTGCCTGTACTGCCGTGTAGTACCGAGTGGAGTACTGTGTGTATAGTGCCGTGTAGAACCGAGTTTAGTACAGTGCATGTACTGCCGTGTATTACCGAGTGGAGTACTGTGTGTATAGTGCGGTGTAGTACCGAGTGGAGTACAGTGCATGTACTCCCGTGTAGTACCGAGTGGAGTACTGTGGGTATAGTGCCGTGTAGTGCCGAGTGGAGTACAGTGCTCATATTGTCGAGTAGTACCGAGTGGAGTACTATGTGTATAGTGCCGTGTAGTACCGAGTGGAGCACTGTGTGCATACTGCCGTGTAGTACTGAGTGGAGTACAGTACCTGTACTGCCGTGTAGTACCGAGTGGAGTACTGTGTGTATAGTGCCGTGTAGTACCGAGTGGAGTACAGTGCCTGTACTCCGTATAGTACTGAGTGGAGTAGAATGCCTGTACTGCCGTGTAGTACCGAGTGGAGTACAGTGCCTGTATTGCCGTGTAGTACCGAGTGGAGTACAGTGTGTATAGTGCCGTGTAGTACCGAGTGGAGTACTGTGTGCATACTGCCGTGTAGTACTGAGTGGAGTACAGTACCTGTACTGTCGTGTAGTACCGAGTGGAGTACTCTGTGTATAGTGCCGTGTAGTACCGAGTGGTGTACAGTGCCTGTACTGCCGTGTAGACCCGAGTGGAGTACAGTACATGTACTGCCGTGTAGTAGTGAGTGGAGTACTGTGCCTGTACTGCCGTGTAGTACTGAGTGGAGTACTGTGTGTATAGTGCCGTGTAGTACCGGGTGGAGTACATTGGGTGTACTGCCGTGTAGTACTGAGTGGGGTACAGTGCCTGTACTGCCGTGTAGTACTGAGTGGAGTACAGTGCCTGTACTGCCGTGTAGTACTGAGTGGAGTACAGTGCCTGTACTGCCGTGTAGTCCCGTGTGGAGTACTGTGTGTATAGTGCCGTGTAGTACCGAGTGGAGTACAGTGCCTGTACTGCGGTCTAGTACTGAGTGGAGTACAGTGCCTGTACTGCCGTGTAGGACTGAGTGGAGTACAGTGGCTGTACTGCCGTGTAGTACTGCGTGGAGTACAGTGCCTGTAATGCCGTGTAGTCCCGAATGGAGTACTGTGTGTATAGTGCTGTGTAGTACCGAATGGAGTACAGTGCCTGTACTGCCGTGTAGTACTGAGTGGAGTACTGTGTGTATAGTGCCGTGTAGTACCGAGTGGAGTACAGTGCCTGTACTGCCGTGTAGTACTGAGTGGAGTACAGTGCCTGTAATGCCGTGTAGTCCCGAATGGAGTACTGTGTGCATAGTGCCGTGTAGTACCGAGTGGAGTACAGTGCCTGTACTGCCGTGTAGTACTGAGTGGAGTACAGTGCCTGTACTGCCGTGTAGTCCGGAGTGGAGTACAGTGCCTGTACTGCCGTGTAGTCCCGAGTGGAGTACTTTGTGTACAGTGCCGTGTAGTACCGAGTGGAGTACAGTGCCTGTACTGCCGTGTAGTACTAAGTGGAGTACAGTGCCTGTACTGCCGTGTAGTCCCGAGTGGAGTACTGTGTGTATAGTGCAGTGTAGTACTGAGTGGAGTACAGTACCTGTACTGTCGTCTAGTACCGAGTGGAGTACTGTGTGTATAGTGCCGTGTAGTACCGAGTGGAGTACACTGCCTGTACTGCCGTGTAGTACTGTGCCTGAACTGCCGTGTAGTCCCGAGTGGAGTACAGTGCATGTACTGCCGTGTAGTAGTGAGTGGAGTACTGTGCCTGTACTGCCGTGTAGTACTGAGTGGAGTACTGTGTGTATAGTGCCGTGTAGTACCGGGTCGAGTACATTGGGTGTACTGCCGTGTAGTACTGAGGGGTTACAGTGCCTGTACTGCCGTGTAGTACTGAGT
This sequence comes from Anabrus simplex, assembly GCF_040414725.1. Classification (NCBI taxonomy): domain Eukaryota; kingdom Metazoa; phylum Arthropoda; class Insecta; order Orthoptera; family Tettigoniidae; genus Anabrus; species Anabrus simplex. Next base: position 881,372 of record NC_090271.1, read on the forward strand.
GGAGTACAGTGCCTGTACTGCCGTGTAGTACTGAGTAGAGTCTAGTGCCTGTACTGCCGTGTAGTCCCGGGTGGAGCACTGTGTGTATAGTGCCGTGTAGTACCGAGTGGAGTACAGTGTCTGTACTGCGGTGTAGTACTGAGTGGAGTCAGTGCCTGTACTGCCGTGTAGGACTGAGTGAAGTACAGTGACTGTATTGCCGTGTAGTACCGAGTGGGGGACTGTGTGTATACTGCCGTGTAGTACTGAGTGGAGTACAGTGTGTATAGTGCCGTCTAGTACCGAGTGGGGTTTGTGTGCATACTACCGTGTAGTACTGAGTGGAGTACAGTGCCTGTATTGCCATGTTGTCCCGAGTGGAGTACTGTGTGTATACTGCCGTGTAGTACCGAGTGGAGTACAGTGCCTGTACTGCCGTGTAGTACCGAGTGGAGTACTGTGTGTATAGTGCCGTGTAGAACCGAGTTTAGTACAGTGCCTGTACTGCCGTGTAGTCCCGAGTGGAGCACTGTGTGTATAGTGCCGTGTAGTACCGAGTGGAGTACAGTGTCTGTACTGCGGTGTAGTACTGAGTGGAGTCAGTGCCTGTACTGCCGTGTAGGACTGAGTGAAGTACAGTGACTGTATTGCCGTGTAGTACCGAGTGGGGGCTGTGTGTATACTGCCGTGTAGTACTGAGTGGAGTACAGTGTGTATAGTGCCGTCTAGTACCGAGTGGGGTTTGTGTGCATACTACCGTGTAGTACTGAGTGGAGTACAGTGCCTGTATTGCCATGTTGTCCCGAGTGGAGTACTGTGTGTATACTGCCGTGTAGTACCGAGTGGAGTACAGTGCCTGTACTGCCGTGTAGTACCGAGTGGAGTACTGTGTGTATAGTGCCGTGTAGAACCGAGTTTAGTACAGTGCATGTACTGCCGTGTATTACCGAGTGGAGTACTGTGTGTATAGTGCGGTGTAGTACCGAGTGGAGTACAGTGCATGTACTCCCGTGTAGTACCGAGTGGAGTACTGTGGGTATAGTGCCGTGTAGTGCCGAGTGGAGTACAGTGCTTGTATTGTCGAGTAGTACCGAGTGGAGTACTATGTGTATAGTGCCGTGTAGTACCGAGTGGAGCACTGTGTGCATACTGCCGTGTAGTACTGAGTGGAGTACAGTACCTGTACTGCCGTGTAGTACCGAGTGGAGTACTGTGTGTATAGTGCCGTGTAGTACCGAGTGGAGTACAGTGCCTGTACTGCCGTATAGTACTGAGTGGAGTAGAATGCCTGTACTGCCGTGTAGTACCGAGTGGAGTACAGTGCCTGTATTGCCGTGTAGTACCGAGTGGAGTACAGTGTGTATAGTGCCGTGTAGTACCGAGTGGAGTACTGTGTGCATACTGCCGTGTAGTACTGAGTGGAGTACAGTACCTGTACTGTCGTGTAGTACCGAGTGGAGTACTCTGTGTATAGTGCCGTGTAGTACCGAGTGGTGTACAGTGCCTGTACTGCCGTGTAGACCCGAGTGGAGTACAGTACATGTACTGCCGTGTAGTAGTGAGTGGAGTACTGTGCCTGTACTGCCGTGTAGTACTGAGTGGAGTACTGTGGGTATAGTGCCGTGTAGTACTGAGTGGAGTACAGTGCCTGTATTGCCATGTTGTCCCGAGTGGAGTACTGTGTGTATACTGCCGTGTAGTACCGAGTGGAGTACTGTGTGTATAGTGCGGTGTAGTACCGAGTGGAGTACAGTGCATGTACTCCCGTGTAGTACCGAGTGGAGTACTGTGGGTATAGTGCCGTGTAGTGCCGAGTGGAGTACAGTGCCTGTATTGTCGAGTAGTACCGAGTGGAGTACTATGTGTATAGTGCCGTGTAGTACCGAGTGGAGCACTGTGTGCATACTGCCGTGTAGTACTGAGTGGAGTACAGTGCCTGTATTGCCATGTTGTCCCGAGTGGAGTACTGTGTGTATACTGCCGTGTAGTACCGAGTGGAGTACTGTGTGTATAGTGCCGTGTAGTACCGAGTGGAGTACAGTGCCTGTACTGCCGTATAGTACTGAGTGGAGTAGAATGCCTGTACTGTCGTGTAGTACCGAGTGGAGTACTGTGTGTATAGTGCCGTGTAGTACCGAGTGGAGTCAGTGCCTGTACTGCCGTGTAGGACTGAGTGAAGTACAGTGCCTGTATTGCCGTGTAGTACCGAGTGGAGGACTGTGTGTATACTGCCGTGTAGTACTGAGTGGAGTACAGTGTGTATAGTGCCGTCTAGTACCGAGTGGGGTTTGTGTGCATACTACCGTGTAGTACTGAGTGGAGTACAGTGCCTGTATTGCCATGTTGTCCCGAGTGGAGTATTGTGTGTATACTGCCGTGTAGTACCGAGTGGAGTACAGTGCCTGTACTGCCATGTAGTGCCGAGTGGAGTACTGTGTATATACTGCCGTGTACTACTGAGTGGAGTACAGTGCCTATACTGTCGTGTAGTACCGAGTGGAGTACTGTGTGTATAGTGCCGTGTAGTACCGAGTGGAGTACTGTGTGCATACTGCCGTGTAGTACTGAGTGGAGTACATTGCCTGTACTGCCGTGTAGTACCGAGTGGAGTACTGTGTGTATAGTGCCGTGTAGAACCGAGTTTAGTACATTGCATGTACTGCCGTGTATTACCGAGTGGAGTACTGTGTGTATAGTGCGGTGTAGTACCGAGTGGAGTACAGTGCATGTACTCCCGTGTAGTACCGAGTGGAGTACTGTGGGTATAGTGCCGTGTAGTGCCGAGTGGAGTACAGTGCTTGTATTGTCGAGTAGTACCGAGTGGAGTACTATGTGTATAGTGCCGTGTAGTACCGAGTGGAGCACTGTGTGTATAGTGCCGTGTAGTACCGAGTGGAGTACAGTGCCTGTACTGCCGTATAGTACTGAATGGAGTAGAATGCCTGTACTGCCGTGTAGTACCGAGTGGAGTACAGTGCCTGTATTGCCGTGTAGTACCGAGTGGAGTACAGTGTGTATAGTGCCGTGTAGTACCGAGTGGAATACTGTGTGCATACTGCCGTGTAGTACTGAGTGGAGTACAGTACCTGTACTGTCGTGTAGTACCGAGTGGAGTACTCTGTGTATAGTGCCGTGTAGTACCGAGTGGTGTACAGTGCCTGTACTGCCGTGTAGTCCCGAGTGGAGTACAGTACATGTACTGCCGTGTAGTAGTGAGTGGAGTACTGTGCCTGTACTGCCGTGTAGTACTGAGTGGAGTACTGTGTGTATAGTGCCGTGTAGTACCGGGTGGAGTACATTGGGTGTACTGCCGTGTAGTACTGAGTGGGGTACAGTGCCTGTACTGCCGTGTAGTACTTGTTGGAGTACAGTGCCTGTACTGCCGTGTAGTACTGAGTGGAGTACAGTGCCTGTACTGCCGTGTAGTCCCGAGTGGAGTACTGTGTGTATAGTGCCGTGTAGTACCGAGTGGAGTACAGTGCCTGTACTGCGGTGTAGTACTGAGTGGAGTACAGTGCCTGTACTGCCGTGTAGGACTGAGTGGAGTACAGTGGCTGTATTGCCGTGTAGTCCCGAGTGGAGTACAGTGCCTGTACTGCCGTGTAGTACTGCGTGGAGTACAGTGCCTGTACTGCCGTGTAGTCCCGAATGGAGTACTGTGTGTATAGTGCTGTGTAGTACCGAATGGAGTACAGTGCCTGTTCTGCCGTGTAGTACTGAGTAGAGTACTGTGTGTATAGTGCCGTGTAGTACCGAGTGGAGTACAGTGCCTGTACTGCCGTGTAGTACTGAGTGGAGTACAGTGCCTGTAATGCCGTGTAGTCCCGAATGGAGTACTGTGTGCATAGTGCCGTGTAGTACCGAGTGGAGTACAGTGCCTGTACTGCCGTGTAGTACTGAGTGGAGTACAGTGCCTGTACTGCCGTGTAGTCCGGAGTGGAGTACAGTGCCTGTACTGCCGTGTAGTCCCGAGTGGAGTACTTTGTGTACAGTGCCGTGTAGTACCGAGTGGAGTACAGTGCCTGTACTGCCGTGTAGTACTAAGTGGAGTAAAGTGCCTGTACTGCCGTGTAGTCCCGAGTGGAGTACTGTGTGTATAGTGCAGTGTAGTACTGAGTGGTGTACTGTACCTGTACTGCCGTGTAGTACTGAGTGGAGTACAGTGCCTCTACTGCCGTGTAGTACTGAGTATAGTACAGTGCCTGTACTGCCGTGTAGTACCGAGTGGGGGACTGTGTGTATACTACCGTGTAGTACTGAGTGGAGTACAGTACCTGTACTGCCGAGTAGTCCCGAGTGGAGTACTGTGTGTATATTGCAGTGTAGTGCTGAGTGGAGTACAGTACCTGTACTGCCGTGTAGTACCGAGTGGGGGACTGTGTGCATACTGCCGTGTAGTTGCGAGTGGAGTACAGTGCCTGTACTGGCGTGTAGTACTGAGTGGAGTACAGTGCCTGTATTGCCGTGTAGTCCCGAGTGGAGTACAGTGCCTGTACTGCCGTGTAGTACCGAGTGGACTACTGTGTGTATAGTGCCGTGTAGTACCGAGTGGAGTAGAGTGCCTGTACTGCGTGTAGTACCGAGTGGAGTACTGTGTGTATAGTGCCGTGTAGTGCCGAGTGGTGTACAGTGCCTGTACTGCCGTGTAGGACTGAGTGGAGTACAGTGTGAATAGTGCCGTGTAGTACCGAGTGGAGTACAGTGCCTGTACTGCCGTGTAGTACCGAGTGGAGTACAGTGTGTATAGTGCCGTCTAGTACCGAGTGGAATACAGTGTGTATATTGCCGTGTAGTACTGAGTGGAGTACAGTGCCTGTGCTGCCGTGTAGTACTGAGTGGGGTACAGTGCCTGTACTGCCGTGTAGTACCGAGTGGGGGAATGTGTGTATACTGCCGTGTAGTACTGAGTATAGTACAGTGCCTGTACTGCCGTGTAGTACTGAGAGGAATACTGTGTGCATACTGCCGTGTAGTACTGAGTGGAGTACAGTACCTGTACTGCCGTGTAGTACCGAGTGGGGGAATGTGTGTATACTGCCGTGTAGTACTGAGTGGAGTACAGTGCCTGTACTACCGTGTAGTACCGAGTGGGGGACTGTGTGTATACTGTCGTGTAGTACTGAGTGGAGTACTGTGTGTATAGTGCAGTGTAGTGCTGAGTGGAGTACAGTACCTGTACTGCCGTGTAGTACTGAGTATAGTACAGTGCCTGTACTGCCGTGTAGTACCGAGTGGGGGACTGTGTGTATACTGCCGTGTAGTACTGAGTGGAGTACAGTACCTGTACTGCCGAGTAGTCCCGAGTGGAGTACTGTGTGTATAGTGCAGTGTAGTGCTGAGTGGAGTACAGTACCTGTACTGCCGTGTAGTACCGAGTGGGGGACTGTGTGCATACTGCCGTGTAGTTCCGAGTGGAGTACAGTGCCTGTACTGCGTGTAGTACTGAGTGGAGTACACTGCCTGTATTGCCGTGTAGTCCCGAGTGGAGTACAGTGCCTGTACTGCCGCGTAGTAGTGAGTGGAGTACAGTGCCTCTACTGCCGTGTAGTACTGGGTGGAGTACAGTGCCTGTACTGCCGTGTAGTACCGAGTGGAGGACTGTGTTGATACTGCCGTGTAGTTCCGAGTGGACTGCAGTGCCTGTACTTCCGTGTAGTACCGAGTGGAATACTGTGTGTATAGTGCCGTGTAGTACCGAGGGGAGTACTGTGTGCATACTGCCGTGTAGTACTGAGTGGAGTACAGTGCCTGTACTGCCGTGTAGTACCGAGTGGTGTACTGTGTGTATAGTGCCGTGTAGTACCGAGTGTAGTACTGTGTGCATAGTGCCGTGTAGTACTGAGTGGAGTACAGTGCCTGTACTGCCGTGTAGTACCGAGTGGAGTACTGTGTGTATAGTGCCTTGTAGTACCGAGTGGAGTACAGTGCATGTAGTGTCGTGTATTATTGAGTGGAGTAGTGTTTGTATAGTGCGGTGTAATACCGAGTGGAGTACAGTGCATGAACTGCCGTGTAGTACCGAGTGGAGTACTGTGTGTATAGTGCCGTGTAGTACCGAGTGGAGTACAGTGCCTGTATTGCCGTGTAGTACCGAGTGGAGTACAGTGTGTATAGTGCCGTGTAGTACCGAGTGGAGTACTGTGTGCATACTGCCGTGTAGTACTGAGTGGAGTACAGTACCTGTACTGTCGTCTAGTACCGAGTGGAGTACTGTGTGTATAGTGCCGTGTAGTACCGAGTGGAGTACACTGCCTGTACTGCCGTGTAGTACTGTGCCTGAACTGCCGTGTAGTCCCGAGTGGAGTACAGTGCATGTACTGCCGTGTAGTAGTGAGTGGAGTACTCTGCCTGTACTGCCGTGTAGTACTGAGTGGAGTACTGTGTGTATAGTGCCGTGTAGTACCGGGTCGAGTACATTGGGTGTACTGCCGTGTAGTACTGAGTGGGTTACAGTGCCTGTACTGCCGTGTAGTACCGAGTGGAGTACTGTGTGTATAGTGCCGTGTAGAACCGAGTTTAGTACAGTGCCTGTACTGCCGTGTAGTCCCGAGTGGAGCACTGTGTGTATAGTGCCGTGTAGTACCGAGTGGAGTACAGTGTCTGTACTGCGGTGTAGTACTGAGTGGAGTCAGTGCCTGTACTGCCGTGTAGGACTGAGTGAAGTACAGTGACTGTATTGCCGTGTAGTACCGAGTGGGGGACTGTGTGTATACTGCCGTGTAGTACTGAGTGGAGTACAGTGTGTATAGTGCCGTCTAGTACCGAGTGGGGTTTGTGTGCATACTACCGTGTAGTACTGAGTGGAGTACAGTGCCTGTATTGCCATGTTGTCCCGAGTGGAGTACTGTGTGTATACTGCCGTGTAGTACCGAGTGGAGTACAGTGCCTGTACTGCCGTGTAGTACCGAGTGGAGTACTGTGTGTATAGTGCCGTGTAGAACCGAGTTTAGTACAGTGCCTGTACTGCCGTGTAGTCCCGAGTGGAGCACTGTGTGTATAGTGCCGTGTAGTACCGAGTGGAGTACAGTGTCTGTACTGCGGTGTAGTACTGAGTGGAGTCAGTGCCTGTACTGCCGTGTAGGACTGAGTGAAGTACAGTGACTGTATTGCCGTGTAGTACCGAGTGGGGGACTGTGTGTATACTGCCGTGTAGTACTGAGTGGAGTACAGTGTGTATAGTGCCGTCTAGTACCGAGTGGGGTTTGTGTGCATACTACCGTGTAGTACTGAGTGGAGTACAGTGCCTGTATTGCCATGTTGTCCCGAGTGGAGTACTGTGTGTATACTGCCGTGTAGTACCGAGTGGAGTACAGTGCCTGTACTGCCGTGTAGTACCGAGTGGAGTACTGTGTGTATAGTGCCGTGTAGAACCGAGTTTAGTACAGTGCATGTACTGCCGTGTATTACCGAGTGGAGTACTGTGTGTATAGTGCGGTGTAGTACCGAGTGGAGTACAGTGCATGTACTCCCGTGTAGTACCGAGTGGAGTACTGTGGGTATAGTGCCGTGTAGTGCCGAGTGGAGTACAGTGCTTGTATTGTCGAGTAGTACCGAGTGGAGTACTATGTGTATAGTGCCGTGTAGTACCGAGTGGAGCACTGTGTGCATACTGCCGTGTAGTACTGAGTGGAGTACAGTACCTGTACTGCCGTGTAGTACCGAGTGGAGTACTGTGTGTATAGTGCCGTGTAGTACCGAGTGGAGTACAGTGCCTGTACTGCCGTATAGTACTGAGTGGAGTAGAATGCCTGTACTGCCGTGTAGTACCGAGTGGAGTACAGTGCCTGTATTGCCGTGTAGTACCGAGTGGAGTACAGTGTGTATAGTGCCGTGTAGTACCGAGTGGAGTACTGTGTGCATACTGCCGTGTAGTACTGAGTGGAGTACAGTACCTGTACTGTCGTGTAGTACCGAGTGGAGTACTCTGTGTATAGTGCCGTGTAGTACCGAGTGGTGTACAGTGCCTGTACTGCCGTGTAGACCCGAGTGGAGTACAGTACATGTACTGCCGTGTAGTAGTGAGTGGAGTACTGTGCCTGTACTGCCGTGTAGTACTGAGTGGAGTACTGTGGGTATAGTGCCGTGTAGTACTGAGTGGAGTACAGTGCCTGTATTGCCATGTTGTCCCGAGTGGAGTACTGTGTGTATACTGCCGTGTAGTACCGAGTGGAGTACTGTGTGTATAGTGCGGTGTAGTACCGAGTGGAGTACAGTGCATGTACTCCCGTGTAGTACCGAGTGGAGTACTGTGGGTATAGTGCCGTGTAGTGCCGAGTGGAGTACAGTGCCTGTATTGTCGAGTAGTACCGAGTGGAGTACTATGTGTATAGTGCCGTGTAGTACCGAGTGGAGCACTGTGTGCATACTGCCGTGTAGTACTGAGTGGAGTACAGTGCCTGTATTGCCATGTTGTCCCGAGTGGAGTACTGTGTGTATACTGCCGTGTAGTACCGAGTGGAGTACTGTGTGTATAGTGCCGTGTAGTACCGAGTGGAGTACAGTGCCTGTACTGCCGTATAGTACTGAGTGGAGTAGAATGCCTGTACTGTCGTGTAGTACCGAGTGGAGTACTGTGTGTATAGTGCCGTGTAGTACCGAGTGGAGTCAGTGCCTGTACTGCCGTGTAGGACTGAGTGAAGTACAGTGCCTGTATTGCCGTGTAGTACCGAGTGGAGGACTGTGTGTATACTGCCGTGTAGTACTGAGTGGAGTACAGTGTGTATAGTGCCGTCTAGTACCGAGTGGGGTTTGTGTGCATACTACCGTGTAGTACTGAGTGGAGTACAGTGCCTGTATTGCCATGTTGTCCCGAGTGGAGTATTGTGTGTATACTGCCGTGTAGTACCGAGTGGAGTACAGTGCCTGTACTGCCATGTAGTGCCGAGTGGAGTACTGTGTATATACTGCCGTGTACTACTGAGTGGAGTACAGTGCCTATACTGTCGTGTAGTACCGAGTGGAGTACTGTGTGTATAGTGCCGTGTAGTACCGAGTGGAGTACTGTGTGCATACTGCCGTGTAGTACTGAGTGGAGTACATTGCCTGTACTGCCGTGTAGTACCGAGTGGAGTACTGTGTGTATAGTGCCGTGTAGAACCGAGTTTAGTACATTGCATGTACTGCCGTGTATTACCGAGTGGAGTACTGTGTGTATAGTGCGGTGTAGTACCGAGTGGAGTACAGTGCATGTACTCCCGTGTAGTACCGAGTGGAGTACTGTGGGTATAGTGCCGTGTAGTGCCGAGTGGAGTACAGTGCTTGTATTGTCGAGTAGTACCGAGTGGAGTACTATGTGTATAGTGCCGTGTAGTACCGAGTGGAGCACTGTGTGTATAGTGCCGTGTAGTACCGAGTGGAGTACAGTGCCTGTACTGCCGTATAGTACTGAATGGAGTAGAATGCCTGTACTGCCGTGTAGTACCGAGTGGAGTACAGTGCCTGTATTGCCGTGTAGTACCGAGTGGAGTACAGTGTGTATAGTGCCGTGTAGTACCGAGTGGAATACTGTGTGCATACTGCCGTGTAGTACTGAGTGGAGTACAGTACCTGTACTGTCGTGTAGTACCGAGTGGAGTACTCTGTGTATAGTGCCGTGTAGTACCGAGTGGTGTACAGTGCCTGTACTGCCGTGTAGTCCCGAGTGGAGTACAGTACATGTACTGCCGTGTAGTAGTGAGTGGAGTACTGTGCCTGTACTGCCGTGTAGTACTGAGTGGAGTACTGTGTGTATAGTGCCGTGTAGTACCGGGTGGAGTACATTGGGTGTACTGCCGTGTAGTACTGAGTGGGGTACAGTGCCTGTACTGCCGTGTAGTACTTGTTGGAGTACAGTGCCTGTACTGCCGTGTAGTACTGAGTGGAGTACAGTGCCTGTACTGCCGTGTAGTCCCGAGTGGAGTACTGTGTGTATAGTGCCGTGTAGTACCGAGTGGAGTACAGTGCCTGTACTGCGGTGTAGTACTGAGTGGAGTACAGTGCCTGTACTGCCGTGTAGGACTGAGTGGAGTACAGTGGCTGTATTGCCGTGTAGTCCCGAGTGGAGTACAGTGCCTGTACTGCCGTGTAGTACTGCGTGGAGTACAGTGCCTGTACTGCCGTGTAGTCCCGAATGGAGTACTGTGTGTATAGTGCTGTGTAGTACCGAATGGAGTACAGTGCCTGTTCTGCCGTGTAGTACTGAGTAGAGTACTGTGTGTATAGTGCCGTGTAGTACCGAGTGGAGTACAGTGCCTGTACTGCCGTGTAGTACTGAGTGGAGTACAGTGCCTGTAATGCCGTGTAGTCCCGAATGGAGTACTGTGTGCATAGTGCCGTGTAGTACCGAGTGGAGTACAGTGCCTGTACTGCCGTGTAGTACTGAGTGGAGTACAGTGCCTGTACTGCCGTGTAGTCCGGAGTGGAGTACAGTGCCTGTACTGCCGTGTAGTCCCGAGTGGAGTACTTTGTGTACAGTGCCGTGTAGTACCGAGTGGAGTACAGTGCCTGTACTGCCGTGTAGTACTAAGTGGAGTAAAGTGCCTGTACTGCCGTGTAGTCCCGAGTGGAGTACTGTGTGTATAGTGCAGTGTAGTACTGAGTGGTGTACTGTACCTGTACTGCCGTGTAGTACTGAGTGGAGTACAGTGCCTCTACTGCCGTGTAGTACTGAGTATAGTACAGTGCCTGTACTGCCGTGTAGTACCGAGTGGGGGACTGTGTGTATACTACCGTGTAGTACTGAGTGGAGTACAGTACCTGTACTGCCGAGTAGTCCCGAGTGGAGTACTGTGTGTATATTGCAGTGTAGTGCTGAGTGGAGTACAGTACCTGTACTGCCGTGTAGTACCGAGTGGGGGACTGTGTGCATACTGCCGTGTAGTTGCGAGTGGAGTACAGTGCCTGTACTGGCGTGTAGTACTGAGTGGAGTACAGTGCCTGTATTGCCGTGTAGTCCCGAGTGGAGTACAGTGCCTGTACTGCCGTGTAGTACCGAGTGGACTACTGTGTGTATAGTGCCGTGTAGTACCGAGTGGAGTAGAGTGCCTGTACTGCGTGTAGTACCGAGTGGAGTACTGTGTGTATAGTGCCGTGTAGTGCCGAGTGGTGTACAGTGCCTGTACTGCCGTGTAGGACTGAGTGGAGTACAGTGTGAATAGTGCCGTGTAGTACCGAGTGGAGTACAGTGCCTGTACTGCCGTGTAGTACCGAGTGGAGTACAGTGTGTATAGTGCCGTCTAGTACCGAGTGGAATACAGTGTGTATATTGCCGTGTAGTACTGAGTGGAGTACAGTGCCTGTGCTGCCGTGTAGTACTGAGTGGGGTACAGTGCCTGTACTGCCGTGTAGTACCGAGTGGGGGAATGTGTGTATACTGCCGTGTAGTACTGAGTATAGTACAGTGCCTGTACTGCCGTGTAGTACTGAGAGGAATACTGTGTGCATACTGCCGTGTAGTACTGAGTGGAGTACAGTACCTGTACTGCCGTGTAGTACCGAGTGGGGGAATGTGTGTATACTGCCGTGTAGTACTGAGTGGAGTACAGTGCCTGTACTACCGTGTAGTACCGAGTGGGGGACTGTGTGTATACTGTCGTGTAGTACTGAGTGGAGTACTGTGTGTATAGTGCAGTGTAGTGCTGAGTGGAGTACAGTACCTGTACTGCCGTGTAGTACTGAGTATAGTACAGTGCCTGTACTGCCGTGTAGTACCGAGTGGGGGACTGTGTGTATACTGCCGTGTAGTACTGAGTGGAGTACAGTACCTGTACTGCCGAGTAGTCCCGAGTGGAGTACTGTGTGTATAGTGCAGTGTAGTGCTGAGTGGAGTACAGTACCTGTACTGCCGTGTAGTACCGAGTGGGGGACTGTGTGCATACTGCCGTGTAGTTCCGAGTGGAGTACAGTGCCTGTACTGCGTGTAGTACTGAGTGGAGTACACTGCCTGTATTGCCGTGTAGTCCCGAGTGGAGTACAGTGCCTGTACTGCCGCGTAGTAGTGAGTGGAGTACAGTGCCTCTACTGCCGTGTAGTACTGGGTGGAGTACAGTGCCTGTACTGCCGTGTAGTACCGAGTGGAGGACTGTGTTGATACTGCCGTGTAGTTCCGAGTGGACTGCAGTGCCTGTACTTCCGTGTAGTACCGAGTGGAATACTGTGTGTATAGTGCCGTGTAGTACCGAGGGGAGTACTGTGTGCATACTGCCGTGTAGTACTGAGTGGAGTACAGTGCCTGTACTGCCGTGTAGTACCGAGTGGTGTACTGTGTGTATAGTGCCGTGTAGTACCGAGTGTAGTACTGTGTGCATAGTGCCGTGTAGTACTGAGTGGAGTACAGTGCCTGTACTGCCGTGTAGTACCGAGTGGAGTACTGTGTGTATAGTGCCTTGTAGTACCGAGTGGAGTACAGTGCATGTAGTGTCGTGTATTATTGAGTGGAGTAGTGTTTGTATAGTGCGGTGTAATACCGAGTGGAGTACAGTGCATGAACTGCCGTGTAGTACCGAGTGGAGTACTGTGTGTATAGTGCCGTGTAGTACCGAGTGGAGTACAGTGCCTGTATTGCCGTGTAGTACCGAGTGGAGTACAGTGTGTATAGTGCCGTGTAGTACCGAGTGGAGTACTGTGTGCATACTGCCGTGTAGTACTGAGTGGAGTACAGTACCTGTACTGTCGTCTAGTACCGAGTGGAGTACTGTGTGTATAGTGCCGTGTAGTACCGAGTGGAGTACACTGCCTGTACTGCCGTGTAGTACTGTGCCTGAACTGCCGTGTAGTCCCGAGTGGAGTACAGTGCATGTACTGCCGTGTAGTAGTGAGTGGAGTACTCTGCCTGTACTGCCGTGTAGTACTGAGTGGAGTACTGTGTGTATAGTGCCGTGTAGTACCGGGTCGAGTACATTGGGTGTACTGCCGTGTAGTACTGAGTGGGTTACAGTGCCTGTACTGCCGTGTAGTACCGAGTGGAGTACTGTGTGTATAGTGCCGTGTAGAACCGAGTTTAGTACAGTGCCTGTACTGCCGTGTAGTCCCGAGTGGAGCACTGTGTGTATAGTGCCGTGTAGTACCGAGTGGAGTACAGTGTCTGTACTGCGGTGTAGTACTGAGTGGAGTCAGTGCCTGTACTGCCGTGTAGGACTGAGTGAAGTACAGTGACTGTATTGCCGTGTAGTACCGAGTGGGGGACTGTGTGTATACTGCCGTGTAGTACTGAGTGGAGTACAGTGTGTATAGTGCCGTCTAGTACCGAGTGGGGTTTGTGTGCATACTACCGTGTAGTACTGAGTGGAGTACAGTGCCTGTATTGCCATGTTGTCCCGAGTGGAGTACTGTGTGTATACTGCCGTGTAGTACCGAGTGGAGTACAGTGCCTGTACTGCCGTGTAGTACCGAGTGGAGTACTGTGTGTATAGTGCCGTGTAGAACCGAGTTTAGTACAGTGCCTGTACTGCCGTGTAGTCCCGAGTGGAGCACTGTGTGTATAGTGCCGTGTAGTACCGAGTGGAGTACAGTGTCTGTACTGCGGTGTAGTACTGAGTGGAGTCAGTGCCTGTACTGCCGTGTAGGACTGAGTGAAGTACAGTGACTGTATTGCCGTGTAGTACCGAGTGGGGGACTGTGTGTATACTGCCGTGTAGTACTGAGTGGAGTACAGTGTGTATAGTGCCGTCTAGTACCGAGTGGGGTTTGTGTGCATACTACCGTGTAGTACTGAGTGGAGTACAGTGCCTGTATTGCCATGTTGTCCCGAGTGGAGTACTGTGTGTATACTGCCGTGTAGTACCGAGTGGAGTACAGTGCCTGTACTGCCGTGTAGTACCGAGTGGAGTACTGTGTGTATAGTGCCGTGTAGAACCGAGTTTAGTACAGTGCATGTACTGCCGTGTATTACCGAGTGGAGTACTGTGTGTATAGTGCGGTGTAGTACCGAGTGGAGTACAGTGCATGTACTCCCGTGTAGTACCGAGTGGAGTACTGTGGGTATAGTGCCGTGTAGTGCCGAGTGGAGTACAGTGCTTGTATTGTCGAGTAGTACCGAGTGGAGTACTATGTGTATAGTGCCGTGTAGTACCGAGTGGAGCACTGTGTGCATACTGCCGTGTAGTACTGAGTGGAGTACAGTACCTGTACTGCCGTGTAGTACCGAGTGGAGTACTGTGTGTATAGTGCCGTGTAGTACCGAGTGGAGTACAGTGCCTGTACTGCCGTATAGTACTGAGTGGAGTAGAATGCCTGTACTGCCGTGTAGTACCGAGTGGAGTACAGTGCCTGTATTGCCGTGTAGTACCGAGTGGAGTACAGTGTGTATAGTGCCGTGTAGTACCGAGTGGAGTACTGTGTGCATACTGCCGTGTAGTACTGAGTGGAGTACAGTACCTGTACTGTCGTGTAGTACCGAGTGGAGTACTCTGTGTATAGTGCCGTGTAGTACCGAGTGGTGTACAGTGCCTGTACTGCCGTGTAGACCCGAGTGGAGTACAGTACATGTACTGCCGTGTAGTAGTGAGTGGAGTACTGTGCCTGTACTGCCGTGTAGTACTGAGTGGAGTACTGTGGGTATAGTGCCGTGTAGTACTGAGTGGAGTACAGTGCCTGTATTGCCATGTTGTCCCGAGTGGAGTACTGTGTGTATACTGCCGTGTAGTACCGAGTGGAGTACTGTGTGTATAGTGCGGTGTAGTACCGAGTGGAGTACAGTGCATGTACTCCCGTGTAGTACCGAGTGGAGTACTGTGGGTATAGTGCCGTGTAGTGCCGAGTGGAGTACAGTGCCTGTATTGTCGAGTAGTACCGAGTGGAGTACTATGTGTATAGTGCCGTGTAGTACCGAGTGGAGCACTGTGTGCATACTGCCGTGTAGTACTGAGTGGAGTACAGTGCCTGTATTGCCATGTTGTCCCGAGTGGAGTACTGTGTGTATACTGCCGTGTAGTACCGAGTGGAGTACTGTGTGTATAGTGCCGTGTAGTACCGAGTGGAGTACAGTGCCTGTACTGCCGTATAGTACTGAGTGGAGTAGAATGCCTCTACTGTCGTGTAGTACCGAGTGGAGTACTGTGTGTATAGTGCAGTGTAGTACCGAGTGGAGTACTGTGTGCATACTGCCGTGTAGTACTGAGTGGAGTACAGTGCCTGTACTGCCGTGTAGTACCGAGTGGAGTACTGTGTGTATAGTGCCGTGTAGAACCGAGTTTAGTACAGTGCATGTACTGCCGTGTATTACCGAGTGGAGTACTGTGTGTATAGTGCGGTGTAGTACCGAGTGGAGTACAGTGCATGTACTCCCGTGTAGTACCGAGTGGAGTACTGTGGGTATAGTGCCGTGTAGTGCCGAGTGGAGTACAGTGCTCATATTGTCGAGTAGTACCGAGTGGAGTACTATGTGTATAGTGCCGTGTAGTACCGAGTGGAGCACTGTGTGCATACTGCCGTGTAGTACTGAGTGGAGTACAGTACCTGTACTGCCGTGTAGTACCGAGTGGAGTACTGTGTGTATAGTGCCGTGTAGTACCGAGTGGAGTACAGTGCCTGTACTCCGTATAGTACTGAGTGGAGTAGAATGCCTGTACTGCCGTGTAGTACCGAGTGGAGTACAGTGCCTGTATTGCCGTGTAGTACCGAGTGGAGTACAGTGTGTATAGTGCCGTGTAGTACCGAGTGGAGTACTGTGTGCATACTGCCGTGTAGTACTGAGTGGAGTACAGTACCTGTACTGTCGTGTAGTACCGAGTGGAGTACTCTGTGTATAGTGCCGTGTAGTACCGAGTGGAGTACAGTGCCTGTACTGCCGTGTAGTACCGAGTGGAGTACTGTGTGTATAGTGCCGTGTAGAATCGAGTTTAGTACAGTGCATGTACTGCCGTGTATTACCGAGTGGAGCACTGTGTGTATAGTGCCGTGTAGTACCGAGTGGAGTACAGTGTCTGTACTGCGGTGTAGTACTGAGTGGAGTCAGTGCCTGTACTGCCGTGTAGGACTGAGTGAAGTACAGTGACTGTATTGCCGTGTAGTACCGAGTGGAGTACAGTGTGTATAGTGCCGTCTAGTACCGAGTGGAGTACAGTGTGTAATGTGCCGTGTAGTACTGAGTGGAGTACAGTGCCTGTACTGCCGTGTAGTACCGAGTGGAGTACAGTGTGTATAGTGCCGTGTAGTACCGAGTGGAGTACAGTGCCTGTACTTCCGTGTAGTACTGAGTGGAATACATTGCCTGTACTGCCGTGTAGTACCGAGTGGTGTACAGTGTGTATAGTGCCGTGTAGTACTGAGTGGAGTACAGTGCCTGTGCTGCCGTGTAGTACTGAGTGGGGTACAGTGCCTGTACTGACGTGTAGTACCGAGTGGGGGAATGTGTGTATACTGCCGTGTAGTACTGAGTATAGTACAGTGCCTGTACTGCCGTGTAGTACTGAGTGGAGTACTGTGTGCATACTGCCGTGTAGTACTGTGTGGTGTACAGTGCCTGTACTGCCGTGTAGTACCGAGTGGAGTACTGTGTGCATACTGCCGTGTAGTACTGAGTTGAGTACAGTGCCTGTACAGCCGTGTAGTACTCAGTGGGGTACAGTGCCTGTACTGCCGTGTAATACCCAGTGGGGGACTGTGTGTATACTGCCGTGTAGTACTGAGTATAGTACAGTGCCTGTACTGCCGTGTAGTACTGAGTGGAGTACTGTGTGCATACTGCCGTGTAGTACTGAGTGGTGTACAGTGCCTGTACTGCCGTGTAGTACCGAGTGGAGTACTGTGTGCATACTGCCGTGGAGTACTGAGTGGAGTACAGTGCCTGTACTGCCGTGTAGTACCGAGTGGAGTACTGTGTGTAAGGTGCCGTGTAGTACCGAGTGGAGTACGGTGCATGTGCTGCCGTGTTGTACCGAGTGGAGTACTGTGTGTATAGTGCGGTGTAGTACCGAGTGTAGTACATTGCATGTACTGCCGTGTAGTACCGACTGGAGTACTGTGTGTATAGTGCCGTGTAGTACCGAGTGGAGTACAGTGCCTGTAATGCCGTGTAGTAAAGAGTGGAGTACTGTGTGTACAGTGCCATGTAGAACCGAGTGGGGTACTGTGTGTGTACTGCCGTGTAGTTCCGAGTGGAGTACGGTATGTGTACTGCCGTGTAGCACCGAGTGGAGTATTGTGTGTGTGTACTGCCATGTAGTACCGAGTGGAGGAATGTGTGTATACTGCCGTGGGGTACTGAGTGGAGTACTGTGTGCATACTGCCGTGTAGTACTGTGTGGAGTACGATGTGTGTACTGCCGTGTAGTACTGAGTGGATTACGATGTGTGTGTACTGCCGTGTAGTACTGAGTGGAGTACGGTGTCTGTACTGCCGTGTAGTACTGAGTGGAGTACGGTGTCTGTACTGCCGTGTAGTACTGAGTGAAGTACTGTATGTAGAGTGCCGTGGAGTGCTGAGTGGAGTACTTTGTGTGTACTGCCGTGTAGTACCGAATGGATTAGGTTGTGTGTACTGGCGTGTAGTGCTGAGTGGATTACGGTGTCTGTACTGTCGTGTAGTACCGAATGGAGTGCGATGTGTGTACTGGCGTGTAGTACTGAGTGGAGTACGGTGTGTGTACTGCCGTGTAGTTCCGAGTGGAGTACGGTATGTGTACTGCTGTGTAGCACCGAGTGGAGTATTGTGTGTGTGTACTGCGATGTATTACCGAGTGGAGGAATGTGTGTATACTGCCGTGGGGTACTGAGTGGAGTACTGTGTGCATACTGCCGTGTAGTACTGTGTGGAATACGATGTGTTTACTGCCGTGTAGTACTGAGTGGATTACGATGTGTGTGTACTGCCGTGTAATACTGAGTGGAGTACGGTGTCTGTACTGCCGTGTAGTACTGAGTGGAGTACGGTGTCTGTACTGCCGTGTAGTAATGAGTGAAGTACTGTATGTAGAGTGCCGTGGAGTGCTGAGTGGAGTACTTTGTGTGTACTGCCGTGTAGTACCGAATGGATTAGGTTGTGTGTACTGGCGTGTAGTACTGAGTGGTGTACGGTGTCTGTACTGTCGTGTAGTACCGAATGGAGTGCGGTGTGTGTACTGGCGTGTAGTACTGAGTGGAGTATAGTGCCTGTACTGCCGTGTAGTCCCGAGTGGAGTACTGTGTGTATAGTGCCGTGTAGTACCGAGTGGAGTACAGTGTCTGTACTGCGGTGTAGTACTGAGTGGAGTCAGTGCCTGTACTGCCGTGTAGGACTGAGTGGAGTACAGTGCCTGTATTGCCGTGTAGTACCGAGTGGGGGACTGTGTGTGTTTACTGCCGTGTAGTACTGAGTGGAGTACAGTGTGTATAGTGCCGTCTAGTACCGAGTGGGGTTTGTGTGCATACTACCGTGTAGTACTGAGTGGAGTACAGTGCCTGTACTGCCGTGTAGTACCGAGTGGTGTACTGTGTGTATAGTACCGTGTAGTACCGAGTGTAGTATTGTGTGCATAGTGCCGTGTAGTACTGAGTGGAGTACAGTGCCTGTACTGCCGTGTAGTACCGAGTGGAGTACTGTGTGTATAGTGCCTTGTAGTACCGAGTGGAGTACAGTGCATGTAGTGTCGTGTATTATTGAGTGGAGTACTGTTTGTATAGTGCGGTGTAATACCGAGTGGAGTACAGTGCATGAACTGCCGTGTAGTACCGAGTGGAGTACTGTGTGTATAGTGCCGTGTGGTACCGAGTGGAGTACAGTGCCTGTATTGCCGTGTAGTACCGAGTGGAGTACAGTGTGTATAGTGCCGTGTAGTACCGAGTGGAGTACTGTGTGCATACTGCCGTGTAGTACCGAGTGGAGTACAGTACCTGTACTGTCGTGTAGTACCGAGTGGAGTACTGTGTGTATAGTGCCGTGTAGTACCGAGTGGAGTACACTGCCTGTACTGCCGTGTAGTACTGTGCCTGAACTGCCGTGTAGTCCCGAGTGGAGTACTGTGCCTGTACTGCCGTGTAGTACTGAGTGGAGTACTGTGTGTATAGTGCCGTGTAGTACCGGGTGGAGTACATTGGGTGTACTGCCGTGTAGTACTGAGTGGGTTACAGTGCCTGTACTGCCGTGTAGTACTGAGTGGAGTACAGTGCCTGTACTGCCGTGTAGTACTGAGTGGAGTATAGTGCCTGTACTGCCGTGTAGTCCCGAGTGGAGTACTGTGTGTATAGTGCCGTGTAGTACCGAGTGGAGTACAGTGTCTGTACTGCGGTGTAGTACTGAGTGGAGTCAGTGCCTGTACTGCCGTGTAGGACTGAGTGAAGTACAGTGCCTGTATTGCCGTGTAGTACCGAGTGGAGGACTGTGTGTATACTGCCGTGTAGTACTGAGTGGAGTACAGTGTGTATAGTGCCGTCTAGTACCGAGTGGGGTTTGTGTGCATACTACCGTGTAGTACTGAGTGGAGTACAGTGCCTGTATTGCCATGTTGTCCCGAGTGGAGTACTGTGTGTATACTGCCGTGTAGTACCGAGTGGAGTACAGTGCCTGTACTGCCATGTAGTGCCGAGTGGAGTACTGTGTATATACTGCCGTGTACTACTGAGTGGAGTACAGTGCCTATACTGTCGTGTAGTACCGAGTGGAGTACTGTGTGTATAGTGCCGTGTAGTACCGAGTGGAGTACTGTGTGCATACTGCCGTGTAGTACTGAGTGGAGTACATTGCCTGTACTGCCGTGTAGTACCGAGTGGAGTACTGTGTGTATAGTGCCGTGTAGAACCGAGTTTAGTACATTGCATGTACTGCCGTGTATTACCGAGTGGAGTACTGTGTGTATAGTGCGGTGTAGTACCGAGTGGAGTACAGTGCATGTACTCCCGTGTAGTACCGAGTGGAGTACTGTGGGTATAGTGCCGTGTAGTGCCGAGTGGAGTACAGTGCTTGTATTGTCGAGTAGTACCGAGTGGAGTACTATGTGTATAGTGCCGTGTAGTACCGAGTGGAGCACTGTGTGCATACTGCCGTGTAGTACTGAGTGGAGTACAGTACCTGTACTGCCGTGTAGTACCGAGTGGAGTACTGTGTGTATAGTGCCGTGTAGTACCGAGTGGAGTACAGTGCCTGTACTGCCGTATAGTACTGAATGGAGTAGAATGCCTGTACTGCCGTGTAGTACCGAGTGGAGTACAGTGCCTGTATTGCCGTGTAGTACCGAGTGGAGTACAGTGTGTATAGTGCCGTGTAGTACCGAGTGGAGTACTGTGTGCATACTGCCGTGTAGTACTGAGTGGAGTACAGTACCTGTACTGTCGTGTAGTACCGAGTGGAGTACTCTGTGTATAGTGCCGTGTAGTACCGAGTGGTGTACAGTGCCTGTACTGCCGTGTAGTCCCGAGTGGAGTACAGTACATGTACTGCCGTGTAGTAGTGAGTGGAGTACTGTGCCTGTACTGCCGTGTAGTACTGAGTGGAGTACTGTGTGTATAGTGCCGTGTAGTACCGGGTGGAGTACATTGGGTGTACTGCCGTGTAGTACTGAGTGGGGTACAGTGCCTGTACTGCCGTGTAGTACTTGTTGGAGTACAGTGCCTGTACTGCCGTGTAGTACTGAGTGGAGTACAGTGCCTGTACTGCCGTGTAGTCCCGAGTGGAGTACTGTGTGTATAGTGCCGTGTAGTACCGAGTGGAGTACAGTGCCTGTACTGCGGTGTAGTACTGAGTGGAGTACAGTGCCTGTACTGCCGTGTAGGACTGAGTGGAGTACAGTGGCTGTATTGCCGTGTAGTCCCGAGTGGAGTACAGTGCCTGTACTGCCGTGTAGTACTGCGTGGAGTACAGTGCCTGTACTGCCGTGTAGTCCCGAATGGAGTACTGTGTGTATAGTGCTGTGTAGTACCGAATGGAGTACAGTGCCTGTTCTGCCGTGTAGTACTGAGTAGAGTACTGTGTGTATAGTGCCGTGTAGTACCGAGTGGAGTACAGTGCCTGTACTGCCGTGTAGTACTGAGTGGAGTACAGTGCCTGTAATGCCGTGTAGTCCCGAATGGAGTACTGTGTGCATAGTGCCGTGTAGTACCGAGTGGAGTACAGTGCCTGTACTGCCGTGTAGTACTGAGTGGAGTACAGTGCCTGTACTGCCGTGTAGTCCGGAGTGGAGTACAGTGCCTGTACTGCCGTGTAGTCCCGAGTGGAGTACTTTGTGTACAGTGCCGTGTAGTACCGAGTGGAGTACAGTGCCTGTACTGCCGTGTAGTACTAAGTGGAGTAAAGTGCCTGTACTGCCGTGTAGTCCCGAGTGGAGTACTGTGTGTATAGTGCAGTGTAGTACTGAGTGGTGTACTGTACCTGTACTGCCGTGTAGTACTGAGTGGAGTACAGTGCCTCTACTGCCGTGTAGTACTGAGTATAGTACAGTGCCTGTACTGCCGTGTAGTACCGAGTGGGGGACTGTGTGTATACTACCGTGTAGTACTGAGTGGAGTACAGTACCTGTACTGCCGAGTAGTCCCGAGTGGAGTACTGTGTGTATATTGCAGTGTAGTGCTGAGTGGAGTACAGTACCTGTACTGCCGTGTAGTACCGAGTGGGGGACTGTGTGCATACTGCCGTGTAGTTGCGAGTGGAGTACAGTGCCTGTACTGGCGTGTAGTACTGAGTGGAGTACAGTGCCTGTATTGCCGTGTAGTCCCGAGTGGAGTACAGTGCCTGTACTGCCGTGTAGTACCGAGTGGACTACTGTGTGTATAGTGCCGTGTAGTACCGAGTGGAGTAGAGTGCCTGTACTGCGTGTAGTACCGAGTGGAGTACTGTGTGTATAGTGCCGTGTAGTGCCGAGTGGTGTACAGTGCCTGTACTGCCGTGTAGGACTGAGTGGAGTACAGTGTGAATAGTGCCGTGTAGTACCGAGTGGAGTACAGTGCCTGTACTGCCGTGTAGTACCGAGTGGAGTACAGTGTGTATAGTGCCGTCTAGTACCGAGTGGAATACAGTGTGTATAGTGCCGTGTAGTACTGAGTGGAGTACAGTGCCTGTGCTGCCGTGTAGTACTGAGTGGGGTACAGTGCCTGTACTGCCGTGTAGTACCGAGTGGGGGAATGTGTGTATACTGCCGTGTAGTACTGAGTATAGTACAGTGCCTGTACTGCCGTGTAGTACTGAGAGGAATACTGTGTGCATACTGCCGTGTAGTACTGAGTGGAGTACAGTACCTGTACTGCCGTGTAGTACCGAGTGGGGGAATGTGTGTATACTGCCGTGTAGTACTGAGTGGAGTACAGTGCCTGTACTACCGTGTAGTACCGAGTGGGGGACTGTGTGTATACTGTCGTGTAGTACTGAGTGGAGTACTGTGTGTATAGTGCAGTGTAGTGCTGAGTGGAGTACAGTACCTGTACTGCCGTGTAGTACTGAGTATAGTACAGTGCCTGTACTGCCGTGTAGTACCGAGTGGGGGACTGTGTGTATACTGCCGTGTAGTACTGAGTGGAGTACAGTACCTGTACTGCCGAGTAGTCCCGAGTGGAGTACTGTGTGTATAGTGCAGTGTAGTGCTGAGTGGAGTACAGTACCTGTACTGCCGTGTAGTACCGAGTGGGGGACTGTGTGCATACTGCCGTGTAGTTCCGAGTGGAGTACAGTGCCTGTACTGCGTGTAGTACTGAGTGGAGTACACTGCCTGTATTGCCGTGTAGTCCCGAGTGGAGTACAGTGCCTGTACTGCCGCGTAGTAGTGAGTGGAGTACAGTGCCTCTACTGCCGTGTAGTACTGGGTGGAGTACAGTGCCTGTACTGCCGTGTAGTACCGAGTGGAGGACTGTGTTGATACTGCCGTGTAGTTCCGAGTGGACTGCAGTGCCTGTACTTCCGTGTAGTACCGAGTGGAATACTGTGTGTATAGTGCCGTGTAGTACCGAGGGGAGTACTGTGTGCATACTGCCGTGTAGTACTGAGTGGAGTACAGTGCCTGTACTGCCGTGTAGTACCGAGTGGTGTACTGTGTGTATAGTGCCGTGTAGTACCGAGTGTAGTACTGTGTGCATAGTGCCGTGTAGTACTGAGTGGAGTACAGTGCCTGTACTGCCGTGTAGTACCGAGTGGAGTACTGTGTGTATAGTGCCTTGTAGTACCGAGTGGAGTACAGTGCATGTAGTGTCGTGTATTATTGAGTGGAGTAGTGTTTGTATAGTGCGGTGTAATACCGAGTGGAGTACAGTGCATGAACTGCCGTGTAGTACCGAGTGGAGTACTGTGTGTATAGTGCCGTGTAGTACCGAGTGGAGTACAGTGCCTGTATTGCCGTGTAGTACCGAGTGGAGTACAGTGTGTATAGTGCCGTGTAGTACCGAGTGGAGTACTGTGTGCATACTGCCGTGTAGTACTGAGTGGAGTACAGTACCTGTACTGTCGTCTAGTACCGAGTGGAGTACTGTGTGTATAGTGCCGTGTAGTACCGAGTGGAGTACACTGCCTGTACTGCCGTGTAGTACTGTGCCTGAACTGCCGTGTAGTCCCGAGTGGAGTACAGTGCATGTACTGCCGTGTAGTAGTGAGTGGAGTACTCTGCCTGTACTGCCGTGTAGTACTGAGTGGAGTACTGTGTGTATAGTGCCGTGTAGTACCGGGTCGAGTACATTGGGTGTACTGCCGTGTAGTACTGAGTGGGTTACAGTGCCTGTACTGCCGTGTAGTACCGAGTGGAGTACTGTGTGTATAGTGCCGTGTAGAACCGAGTTTAGTACAGTGCCTGTACTGCCGTGTAGTCCCGAGTGGAGCACTGTGTGTATAGTGCCGTGTAGTACCGAGTGGAGTACAGTGTCTGTACTGCGGTGTAGTACTGAGTGGAGTCAGTGCCTGTACTGCCGTGTAGGACTGAGTGAAGTACAGTGACTGTATTGCCGTGTAGTACCGAGTGGGGGACTGTGTGTATACTGCCGTGTAGTACTGAGTGGAGTACAGTGTGTATAGTGCCGTCTAGTACCGAGTGGGGTTTGTGTGCATACTACCGTGTAGTACTGAGTGGAGTACAGTGCCTGTATTGCCATGTTGTCCCGAGTGGAGTACTGTGTGTATACTGCCGTGTAGTACCGAGTGGAGTACAGTGCCTGTACTGCCGTGTAGTACCGAGTGGAGTACTGTGTGTATAGTGCCGTGTAGAACCGAGTTTAGTACAGTGCCTGTACTGCCGTGTAGTCCCGAGTGGAGCACTGTGTGTATAGTGCCGTGTAGTACCGAGTGGAGTACAGTGTCTGTACTGCGGTGTAGTACTGAGTGGAGTCAGTGCCTGTACTGCCGTGTAGGACTGAGTGAAGTACAGTGACTGTATTGCCGTGTAGTACCGAGTGGGGGACTGTGTGTATACTGCCGTGTAGTACTGAGTGGAGTACAGTGTGTATAGTGCCGTCTAGTACCGAGTGGGGTTTGTGTGCATACTACCGTGTAGTACTGAGTGGAGTACAGTGCCTGTATTGCCATGTTGTCCCGAGTGGAGTACTGTGTGTATACTGCCGTGTAGTACCGAGTGGAGTACAGTGCCTGTACTGCCGTGTAGTACCGAGTGGAGTACTGTGTGTATAGTGCCGTGTAGAATCGAGTTTAGTACAGTGCATGTACTGCCGTGTATTACCGAGTGGAGTACTGTGTGTATAGTGCGGTGTAGTACCGAGTGGAGTACAGTGCATGTACTCCCGTGTAGTACCGAGTGGAGTACTGTGGGTATAGTGCCGTGTAGTGCCGAGTGGAGTACAGTGCTTGTATTGTCGAGTAGTACCGAGTGGAGTACTATGTGTATAGTGCCGTGTAGTACCGAGTGGAGCACTGTGTGCATACTGCCGTGTAGTACTGAGTGGAGTACAGTACCTGTACTGCCGTGTAGTACCGAGTGGAGTACTGTGTGTATAGTGCCGTGTAGTACCGAGTGGAGTACAGTGCCTGTACTGCCGTATAGTACTGAGTGGAGTAGAATGCCTGTACTGCCGTGTAGTACCGAGTGGAGTACAGTGCCTGTATTGCCGTGTAGTACCGAGTGGAGTACAGTGTGTATAGTGCCGTGTAGTACCGAGTGGAGTACTGTGTGCATACTGCCGTGTAGTACTGAGTGGAGTACAGTACCTGTACTGTCGTGTAGTACCGAGTGGAGTACTCTGTGTATAGTGCCGTGTAGTACCGAGTGGTGTA
The DNA here is from genome assembly GCF_040414725.1 of Anabrus simplex. NCBI lineage: Eukaryota > Metazoa > Arthropoda > Insecta > Orthoptera > Tettigoniidae > Anabrus > Anabrus simplex. Next base: position 906,435 of record NC_090271.1, read on the forward strand.
CAGTGCCTGTACTGCCGTGTAGACCCGAGTGGAGTACAGTACATGTACTGCCGTGTAGTAGTGAGTGGAGTACTGTGCCTGTACTGCCGTGTAGTACTGAGTGGAGTACTGTGGGTATAGTGCCGTGTAGTACTGAGTGGAGTACAGTGCCTGTATTGCCATGTTGTCCCGAGTGGAGTACTGTGTGTATACTGCCGTGTAGTACCGAGTGGAGTACTGTGTGTATAGTGCGGTGTAGTACCGAGTGGAGTACAGTGCATGTACTCCCGTGTAGTACCGAGTGGAGTACTGTGGGTATAGTGCCGTGTAGTGCCGAGTGGAGTACAGTGCCTGTATTGTCGAGTAGTACCGAGTGGAGTACTATGTGTATAGTGCCGTGTAGTACCGAGTGGAGCACTGTGTGCATACTGCCGTGTAGTACTGAGTGGAGTACAGTGCCTGTATTGCCATGTTGTCCCGAGTGGAGTACTGTGTGTATACTGCCGTGTAGTACCGAGTGGAGTACTGTGTGTATAGTGCCGTGTAGTACCGAGTGGAGTACAGTGCCTGTACTGCCGTATAGTACTGAGTGGAGTAGAATGCCTCTACTGTCGTGTAGTACCGAGTGGAGTACTGTGTGTATAGTGCAGTGTAGTACCGAGTGGAGTACTGTGTGCATACTGCCGTGTAGTACTGAGTGGAGTACAGTGCCTGTACTGCCGTGTAGTACCGAGTGGAGTACTGTGTGTATAGTGCCGTGTAGAACCGAGTTTAGTACAGTGCATGTACTGCCGTGTATTACCGAGTGGAGTACTGTGTGTATAGTGCGGTGTAGTACCGAGTGGAGTACAGTGCATGTACTCCCGTGTAGTACCGAGTGGAGTACTGTGGGTATAGTGCCGTGTAGTGCCGAGTGGAGTACAGTGCTCATATTGTCGAGTAGTACCGAGTGGAGTACTATGTGTATAGTGCCGTGTAGTACCGAGTGGAGCACTGTGTGCATACTGCCGTGTAGTACTGAGTGGAGTACAGTACCTGTACTGCCGTGTAGTACCGAGTGGAGTACTGTGTGTATAGTGCCGTGTAGTACCGAGTGGAGTACAGTGCCTGTACTCCGTATAGTACTGAGTGGAGTAGAATGCCTGTACTGCCGTGTAGTACCGAGTGGAGTACAGTGCCTGTATTGCCGTGTAGTACCGAGTGGAGTACAGTGTGTATAGTGCCGTGTAGTACCGAGTGGAGTACTGTGTGCATACTGCCGTGTAGTACTGAGTGGAGTACAGTACCTGTACTGTCGTGTAGTACCGAGTGGAGTACTCTGTGTATAGTGCCGTGTAGTACCGAGTGGTGTACAGTGCCTGTACTGCCGTGTAGACCCGAGTGGAGTACAGTACATGTACTGCCGTGTAGTAGTGAGTGGAGTACTGTGCCTGTACTGCCGTGTAGTACTGAGTGGAGTACTGTGTGTATAGTGCCGTGTAGTACCGGGTGGAGTACATTGGGTGTACTGCCGTGTAGTACTGAGTGGGGTACAGTGCCTGTACTGCCGTGTAGTACTGAGTGGAGTACAGTGCCTGTACTGCCGTGTAGTACTGAGTGGAGTACAGTGCCTGTACTGCCGTGTAGTCCCGTGTGGAGTACTGTGTGTATAGTGCCGTGTAGTACCGAGTGGAGTACAGTGCCTGTACTGCGGTCTAGTACTGAGTGGAGTACAGTGCCTGTACTGCCGTGTAGGACTGAGTGGAGTACAGTGGCTGTACTGCCGTGTAGTACTGCGTGGAGTACAGTGCCTGTAATGCCGTGTAGTCCCGAATGGAGTACTGTGTGTATAGTGCTGTGTAGTACCGAATGGAGTACAGTGCCTGTACTGCCGTGTAGTACTGAGTGGAGTACTGTGTGTATAGTGCCGTGTAGTACCGAGTGGAGTACAGTGCCTGTACTGCCGTGTAGTACTGAGTGGAGTACAGTGCCTGTAATGCCGTGTAGTCCCGAATGGAGTACTGTGTGCATAGTGCCGTGTAGTACCGAGTGGAGTACAGTGCCTGTACTGCCGTGTAGTACTGAGTGGAGTACAGTGCCTGTACTGCCGTGTAGTCCGGAGTGGAGTACAGTGCCTGTACTGCCGTGTAGTCCCGAGTGGAGTACTTTGTGTACAGTGCCGTGTAGTACCGAGTGGAGTACAGTGCCTGTACTGCCGTGTAGTACTAAGTGGAGTACAGTGCCTGTACTGCCGTGTAGTCCCGAGTGGAGTACTGTGTGTATAGTGCAGTGTAGTACTGAGTGGAGTACAGTACCTGTACTGTCGTCTAGTACCGAGTGGAGTACTGTGTGTATAGTGCCGTGTAGTACCGAGTGGAGTACACTGCCTGTACTGCCGTGTAGTACTGTGCCTGAACTGCCGTGTAGTCCCGAGTGGAGTACAGTGCATGTACTGCCGTGTAGTAGTGAGTGGAGTACTGTGCCTGTACTGCCGTGTAGTACTGAGTGGAGTACTGTGTGTATAGTGCCGTGTAGTACCGGGTCGAGTACATTGGGTGTACTGCCGTGTAGTACTGAGGGGTTACAGTGCCTGTACTGCCGTGTAGTACTGAGTGGAGTACAGTGCCTGTACTGCCGTGTAGTACTGAGTAGAGTCTAGTGCCTGTACTGCCGTGTAGTCCCGGGTGGAGCACTGTGTGTATAGTGCCGTGTAGTACCGAGTGGAGTACAGTGTCTGTACTGCGGTGTAGTACTGAGTGGAGTCAGTGCCTGTACTGCCGTGTAGGACTGAGTGAAGTACAGTGACTGTATTGCCGTGTAGTACCGAGTGGGGGACTGTGTGTATACTGCCGTGTAGTACTGAGTGGAGTACAGTGTGTATAGTGCCGTCTAGTACCGAGTGGGGTTTGTGTGCATACTACCGTGTAGTACTGAGTGGAGTACAGTGCCTGTATTGCCATGTTGTCCCGAGTGGAGTACTGTGTGTATACTGCCGTGTAGTACCGAGTGGAGTACAGTGCCTGTACTGCCGTGTAGTACCGAGTGGAGTACTGTGTGTATAGTGCCGTGTAGAACCGAGTTTAGTACAGTGCCTGTACTGCCGTGTAGTCCCGAGTGGAGCACTGTGTGTATAGTGCCGTGTAGTACCGAGTGGAGTACAGTGTCTGTACTGCGGTGTAGTACTGAGTGGAGTCAGTGCCTGTACTGCCGTGTAGGACTGGGTGAAGTACAGTGACTGTATTGCCGTGTAGTACCGAGTGGGGGCTGTGTGTATACTGCCGTGTAGTACTGAGTGGAGTACAGTGTGTATAGTGCCGTCTAGTACCGAGTGGGGTTTGTGTGCATACTACCGTGTAGTACTGAGTGGAGTACAGTGCCTGTATTGCCATGTTGTCCCGAGTGGAGTACTGTGTGTATACTGCCGTGTAGTACCGAGTGGAGTACAGTGCCTGTACTGCCGTGTAGTACCGAGTGGAGTACTGTGTGTATAGTGCCGTGTAGAACCGAGTTTAGTACAGTGCATGTACTGCCGTGTATTACCGAGTGGAGTACTGTGTGTATAGTGCGGTGTAGTACCGAGTGGAGTACAGTGCATGTACTCCCGTGTAGTACCGAGTGGAGTACTGTGGGTATAGTGCCGTGTAGTGCCGAGTGGAGTACAGTGCTTGTATTGTCGAGTAGTACCGAGTGGAGTACTATGTGTATAGTGCCGTGTAGTACCGAGTGGAGCACTGTGTGCATACTGCCGTGTAGTACTGAGTGGAGTACAGTACCTGTACTGCCGTGTAGTACCGAGTGGAGTACTGTGTGTATAGTGCCGTGTAGTACCGAGTGGAGTACAGTGCCTGTACTGCCGTATAGTACTGAGTGGAGTAGAATGCCTGTACTGCCGTGTAGTACCGAGTGGAGTACAGTGCCTGTATTGCCGTGTAGTACCGAGTGGAGTACAGTGTGTATAGTGCCGTGTAGTACCGAGTGGAGTACTGTGTGCATACTGCCGTGTAGTACTGAGTGGAGTACAGTACCTGTACTGTCGTGTAGTACCGAGTGGAGTACTCTGTGTATAGTGCCGTGTAGTACCGAGTGGTGTACAGTGCCTGTACTGCCGTGTAGACCCGAGTGGAGTACAGTACATGTACTGCCGTGTAGTAGTGAGTGGAGTACTGTGCCTGTACTGCCGTGTAGTACTGAGTGGAGTACTGTGGGTATAGTGCCGTGTAGTACTGAGTGGAGTACAGTGCCTGTATTGCCATGTTGTCCCGAGTGGAGTACTGTGTGTATACTGCCGTGTAGTACCGAGTGGAGTACTGTGTGTATAGTGCGGTGTAGTACCGAGTGGAGTACAGTGCATGTACTCCCGTGTAGTACCGAGTGGAGTACTGTGGGTATAGTGCCGTGTAGTGCCGAGTGGAGTACAGTGCCTGTATTGTCGAGTAGTACCGAGTGGAGTACTATGTGTATAGTGCCGTGTAGTACCGAGTGGAGCACTGTGTGCATACTGCCGTGTAGTACTGAGTGGAGTACAGTGCCTGTATTGCCATGTTGTCCCGAGTGGAGTACTGTGTGTATACTGCCGTGTAGTACCGAGTGGAGTACTGTGTGTATAGTGCCGTGTAGTACCGAGTGGAGTACAGTGCCTGTACTGCCGTATAGTACTGAGTGGAGTAGAATGCCTGTACTGTCGTGTAGTACCGAGTGGAGTACTGTGTGTATAGTGCCGTGTAGTACCGAGTGGAGTCAGTGCCTGTACTGCCGTGTAGGACTGAGTGAAGTACAGTGCCTGTATTGCCGTGTAGTACCGAGTGGAGGACTGTGTGTATACTGCCGTGTAGTACTGAGTGGAGTACAGTGTGTATAGTGCCGTCTAGTACCGAGTGGGGTTTGTGTGCATACTACCGTGTAGTACTGAGTGGAGTACAGTGCCTGTATTGCCATGTTGTCCCGAGTGGAGTATTGTGTGTATACTGCCGTGTAGTACCGAGTGGAGTACAGTGCCTGTACTGCCATGTAGTGCCGAGTGGAGTACTGTGTATATACTGCCGTGTACTACTGAGTGGAGTACAGTGCCTATACTGTCGTGTAGTACCGAGTGGAGTACTGTGTGTATAGTGCCGTGTAGTACCGAGTGGAGTACTGTGTGCATACTGCCGTGTAGTACTGAGTGGAGTACATTGCCTGTACTGCCGTGTAGTACCGAGTGGAGTACTGTGTGTATAGTGCCGTGTAGAACCGAGTTTAGTACATTGCATGTACTGCCGTGTATTACCGAGTGGAGTACTGTGTGTATAGTGCGGTGTAGTACCGAGTGGAGTACAGTGCATGTACTCCCGTGTAGTACCGAGTGGAGTACTGTGGGTATAGTGCCGTGTAGTGCCGAGTGGAGTACAGTGCTTGTATTGTCGAGTAGTACCGAGTGGAGTACTATGTGTATAGTGCCGTGTAGTACCGAGTGGAGCACTGTGTGTATAGTGCCGTGTAGTACCGAGTGGAGTACAGTGCCTGTACTGCCGTATAGTACTGAATGGAGTAGAATGCCTGTACTGCCGTGTAGTACCGAGTGGAGTACAGTGCCTGTATTGCCGTGTAGTACCGAGTGGAGTACAGTGTGTATAGTGCCGTGTAGTACCGAGTGGAATACTGTGTGCATACTGCCGTGTAGTACTGAGTGGAGTACAGTACCTGTACTGTCGTGTAGTACCGAGTGGAGTACTCTGTGTATAGTGCCGTGTAGTACCGAGTGGTGTACAGTGCCTGTACTGCCGTGTAGTCCCGAGTGGAGTACAGTACATGTACTGCCGTGTAGTAGTGAGTGGAGTACTGTGCCTGTACTGCCGTGTAGTACTGAGTGGAGTACTGTGTGTATAGTGCCGTGTAGTACCGGGTGGAGTACATTGGGTGTACTGCCGTGTAGTACTGAGTGGGGTACAGTGCCTGTACTGCCGTGTAGTACTTGTTGGAGTACAGTGCCTGTACTGCCGTGTAGTACTGAGTGGAGTACAGTGCCTGTACTGCCGTGTAGTCCCGAGTGGAGTACTGTGTGTATAGTGCCGTGTAGTACCGAGTGGAGTACAGTGCCTGTACTGCGGTGTAGTACTGAGTGGAGTACAGTGCCTGTACTGCCGTGTAGGACTGAGTGGAGTACAGTGGCTGTATTGCCGTGTAGTCCCGAGTGGAGTACAGTGCCTGTACTGCCGTGTAGTACTGCGTGGAGTACAGTGCCTGTACTGCCGTGTAGTCCCGAATGGAGTACTGTGTGTATAGTGCTGTGTAGTACCGAATGGAGTACAGTGCCTGTTCTGCCGTGTAGTACTGAGTAGAGTACTGTGTGTATAGTGCCGTGTAGTACCGAGTGGAGTACAGTGCCTGTACTGCCGTGTAGTACTGAGTGGAGTACAGTGCCTGTAATGCCGTGTAGTCCCGAATGGAGTACTGTGTGCATAGTGCCGTGTAGTACCGAGTGGAGTACAGTGCCTGTACTGCCGTGTAGTACTGAGTGGAGTACAGTGCCTGTACTGCCGTGTAGTCCGGAGTGGAGTACAGTGCCTGTACTGCCGTGTAGTCCCGAGTGGAGTACTTTGTGTACAGTGCCGTGTAGTACCGAGTGGAGTACAGTGCCTGTACTGCCGTGTAGTACTAAGTGGAGTAAAGTGCCTGTACTGCCGTGTAGTCCCGAGTGGAGTACTGTGTGTATAGTGCAGTGTAGTACTGAGTGGTGTACTGTACCTGTACTGCCGTGTAGTACTGAGTGGAGTACAGTGCCTCTACTGCCGTGTAGTACTGAGTATAGTACAGTGCCTGTACTGCCGTGTAGTACCGAGTGGGGGACTGTGTGTATACTACCGTGTAGTACTGAGTGGAGTACAGTACCTGTACTGCCGAGTAGTCCCGAGTGGAGTACTGTGTGTATATTGCAGTGTAGTGCTGAGTGGAGTACAGTACCTGTACTGCCGTGTAGTACCGAGTGGGGGACTGTGTGCATACTGCCGTGTAGTTGCGAGTGGAGTACAGTGCCTGTACTGGCGTGTAGTACTGAGTGGAGTACAGTGCCTGTATTGCCGTGTAGTCCCGAGTGGAGTACAGTGCCTGTACTGCCGTGTAGTACCGAGTGGACTACTGTGTGTATAGTGCCGTGTAGTACCGAGTGGAGTAGAGTGCCTGTACTGCGTGTAGTACCGAGTGGAGTACTGTGTGTATAGTGCCGTGTAGTGCCGAGTGGTGTACAGTGCCTGTACTGCCGTGTAGGACTGAGTGGAGTACAGTGTGAATAGTGCCGTGTAGTACCGAGTGGAGTACAGTGCCTGTACTGCCGTGTAGTACCGAGTGGAGTACAGTGTGTATAGTGCCGTCTAGTACCGAGTGGAATACAGTGTGTATATTGCCGTGTAGTACTGAGTGGAGTACAGTGCCTGTGCTGCCGTGTAGTACTGAGTGGGGTACAGTGCCTGTACTGCCGTGTAGTACCGAGTGGGGGAATGTGTGTATACTGCCGTGTAGTACTGAGTATAGTACAGTGCCTGTACTGCCGTGTAGTACTGAGAGGAATACTGTGTGCATACTGCCGTGTAGTACTGAGTGGAGTACAGTACCTGTACTGCCGTGTAGTACCGAGTGGGGGAATGTGTGTATACTGCCGTGTAGTACTGAGTGGAGTACAGTGCCTGTACTACCGTGTAGTACCGAGTGGGGGACTGTGTGTATACTGTCGTGTAGTACTGAGTGGAGTACTGTGTGTATAGTGCAGTGTAGTGCTGAGTGGAGTACAGTACCTGTACTGCCGTGTAGTACTGAGTATAGTACAGTGCCTGTACTGCCGTGTAGTACCGAGTGGGGGACTGTGTGTATACTGCCGTGTAGTACTGAGTGGAGTACAGTACCTGTACTGCCGAGTAGTCCCGAGTGGAGTACTGTGTGTATAGTGCAGTGTAGTGCTGAGTGGAGTACAGTACCTGTACTGCCGTGTAGTACCGAGTGGGGGACTGTGTGCATACTGCCGTGTAGTTCCGAGTGGAGTACAGTGCCTGTACTGCGTGTAGTACTGAGTGGAGTACACTGCCTGTATTGCCGTGTAGTCCCGAGTGGAGTACAGTGCCTGTACTGCCGCGTAGTAGTGAGTGGAGTACAGTGCCTCTACTGCCGTGTAGTACTGGGTGGAGTACAGTGCCTGTACTGCCGTGTAGTACCGAGTGGAGGACTGTGTTGATACTGCCGTGTAGTTCCGAGTGGACTGCAGTGCCTGTACTTCCGTGTAGTACCGAGTGGAATACTGTGTGTATAGTGCCGTGTAGTACCGAGGGGAGTACTGTGTGCATACTGCCGTGTAGTACTGAGTGGAGTACAGTGCCTGTACTGCCGTGTAGTACCGAGTGGTGTACTGTGTGTATAGTGCCGTGTAGTACCGAGTGTAGTACTGTGTGCATAGTGCCGTGTAGTACTGAGTGGAGTACAGTGCCTGTACTGCCGTGTAGTACCGAGTGGAGTACTGTGTGTATAGTGCCTTGTAGTACCGAGTGGAGTACAGTGCATGTAGTGTCGTGTATTATTGAGTGGAGTAGTGTTTGTATAGTGCGGTGTAATACCGAGTGGAGTACAGTGCATGAACTGCCGTGTAGTACCGAGTGGAGTACTGTGTGTATAGTGCCGTGTAGTACCGAGTGGAGTACAGTGCCTGTATTGCCGTGTAGTACCGAGTGGAGTACAGTGTGTATAGTGCCGTGTAGTACCGAGTGGAGTACTGTGTGCATACTGCCGTGTAGTACTGAGTGGAGTACAGTACCTGTACTGTCGTCTAGTACCGAGTGGAGTACTGTGTGTATAGTGCCGTGTAGTACCGAGTGGAGTACACTGCCTGTACTGCCGTGTAGTACTGTGCCTGAACTGCCGTGTAGTCCCGAGTGGAGTACAGTGCATGTACTGCCGTGTAGTAGTGAGTGGAGTACTCTGCCTGTACTGCCGTGTAGTACTGAGTGGAGTACTGTGTGTATAGTGCCGTGTAGTACCGGGTCGAGTACATTGGGTGTACTGCCGTGTAGTACTGAGTGGGTTACAGTGCCTGTACTGCCGTGTAGTACCGAGTGGAGTACTGTGTGTATAGTGCCGTGTAGAACCGAGTTTAGTACAGTGCCTGTACTGCCGTGTAGTCCCGAGTGGAGCACTGTGTGTATAGTGCCGTGTAGTACCGAGTGGAGTACAGTGTCTGTACTGCGGTGTAGTACTGAGTGGAGTCAGTGCCTGTACTGCCGTGTAGGACTGAGTGAAGTACAGTGACTGTATTGCCGTGTAGTACCGAGTGGGGGACTGTGTGTATACTGCCGTGTAGTACTGAGTGGAGTACAGTGTGTATAGTGCCGTCTAGTACCGAGTGGGGTTTGTGTGCATACTACCGTGTAGTACTGAGTGGAGTACAGTGCCTGTATTGCCATGTTGTCCCGAGTGGAGTACTGTGTGTATACTGCCGTGTAGTACCGAGTGGAGTACAGTGCCTGTACTGCCGTGTAGTACCGAGTGGAGTACTGTGTGTATAGTGCCGTGTAGAACCGAGTTTAGTACAGTGCCTGTACTGCCGTGTAGTCCCGAGTGGAGCACTGTGTGTATAGTGCCGTGTAGTACCGAGTGGAGTACAGTGTCTGTACTGCGGTGTAGTACTGAGTGGAGTCAGTGCCTGTACTGCCGTGTAGGACTGAGTGAAGTACAGTGACTGTATTGCCGTGTAGTACCGAGTGGGGGACTGTGTGTATACTGCCGTGTAGTACTGAGTGGAGTACAGTGTGTATAGTGCCGTCTAGTACCGAGTGGGGTTTGTGTGCATACTACCGTGTAGTACTGAGTGGAGTACAGTGCCTGTATTGCCATGTTGTCCCGAGTGGAGTACTGTGTGTATACTGCCGTGTAGTACCGAGTGGAGTACAGTGCCTGTACTGCCGTGTAGTACCGAGTGGAGTACTGTGTGTATAGTGCCGTGTAGAACCGAGTTTAGTACAGTGCATGTACTGCCGTGTATTACCGAGTGGAGTACTGTGTGTATAGTGCGGTGTAGTACCGAGTGGAGTACAGTGCATGTACTCCCGTGTAGTACCGAGTGGAGTACTGTGGGTATAGTGCCGTGTAGTGCCGAGTGGAGTACAGTGCTTGTATTGTCGAGTAGTACCGAGTGGAGTACTATGTGTATAGTGCCGTGTAGTACCGAGTGGAGCACTGTGTGCATACTGCCGTGTAGTACTGAGTGGAGTACAGTACCTGTACTGCCGTGTAGTACCGAGTGGAGTACTGTGTGTATAGTGCCGTGTAGTACCGAGTGGAGTACAGTGCCTGTACTGCCGTATAGTACTGAGTGGAGTAGAATGCCTGTACTGCCGTGTAGTACCGAGTGGAGTACAGTGCCTGTATTGCCGTGTAGTACCGAGTGGAGTACAGTGTGTATAGTGCCGTGTAGTACCGAGTGGAGTACTGTGTGCATACTGCCGTGTAGTACTGAGTGGAGTACAGTACCTGTACTGTCGTGTAGTACCGAGTGGAGTACTCTGTGTATAGTGCCGTGTAGTACCGAGTGGTGTACAGTGCCTGTACTGCCGTGTAGACCCGAGTGGAGTACAGTACATGTACTGCCGTGTAGTAGTGAGTGGAGTACTGTGCCTGTACTGCCGTGTAGTACTGAGTGGAGTACTGTGGGTATAGTGCCGTGTAGTACTGAGTGGAGTACAGTGCCTGTATTGCCATGTTGTCCCGAGTGGAGTACTGTGTGTATACTGCCGTGTAGTACCGAGTGGAGTACTGTGTGTATAGTGCGGTGTAGTACCGAGTGGAGTACAGTGCATGTACTCCCGTGTAGTACCGAGTGGAGTACTGTGGGTATAGTGCCGTGTAGTGCCGAGTGGAGTACAGTGCCTGTATTGTCGAGTAGTACCGAGTGGAGTACTATGTGTATAGTGCCGTGTAGTACCGAGTGGAGCACTGTGTGCATACTGCCGTGTAGTACTGAGTGGAGTACAGTGCCTGTATTGCCATGTTGTCCCGAGTGGAGTACTGTGTGTATACTGCCGTGTAGTACCGAGTGGAGTACTGTGTGTATAGTGCCGTGTAGTACCGAGTGGAGTACAGTGCCTGTACTGCCGTATAGTACTGAGTGGAGTAGAATGCCTCTACTGTCGTGTAGTACCGAGTGGAGTACTGTGTGTATAGTGCAGTGTAGTACCGAGTGGAGTACTGTGTGCATACTGCCGTGTAGTACTGAGTGGAGTACAGTGCCTGTACTGCCGTGTAGTACCGAGTGGAGTACTGTGTGTATAGTGCCGTGTAGAACCGAGTTTAGTACAGTGCATGTACTGCCGTGTATTACCGAGTGGAGTACTGTGTGTATAGTGCGGTGTAGTACCGAGTGGAGTACAGTGCATGTACTCCCGTGTAGTACCGAGTGGAGTACTGTGGGTATAGTGCCGTGTAGTGCCGAGTGGAGTACAGTGCTCATATTGTCGAGTAGTACCGAGTGGAGTACTATGTGTATAGTGCCGTGTAGTACCGAGTGGAGCACTGTGTGCATACTGCCGTGTAGTACTGAGTGGAGTACAGTACCTGTACTGCCGTGTAGTACCGAGTGGAGTACTGTGTGTATAGTGCCGTGTAGTACCGAGTGGAGTACAGTGCCTGTACTCCGTATAGTACTGAGTGGAGTAGAATGCCTGTACTGCCGTGTAGTACCGAGTGGAGTACAGTGCCTGTATTGCCGTGTAGTACCGAGTGGAGTACAGTGTGTATAGTGCCGTGTAGTACCGAGTGGAGTACTGTGTGCATACTGCCGTGTAGTACTGAGTGGAGTACAGTACCTGTACTGTCGTGTAGTACCGAGTGGAGTACTCTGTGTATAGTGCCGTGTAGTACCGAGTGGTGTACAGTGCCTGTACTGCCGTGTAGACCCGAGTGGAGTACAGTACATGTACTGCCGTGTAGTAGTGAGTGGAGTACTGTGCCTGTACTGCCGTGTAGTACTGAGTGGAGTACTGTGTGTATAGTGCCGTGTAGTACCGGGTGGAGTACATTGGGTGTACTGCCGTGTAGTACTGAGTGGGGTACAGTGCCTGTACTGCCGTGTAGTACTGAGTGGAGTACAGTGCCTGTACTGCCGTGTAGTACTGAGTGGAGTACAGTGCCTGTACTGCCGTGTAGTCCCGTGTGGAGTACTGTGTGTATAGTGCCGTGTAGTACCGAGTGGAGTACAGTGCCTGTACTGCGGTCTAGTACTGAGTGGAGTACAGTGCCTGTACTGCCGTGTAGGACTGAGTGGAGTACAGTGGCTGTACTGCCGTGTAGTACTGCGTGGAGTACAGTGCCTGTAATGCCGTGTAGTCCCGAATGGAGTACTGTGTGTATAGTGCTGTGTAGTACCGAATGGAGTACAGTGCCTGTACTGCCGTGTAGTACTGAGTGGAGTACTGTGTGTATAGTGCCGTGTAGTACCGAGTGGAGTACAGTGCCTGTACTGCCGTGTAGTACTGAGTGGAGTACAGTGCCTGTAATGCCGTGTAGTCCCGAATGGAGTACTGTGTGCATAGTGCCGTGTAGTACCGAGTGGAGTACAGTGCCTGTACTGCCGTGTAGTACTGAGTGGAGTACAGTGCCTGTACTGCCGTGTAGTCCGGAGTGGAGTACAGTGCCTGTACTGCCGTGTAGTCCCGAGTGGAGTACTTTGTGTACAGTGCCGTGTAGTACCGAGTGGAGTACAGTGCCTGTACTGCCGTGTAGTACTAAGTGGAGTACAGTGCCTGTACTGCCGTGTAGTCCCGAGTGGAGTACTGTGTGTATAGTGCAGTGTAGTACTGAGTGGAGTACAGTACCTGTACTGTCGTCTAGTACCGAGTGGAGTACTGTGTGTATAGTGCCGTGTAGTACCGAGTGGAGTACACTGCCTGTACTGCCGTGTAGTACTGTGCCTGAAC